>NC_044396.1:44071819-44374438 GCF_006542625.1 Nomascus leucogenys | reverse complement strand
CCACCAAAATACACATTTTTTTCAAGTGCACATGGAATGTCCATCATGATTTCATATGTTAGAGTATAAAACAAGTTTTAAAACATCTTGCAGAGTATGTTTTTTGACAATAGAATTAAATTAGAAGCTAATAGCAATAAGATAACTAGAAAATCCTGCAAATACTGGGAAATGAAACAACACATTTCTAAATAACTTGTGGGTAAAGAAGGAATCAAAGGGGAATTAGAAAGTATTTTTCTTTAAATGATACTGCAAACACAAGTTAGAAAAGCAGCAATTAGAAGAAAATAAGTAGCTTTATTTTGTCTTTTTTTATTTATATATATTTCTAGAAATAGGATCTTGCTCTATCATCCAGGCTGGAATGCAGTGGCACAATCATAGTTCACTGCAGCCTCGAACGCTTGGACTCAAGCCTCCTGAGTAGTGAGCACTACAGGCATGCCCAGCTAATTTTTTTTTTTTTTTGGTAGAGACAGGGTCTTACTTTGTTGCCCAGGCTGGTATTGAACTCCTGGCCTCAGGAGGTCCTTTCACCTCAGCCTCCCAAGGTGCTGGGATTATGGGCGTGAACCACTGCACCTGGACTAATACATAGCTTTAAAGTTCTATAATAAAGAAGATTTAAAGTTATTTATTAAGTTTCCAGAAAACAAAAAAAAGTAAAAATTGACAAACCAAAATAAGTTCTTTGAAAAGATTAATAATATTGATAAATCCAATTGAGACTTATAAGAAAAAGAGAGAGGAAACACAAATCAGTACTATTAGGTAGGAATGAAAGAGGGGCTATCACTGCATAGCCTACAGATAAATAACTGGATAATGAGGAAATGTAAAAAAAAAATCTTTATACCAATACGTGGAATAACTTGTATAAAATGGACAGATTTCTTTTTTTATTATACTTTAAGTTTTAGGGTACATGTGCACAACTTGCAGGTTTGTTACATATATATACATGTGCCATGTTGGTGTGCTGCACCCATTAACTCATCATTTAACATTAGGTATATCTCCTAATGCTATCCCTCCCCCCTCCCCCCACCCTACAACAGGCCCCGGTGTGTGATGTTCCCCTTCCTGTGTCCATGTATTCTCATTGTTCAGTTCCCACCTATAAGTGAGAACATGTGGTGTTTGGTTTTAAGTCCTTGCGATAGTTTGCTGAGAATACCATTTGACAGATTTCTTAAAAGACACAAACTACCAAAGTTCACTCAAGAAGAAATAGAAAACCTAAAAAAACTTAAAACCTATGTAGTTATTAAATAAATTGAATTCATAATTAGAAACTTTCCCACAAGAAAATTCTAGGTCCAGTACCTTCCCTGGTTATGTCTATCAATCTATAGGGAAGAAATCTAAAAAAATACTAATATTACATAAGCTTTTACAAAAAATAGAGGGAGAAACATCCCAATTCATTTTATGAAGGCAGCATAAGCCTGACACAAAAATCTGACAAAAACACTACAGCAAAGAAAATTACAGACCAATATTCTCCATGATTTTAGAGGTGGAAATCCTTGACAAAATTTTAACATGTGTACTCTAGCAATATATAAAAGGATAATACATCATGAAATGAGGAATGGAAAGGTGATTCAACACTGAAAAATACCAATCAACTCATCATGTTAATAGAATAAAAAAGAAATGCTACAAGCTCATTTTAATAGATGCAGAAAAGGCACTTGACAAAATTTAGCAGCCATTCATGAGAAATGTTCTCCGCTATGTCAGAGCAGAAAAGATATTTCTCAATTTGATATGGCTAACATCTTAGTGGTGATATATTGAACACTTTCCCCTTAAGACAGGAAGCAAGGCGAGGATGTTCACTCGACTCATTTCTATTTAAAACTAATTACTAGACCATGAAATAAGACAGGAAATAAAAAAGACATATAGATTAGAAAGTAAAAAGTAACACCATCTTTACAGATAACATAATTATACACATAGAAAATCCTTTAAAAAGTCTACCAAAAATTCAAAATAATTTCTAGAATTAATAAGTTAATTTTACAATGTCACAGGACACAAATCAATGTATAAAAATTAGTTGTATTTCTATGTACTAGCGCCAAGTAATTGAAAAATGAAATAACAAACTACACTTATAATAGCATCAAAACCCAGGAAACACTTAGGAATAAGTGAGCAAAGGATATAATGTCTTTTGGGAAATTACTGTGATGCTGTCCTAGATATCACAAGGCAAGTGTTCACAGGCCAAATTAAAACATTAGGTTAAAACCCAAATTACATGTTTTGTTTAGTTAATTAATAACATAAAACAAAAAATCAAGGAGAAAGATCTGGGGTATTTTAATATACTTAGGAGAGGAGGCAAGTAAGTAGAAGAACCATGTTGTCTGGATCCTGGGCCATGCTGTGTTCACTTGTCCTGTCTCTCCTGTTGCTTAATCAGCCTTCCCCTCTGATATGGTTAGAGGGACAAGAGCTGAAGTTTGAGCAAGAGGGGAAAAGACAGAAGGTGTCCTGGGCTAGTAACACATGCTTGCTCTATTGGAGAGATGCAGGCACAAGCAAACCTGGCCACAGGTGTAGCTTGCTATTAGTTTGCTGAACAGCCATGGGTTTTGTTTTTCTTGGGGCCAAAATGGATGTCACTAATGAGTGGTAAATTAAGGCCTCTTGAATATTGAGTGTTCATGAATATTTAATGTATCCCGAATATTTTGTGCTGTTTGTATATTTAACACTGCATATATCTCATACATATTTAATAATTCCTGAATATTTAGTACCTCCATCACATTTGGTGTATCATGAATATTTAGTATCCTGGTGCCTCATGAATGTTAGGCATGTTTTGCACCTTCCATCCTTTTCTTCTTACATTGGCTACGCACATGCTTTACTTTGTAACTACTTATCTTGTATAATACCTTTTGTGAATTGTCTGTTCTAACAAAGATTTTGCTTATTCTGCTATCTATACTTAAAACACTTTAAAAGTTTTTGCTAATGTTTACAATTTTTGCCAATGTTACCAACTACAAACATTTTCATCTCTCATAGTGAATCAAATACTTCCAAAAGTCAATGTATAATACATGTGTAAGACCTCTATGCTGAAAATTATAAAACGTTGCTAGGAGAAATTTAAACAGACCTATGTACGTGATGAGGTATACCATGTTCATGTTTTGGAAAACTCAATATTGGTAAGATGCAAAATTTCCCCAAATTGATCCATCAATTCAACATAATCCCAATTTTAAAAGTCCCAGAAGGTTTTATTTTGTGGGGAAGGTAGAAATTCACAAACTGATTCTAACATCTGTTTGTAAATGCACAATAATTTTGAAAAAGAGTAACGAAGTAGAAGGACCTAAGCTGCTTGATTTCAAGCCCTACTATTGGTGTTAGAATACTCATATAGAGTGGATTCCACAAATAGATTCACATATATGTGATCAACTGACTTTCAACATTAATGCCAAAGTAATAAATGTGGAAAAATAATATTTTCAGCAATTAGAGCTGGTTTAACAAAATTTTTAAGAAATGCACTGTAACCCATGACTCACACTATGTACAGAAATTAATTTGACATGTATCATTGCCCTAAATATAGAAGCTAAACAAAGAGGAAAGATAGGCAAACATTTTCATCATTTTGATATAGGCAAATTTTTTTAGACACAAAACACTCCAAGAATAAAAGAAAAAAATGTACAAATTGGGCTTTATCGAAATTAAAAATTTCTGCCCTTCAAGGGACACCATTAAATCAATAAAAAGGCAAACCATAGATTGGGAGAAAATATTCACAATGCATATGTAAAACAAAGGCCTCATGCCTAGAACTCAATAATAAGATAATTCTTTTTTTAAAAAATGACCAAAGACTTGAACAGATACATAAATGAAGACTACAAATGTTCAATAAGCAAACAAAAAGATAATCAACATCACTGGTTATTAGATACATGCAAATTAAAACCACAAAAAGATATCACTTTACTAAAATTTTAGAAAACAATGATACCAAGTGTTGGTAAGGATCTGGAGGATCTAGAACTCCTGTATTGCTGTGGGAGGATAAAATTATGCAACGACTTTGGAAAGTTATGTGCCAATTTCTTATGAAATTAAGCATACCACTATCTATGACCCAACAATTCTATTGTTAGGTACTTACCAGAAAAATTAAATGTCCACAAAAAGACATACATTTGAATTTTCATAGCAGTTTTATTCGTAATAAATTCAAACTGAAAAGAACCTAAAATAACCACTGACAGAAAAGGATGAGTTCATGTCCTTTGCAGGGACATGGATGAAGCTGGAAACCATCATTCTCAGCAAACTATCACAAGGACAGAAAACCAAACACTGCATGTTCTCACTCATAGGTGGGAATTGAACAATGAGATCACTTGGACACAGGGCGGGGAACATCACACACTGGGGCCTCTCGTAGGGTAGGGGGCTGGGGGAGGGATAGCTTTAGGAGAAATACCTAATTTTACATTACGAGTTGATGAGTGCAGCAAACCAACATGGCACATGTATACCTATGTAACAAACCTGCATGTTGTGCACATGTACCCTAGAACTTAAAAATAATAATTAAAAAAAACCATTGACAGAATAATGTCTAAACAATACAAAAAAGAGAAACTATAAAGGGTACATATGATATGTGCCCTCAGAAGTCTCTGAATCCTCTTATGGGCTCTATGTCCGCTCCTATTGGATGTGATGGCTGACAACTGCTTTGTTGACCCCGCCTCTACATAGGCAGTGGAGAGCAGAGCTTTCTGTGGCACGTAGCTGAAATAGAACTCAGGGAAGAGGAATAAACTTCCCTACTTTTCTCTTTTATTCCCTCAGGAGGCTTTTCACACATTCTTGAGAATAACAGAGCAAATACACTATAACAACTGTAAAAATAAGTTGCTATGCAATGGAATATTATTCAACCATAAAAAGGAATGAAGTACTGATATACACTACAACATGGATGGATCCTGAAAATATGCTAAGGGAATGAAGCCAGATGCAAAAGGTCACATAGTGTATGACTACATTTATATAAAATATCCCAAACAGGCAAATCCATAGAGACAGAAAATAAATTAGTGGTTGCCAGCAGCTTTGCAGGGAGGTGGGGTGGTGGGATAGGGGAGGGGATGGGAAGTGACTGCAAATGGGTATGGGTTTTTTTTTTGGAGTGATGAAAATATTCAGGAATTAGATTGTGGTGATGGTTATACAACTTTGTGAATATAGAAAAAGTCACTGAATGGTAAACTTTAAGAGTGAATTTTGCTGAGCATGGCAGTTCACCCTTATAATCCCAGCACTTGGGAGGCAGAGGCAGGCAGATCACTTGAGGTAAGGAGTTTGAGACCAGCCTGGCCAACGTGGTGAAATCCCGTTTCTACTGCAAAGATACAAAAATTAGCTGGGTGTGGTGGTGCACGCCTGTAATCCTAGCTACTCAGGAGGCTGAAGCAGGAGAATTGCTTGAACCTGGGAGGCAGAGGTTGCAGTGAGCCAAGACCACGCCACTCGCCACTACAGTCCAGCCTGGGTGACAGAGTGAGACCGTGTCTCCAAAAAAAGAGTAAATTTTATGCTATGTGAATTATATTTCAGTAAAAACACCAATTGATACTTTTCAGTCCTTATTTTCTCTCTCTGTTGCATTTTTCATTCTTAATGCCTTCTTTCTTGACTCACTTTCTTCTGCTTTTCTTTTTGACACATTCTTCTTCTGATTTTACCTCTACTTCTCAGATTCGTCCTTTTAGATTTTCATTGGGTATTCTTATTTCCATATTCATTCCTTAAAGCAATATTTGTGGTCCTCAGAGTGTTGTCATGGGTCTGCTCCACCTCTGGGCATCTCTCTGCCTGTTGTTTCCATTATCCTCTGTATCATGGTTGATGGTATGTCCATATATCCCACCCACAACTCTGTCCTGATCTCCATTCTCTTACACTCAACTTTCCATGCTTGGCTGTCCCACAAGCTCCCAATCTCAACATGTGCCAAACAATTTACCTTTGCCCCAAACCAAACTTGCTAGTCCTCTTGTTTTCCTAATCTCAGAAAATTAGGGATCCTTCTTGACATATCCACTCCCCTAGGATGGTCTCCCGGAGAGGGTGTTGGCTCCCAGCAACTTCATAAAAACTGGCCACCACCCCATGCTCATGGCATTCAATTCTGTTAAGGTGCCCAGGTGGCAGGTTGGGATAAGAAGCCTCTGTGTCATCCACTTGCAGCAGAGGTTTGGACCTCACTTCCTGTTTATTTCAAAAGAGATTCTAAGAATCCAAAACAAAATAATTAAGTGAAAAAGAATCTAGTGTAATCATGAATGATGTTGTTTCAGCAACAGGTAAACACTTAATTTTTAACTCACTGGAAATGAGAATAATAAATATAAAAATGAAACAAAAATGCCCAAATAGTGGAACTACTTAATTTAATTTCTCTTTTATTGCTTTATGGATGTTGTTCATGGATTTACAAACAAATTCCGGAAAAAAAGTAAGTTGTTTTGTTAGGGAAATATCATCTCATCCTGGTCCATTCATCATTTCAGAATGACAAAGCAAAACCACATTTATCAAAAAAATTTACAAAGTTAGAGAAAACACAACTATAGAAATAAAACTACTAGTGTTCTTAACAATGGTATAAAGAAGCTGCAGAAACCCATCTAGGCAGGAAGAGAAATGAACAATCTGGTGGGATGCCTGCAAAACACAAAAGACCTGCAAAGGAGGAGGCCTGAGACAGCTATGAGAATGATCAGAAGCAGGGGGAGAACGAGTTAGAGCTCAAAGAAATAAAAAGTGAACACTGCCAAAACTGTCTCAATGAAGAGTTTTCAAATCACTGAACAAAATATTGTTAAAAAATAGCATGGCTTCACTGCAGTGGTCTTCAAGGGCTTATTTCAGATGACAAAGAAAGACTGGAGCAATGAAATTGTTACTTTGCATTTGGTTTAGAAAAGGGACAGAGAGTTAAGATCTACTTCAGATCAAAATGTCAATGTCCAGGAGCTATGGAAACAGAACTAAATGGTGCTTGGAGATAAAAAAGCAATTGATGCCAAAGGAAATGCATTGTCCTGTTTCCATTTTCTTCTGACTATGGGTTTTAGAGTAAAGAATTGGTGAGTTAGTTAAAGACAGAACCAAATAGGAAACCAAAGATTGGATCATGAATTTTCATCCTGGCCTTGTTACTGAAGAGCTCCTTAATTTTGTCTCAATCACTTCACTTCTCTGTGTCTCGCTGTTTAAATCTACACATTGAGATTTGCCTGCTTCCTCAGGAAGGACGTACAAAGCCCCCATTGTGTGCTAGGGCTGTGCGGCCTTGCCTGTGTGACCGTTTTAGTTCACATCCCTCACTTGAAAGATGGTATCAGCTGAGACTCAGAAAGAGCCACGGACAGAGCTATGATGAGGACTCGGTTTGTTCCTTTGAAGCCAGAGCTCTCAGCATCACTGCAGGCTGGAGAGTGAAGGCTAAATTCATTATGCTTTGCGTGGAGTGGAAAGTTCCAGTTAATGTGGAGGGAAAATTCCTTTACTTCATTCCGTAGATAATTAATATCAGCATTAAGTTATTTCCATTTTTAAAATGCATAATAAAAGCTAAGTGCCTCGTTCTTCTGAAATATAAAGCTGTTAAAGTTGGAGATTAGATATTTTATTTTATTTTATTTTTTACAGATAGGGTCTTGCTTGGTCGTTCAGGCTGTAGTGCAGTGGCAAGATCACACTTCATGGCAGCCTTGAGCTCTTGGACTCAGGAGATCCTCCAGCCTCAGCCTCCCCAGTAGCTAAGACTACTAGCTACTGGGCGAGCCACAACACCTGGCTAATTTTATTTTCATCTTCTTTGTAGAGACGGGGGTCTTGCTATAGTGCCCAGGCTGGTCTTGAGTTCCTGGCCTCAAGTGATCTCATGCCTCAGCCTCCAAAAATGCTGGGATTACAGGCATAAGTAGATACCTGTTTTTTTGTTTTTTTTTTTTAAGTGAGACTAGTTAACGTTCACTGAATACTCATTATGTTCCCAGAATGGCTTTTGGAGCTTTGTGTTTAGCGCCCAGTACTGTCTTTTGAGGTCATTATTGGCCACATTTACAGATCAGGAAACAGAGGCTTAAAGAGTGAAGGAAGGAGGAGGTCATGGGACCTCCAGCTGAGCCCATCTCTGTGCCCCCACTGCACTACCACTGTGGCATGGAGAGGCCCAGGGACCAGAACTATTTGTGCAGTCCCAGAACATGGTCTTATGAGAGAGGTAAGATGAGGCATCCACCTATAAATGACCGGCTGAGGGGTGGAACTGGGAAGAAAATGAGGTGGGGACAGATGCTGGAAAGGTTGTGGAAAGTGGTGGCTGCAGTGCTCGGAGACATTCTCAGGACGAAACCTCGGCCTCTCCTGCCCACTAACACCTGGACAAGGGAGCTCATGCTTCCTTCAACCCACACCCACGGGACCCCTGTGACTGCTGTTTTCCTTTCAAAGCTGCCAATTTTATTGTGATTAGTATACTTCCTAATACATGTAATATGTAGAATGATATGAATATAAATCATATTTGGAGTATTTAAATGTATATTGATTTTAAAACATATGTGCATAGTTTTGATTAATAAATATAATGGATCATCATTTATTGGATGTTTGCTATGTGTTTAATAGTGAGAGGCACTGTGATATAGCACAATACTAAAAATATTATTCAATTTTAGGGACTTGTCTAAGTTTTAAGAACCTGGCCGGGTGCGGTGGCTCATGCCTGTAATCCCAGAGCTTTGGGAGGCCAAGGCAGGCAGATCACCTGAGGTCAGGAGTTCAAGACCAGCCTGAACAATATGATGAAACTCTGTCTCTACTAAAAATACAAAAAAAATTAGCCAGGTATGGAGGCACATTCCTCTAATTCCAGCTACTTGGAGGCTGAGGCAGGAGAATCTCTTGAACCCAGGAGGCGGAGGCAGGAGAATTGCTTGAACGCGGGAGGTGGAGGCTGTGGTGAGCTGAGATAACACCACTGCACTCTAACCTAGGCAACAAGAGCAAAATTCCATCTCAAAAAAAAAACAAAAAAAAACAAAAAAAAAACTGCCTGAGGTCACTTTGAGGATAGTGAAGATGGGATTTGAGCCTCCTCTGTCAGATTCCAAAGCTGGTAGTTCTTAAATAGTGCCCCTCCACCAGGTCCAGGGCAGGAGGAAGGAGGCAGGCCCTGGCCTTAACTGTGACTCCTACCTCTTCTTCGCTAACCCCATCTGCAGGACACCCACTTCTCCCCACCTCCAAGGCTGCTTCTGTCCATCCATTTCATTTTCCACTTTTGGAAGGGCCAAAAAGGTCTTTCCAAAACCAAACTTTAAACATGCCCCTTTCCTGGTTCCAACATTTCAGTAGCTCCCCAGTGACCTCAAGATGGAGCCAGGCTTCCTGACTTCTGAGGCCTCATTTCTCCCTGCCAACCCTCAACTCATGGCTCTTGCCAGACTAAGGGACTTGGATTTCCTTGACCTACTGTGCTTCCTGTTGTGATTCCTGTTGTTAAGACTTTTTTTCTGTTTCTAATTTGGTCTTGAGGTTGCTTTCTGGAGAGTGGCCATAAGCTTTAGCTCTGCCCTGGCCAGGAGGAAAGTTCAGTTTTGTAATGTGTGTCAGGTGAGACACAATGAGGAAGTGAATCCAAATTCATGAAACAGAAGAAATTTATTACTCACAGGTCCCGGCAAGGTCAGGGGTGTTGATTGGAGGCAGATGAGAAATCTGGAGGCGGCAGCGAGCTCAACTAGTGGTGGAGAGAGAGACAGAGAGAGGAGAACCTGTGGGACTATGCCTTCATTCAGCCTGTATTAAGCTTTATTAAGGTTCATGGGGATTATTTCTTAGGCTTCCCAAGAGGGGTGTGGATTGGCTACTTAAAAAAATATGTACATGAGGGGGAACGTATTTACATGAGTCTGGCATTGACCATTAGGTTGTATCATGGTCAGTAGCTGTGGGATATGTTGTGTTTTGGGTCAGTGGGATGCGGAACAAGAGGTCCATGTCACAAACAACCACGTGGGGAGGGGATGTTTTAACTAGGCCAAACGTGGCAGGTCAGCTGTGTGCACTCTCCTATCACAAAAATAAATAAATAAATAAATAAATAAATAAATAAAAGAAAAGTAGACAAAAGTGGCAGAGTACAACTGAGTTTTAGACAACTTATGCCTGGCTTAAAAATGGATGTTTTGGCAGTAACTACATTAAATAAATTGAGGACACTCCCTTTCAGCTGTGCACTCCCTCTGTTGAGGTCATCTTATTTCCTCCATTGTCCTCTTCCTCCTTCAGCCCCCAGCATTGAGGCACTGCCCCTTGAAAGTACTGGCTGAGCCCCAGGCATGGCTAGGTGCCCTCTTTGTGTCCCCTCAGCACTCACCACATTTTAGTGCTGGCCCATATACCCTGCTGAGCTCTGAGAGCTACAGTCAGGGGCAGTGTCAGGTGTGATTCTCTCCAGCTCCTGTGACAGCAATGAGCCCTGAGAAGTGCTCCATAAATATTTGACTGCATATGGACAGGTATGCCTGGTATAGTGCCTGGCAGAGAATAGATGCTAAATAAATGGTAGTCATTTTTCTTTATTATTCCAGCTCTAATATGCTGGGATTACAGAAAGCTGATGTATCACATAGCTGGCATCTGGTTGGCACTGATCTTTCTGTGATGAGTCTACCAATTTGCACAATTCCAAAACCAAATATAGACTACAGGGGCAAAGAATTTCCATTTACAAATAGAGATGTGCTGATGGTATGCCTCACGGCTGGATTGGGGGACTGTCTTGAGTGCTAACCTGCTGTGTCTCAGTGTCCTCCATGGCACCTGTTTGGAGATGTGATGTGCTCTCCGTGGGACTCTGGCTTGCCTGTGTTGTGTGGTTTCATTCTCTGATTGTTGGTCCTATGCTTCATGCTCAGGAGCCTTTCTTGATTTCCCTGCTGGGCGTGACTTCTGTTTTTCTGTACTTTCAAAACATTTCTTATTGCACTGCACTGAAATTGAAAGGTAGAGCAAAGACCACCTGTAGGAACTGAACTCCTAGTAGTTACTCTGCATGGTTGTGAACATTCCTTGTCAGGTATTGCTGCATGTAATCTTGATGAAAAACCTCTGAAGAAGGAGCCATTTTTCATGCCCATGTTGGAGATGGGGAACTTGAGGCTCAGACACTTGCTCAGAAGTAGCAGAGCCCCTGGCCTAATTTGAACTCAACTCCATGAGCTGCAACTCTACCACAAGGCAAGGTCATTTTGCTTACTTGAGGGTAGTAGACTTAGAAATATCCATTTTTTGACTTTATGAGTTTTTTTCATGCAGACATTTAAAAAATGTTTTACGTGGTCAAATTTCTTCTTCCCTTTTTACATGGGCTTCTGGATTTTGAGTCTTTCCTGCATTGAAACACTCTCCCAAGAGCTCCTCTAATCCTCTTATAAAGGTTTTTATTTTGTTTTTCTTTTTAAAAAATATTGAGATCTGTCAGGCTTCTGGAGTTAATTTTGGTGTCAAGAGGGAGTTAGAGATCCAATTTATTTTTTCCCAGTAGCTACTTGTTTACGGATATGTCCTTCTTGTCTCCACTGATATGCAAAGCTGCCTTTTTACTATACTAAATGCTCATCTGTATGTGGATTTATTTCTAGACTCTCTCTTCTGTTCCAATTTCCCTCTCTATTTATACATCAGTATGGTTTATTAATTATTATAGCTTTGAACCATATTTAACTCCTTGGAGGGACTAGATTACTCCCATTGTTCTTGGTTTTTAGAAGAATTTTCCTCATTGGTTTTGCACATTTATTCCACAGTTCTTTCCTGAAACTTAACTTTTCACAGATGGCATAGATGTGTACATATTAAACATATGGATAACTTCACTTTGAGCTTCTGGACAAAAGGACTTATCATCTGTTTTTAAGCAGTAATTCACTCATGGGTAGAAAAGTGGCTGTATTTTGCATTATCTGGTGCAGAGCTTGGGCAGTTAACCAAGAAGGGAGAAACTTGGAAGGTATTATGGATTGAAGGTTTGTGTTCTCCAGAATTTGTATGTTGTGACCCTAACCCCCAGTGAGATGGTATAAGAAGATGGGGCTTTTGGGAGGTGATTACACCATAGGAGTGGAGCCTACATGAATGGGATTAGTGTCCTTTTAAAAGAGACCCCGAGAGCTCTCTTGCACCTTCCATCATGTGAGGACACAAGGAGAAGATTACCATCTCCATGGGACCAGGAAGTGGGCCCCCACCAGATACCAAATTTGTGAGTGCCTTGATCTTGGACTTGCCAGCCTCCAGACCTGCAAGAAATAAATGTTTATTATTTTAGACACCCAGTCTATGCTATTTTTGTTACAGCAATGAGACCTAAAATGGAAGGAGGGATATACAGCTAAGGAGTAACATCCAATTGCCCAGAATCAAGACTGTTAGAGTTGGAAGAAATTTTAAAGATTGACTTGTTACCTGATAGAAGAGGAAATTGAATTTGTTGGAATTTAAGTGACTTGGCTAAAATCATAGAATTAGTTAGTGGCAAAGTCAAGACAAGACCTGTCTCCTATCTGTCAGTTGAATCTTCTTTCCATTACATTATGCATCACTCCTTCTAAAAGCATTAGCAGAAGGATTTTGTTTTTGAAATAAAGGTGTGGGAGACTTCAGTTCTTCCTAGTCCTTCCCTTTTAAACTCTTCACAGAAAGTCCACATTAAAAGAAAATGTATCTGCCGGGCATGGTGGCTCATGCCTGTAATCCCAGCACTTTAGGAGGCTGAGGCAGGTGGATCACAAGGTCAGGAGATCGAGACCATCCTGGCTAACACTGTGAAACTCCCTCTCTACTGAAAATATAAAAACAAAATTAGCCGGGCATGGTGGCGGGCACCTGTAGTCCCAGCTACTTGGGAGGCTGAGGCAGGAGAATGGCGTGAACCCGGGAGGCGGAGCTTGCAGTGAGCCAAGATCGCGCCACTGCACTCCAGCCTGGGTGACAGAGCAAGACCCCACCTCAAAAAAAAAAAAAAAAAAGAAAATACACCAGATCTGAAAATGTACCAGATCTGAAAATTTTGTTGTTTCTCCTTCATTTAAAGCCTACTCAGTAAGTTAGCAGGAGTTGAAGTATAACAGTAGAACTTTAGAACACTTTTTTCTTTACCCAAATTAATAATGGTAGCCCATACATTTTATAAGAATTGCACCCCACTTTCCCTAGGCTTTTCATTGTTTCCATTGATAAAACATCCTCTACCATCTGGAGAGAGCTAGAGCTTGGCTTCATTTCCGTTTGGCAGCAATAGCACTTCGAGTAGTGAAGGGAGAAGAATGAGGTGTCCCTGGAGTCATAGTTTCCCTAACCAATGATCGTTAGTTCTAGAGATAACTTTATATTTCTCTCCACAGTGATGGAGTAGAAGTTTGCAAGTGAATCCCTCTGACAGCTGGCTACGGGGGCAAACATTATGCATTATGTATCCCAAATGCATACTCACTTTACACCAAAAATATTGGATAATATTTTCAGACAGCTAAGAGGAGACAGATACCTTCTAAATTAAAATTGATGAAGAATAACTGGGGGTGCAGCTCAGAGCCCATGTTTATCTTCCAAAGGTTAAATCTGGATAAAAAAATTTAATCTCTGCCATGTCATGCTTATTACTTGGATGATATATATCTGTGTTAATTATTTTCTATTTATGTGAAAGGCAGTTTAAAATGTGCTAAAGTGTAAATCAAATGCATACAGCTTTCTTTCACGAGCCAATTTTTTATGCCCCATTTTCCAAAAATACGTATCTTATTCCAGGAAGAAGTCAAGATCTGTGACCTGAGTTAAGTATATTGGCTGTTAACAGTCTGCATTGCACGTGGCTATTTATAAAATGCTCTACTTTTGCCATCTGTTCTCTACGTTCTCTTGCCTCTGTCTCTTCTATGTCATTTTTTCCCTAAAATGTTGGGCTATGGCTCCTGAAAGAATTTCCAGTCCTCTTTTTTTCCTTTGGCTAGGGTTCCTTTGCGATATTTGATGTCTTTCAGGGATTGTCTAATGAAGTCTTATGCACTCCACCCACTCCCATGTTTTTTTTTTTTTTTTTTTTTATTATACTTTAGGGTTTTAGGGTACATGTGCACAATGTGCAGGTTTGTTACATATGTATCCATGTGCCATGTTGATTTCCTGCACCCATTAACTCGTCATTTAGCATTAGGTGTATCTCCTAATGCTGTCCCCCCCCCTCCCCCCACCCCACAACAGTCCCCGGAGTGTGATGTTCCCCTTCCTGTGTCCATGAGTTCTCATTGTTCAATTCCCACCTATGAGAGAGAACATGCGGTGTTTGGTTTTTTGTCCTTGCGATAGTTTACTGAGAATGATGTTTTCCAGTTTCATCCATGTCCCTACAAAGGACACGAACTCATCATTTTTTATGGCTGCATAGTATTCCACAGTGTATATGTGCCACATTTTCTTAATCCAGTCTATCGTTGTTGGACATTTGGGTTGGTTCCAACTCTTTGCTATTGTGAATAGTGCCGCAATAAACATACGTGTGCATGTGTCTTTATAGCAGCATGATTTATAGTCCTTTGGGTATATACCCAGTAATGGGATGGCTGGGTCAAATGGTATTTCTAGTTCGAGATCCCTGAGGAATCGCCACACTGACTTCCACAATGGTTGAACTAGTTTACAGTCCCACCAACAGTGTAAAAGTGTTCCTATTTCTCCACATCCTCTCCAGCACCTGTTGTTTCCTGATTTTTTAATGATGGCCATTCTAACTGGTGTGAGATGGTATCTCACTGTGGTTTTGATTTGCATTTCTCTGATGGCCAGTGATGATGAGCATTTCTTCATGTGTTTTCTGGCTGCATAAATGTCTTCTTTTGAGAAGTGTCTGTTCATGTCCTCTGCCCACTTTTTGATGGGGTTGTTTGTTTTTTTCTTGTAAATTTGTTTGAGTTCATTGTAGATTCTGGATATTAGCCCTTTGTCAGATGAGTAGGTTGCAAAAATTTTCTCCCATTCTGTAGGTTGCCTGTTCATTCTGATGATAGTTTCTTTTGCTGTGCAGAAGCTCTTTAGTTTAATGAGATCCCATTTGTCGATTTTGGCTTTTGTTGCCATTGCTTTTGGTGTTTTAGACATGAAGTCCTTGCCCACGCCTATGTCCTGAATGGTATTGCCTAGGTTTTCTTGTAGGATTTTAATGGTTTTGGGTCTAACATTTAAGTCTTTAATCCATCTTGAATTAATTTTTGTATAAGGTGTAAGGAAGGGATCCAGTTTCAGCTTTCTACATATGGCTAGCCAGTTTTCCCAGCACCATTTATTAAATAGGGAATCCTTTCCCCATTTCTTGTTTTTGTCAGGTTTGTCAAAGATCAGATAGTTGTAGATATGCGGCATCATTTCTGAGGGCTCTGTTCTGTTCCATTGATCTATGTCTCTGTTGTGGTACCAGTACCATGCTGTTTTGGTTACTGTAGCCTTGTAGTATAGTTTAAAGTCAGGTAGCGTGATGCCTCCAGCTTTGTTCTTTTGGCTTAGGATTGACTTGGCGATGCGGGCTCTTTTTTGGTTCCATATGAACTTTAAAGTAGTTTTTTCCAATTCTGTGAAGAAAGTCATTGGTAGCTTGATGGGGATGGCATTGAATCTATAAATTACCTTGGGCAGTATGGCCATTTTCACGATATTGATTCTTCCAACCCATGAGCATGGAATGTTCTTCCATTTGTTTGTATCCTCTTTTATTTCATTGAGCAGTGGTTTGTAGTTCTCCTTGAAGAGGTCCTTCACATCCCTTGTAAGTTGGATTCCTAGGTATTTTATTCTCTTTGAAGCAATTGTGAATGGGAGTTCACTCATGATTTGGCTCTCTGTTTGTCTGTTATTGGTGTACAAGAATGCTTGTGATTTTTGTACATTAATTTTGTATCCTGAGACTTCGCTGAAGTTGCTAATCAGCTTAAGGAGATTTTGGGCTGAGACAATGTGGTTTTCTAGATATACAATCATGTCATCTGCAAACAGGGACAATTTGACTTCCTCTTTTCCTAATTGAATACCTTTTATTTCCTTCTCCTGCCTGATTGCTCTGGCCAGAACTTCCAGCACTATGTTGAATAGGAGCGGTGAGAGAGGGCATCCCTGTCTTGTGCCAGTTTTCAGAGGGAATGCTTCCAGTTTTTGCCCATTCAGTATGATATTGGGTTTGTCATAGATCGCTCTTATTATTTTGAGATACGTCCCATCAATACCTAATTTATTGAGAGTTTTTAGCATGAAGGGTTGTTGAATTTTGTCAAAGGCCTTTTCTGCATCTATTGAGATAATCATGTGGTTTTTGTCTTTGGTTCTGTTTATATGCTGGATTACATTTATTGATTTGTGTATGTTGAACCAGCCTTGCATCCCAGGGATGAAGCCCACTTGATCATGGTGGATAAGCTTTTTGATGTGCTGCTGGATTCGGTTTGCCAGTATTTTATTGAGGATTTTTGCATCAATGTTCATCAAGGATATTGGTCTGAAATTCTTTTTGGTTATGTCTCTGCCAGGTTTTGGTATCAGGATGATGCTGGCTTCATAAAATGTGTTAGGGAGGATTCCCTCTTTTTCTATCGATTGGAATAGTTTCAGAAGGAATGGTACCAGATCCTCCTTGTACCACTGGTAGAATTCAGCTGTGAATCCATCAGGTCCTGGACTCTTTTTGGTTGGTAAGCTATTGATTATTGCCACAATTTCAGAACCTGTTATTGGTCTATTCAGAGATTCAACTTCTTCCGGTTTAGTCTTGGAGGGTGTATTTGTCGAGGAATTTATCCATTTCTTCTAGATTTTCTAGTTTATTTGCATAGAGGTGTTTGTAGTATTCTCTGATGGTAGATTGTATTTCTGTGGGATCGGTGGTGATATCCCCTTTTTCGTTTTTTATTGCATCTATTTGATTCTTCTCTCTTTTCTTCTTTATTAGTCTTGCTAGCGGTCCATCAATTTTGTTGATCTTTTCAAAAAACCAGCTCCTGGATTCATTAATTTTTTGAAGGGTTTTTTGTGTCGCTATTTCCTTCAGTTCTGCTCTGATTTTAGTTATTTCTAGCCTTCTGCTAGCTTTTGAATGTGTTTGCTCTTGCTTTTCTAGTTCTTTTAATTGTGATGTTAGGGAGTCAATTTTGGATCTTTCCTGCTTTCTCTTGTGGGCATTTAGTGCTATAAATTTCCCTCTACACACTGCTTTGAATGTGTCCCAGAGATTCTGGTATGTTGTGTCTTTGTTCTCGTTGGTTTCAAAGAACATCTTTATTTCTGCCTGCATTTCATTATGTACCCAATAGTCATTCAGGAGCAGGTTGTTCAGTTTCCATGTAGTAGAGCGGTTTTGAGTGAGTTTCTTAATCCTGAGTTCTAGTTTGATTGCACTGTGGTCTGAGAGACAGTTTGTTATAATTTCTGTTCTTTTACATTTGCTGAGGAGAGTTTACTTCCAACTATGTGGTCAATTTTGGAATAGGTGTGGTGTGGTGCTGAAAAAAATGTATATTCTGTTGACTTGGGGTGGAGAGTTCTGTAGATGTCTATTAGGTCCACTTTATGTAGAGCTGAGTTCAATTCCTGGATATCCTTGTTAACTTTCTGTCTCGTTGATCTGTCTAATGCTGACAGTGGGGTGTTAAAATCTCCCATTATTATTGTGTGGGAGTTTAAGTCCCTTTGTAGGTCACTCAGGACTTGCTTTATGAATCTGGGTGCTCCTGTGTTGGGTGCATATATATTTAGGATAGTTAGCTCTTCAACAATTCTTGTTGAATTGATCCCTTTACCATTATGTAATGGCCTTCTTTGTCTCTTTTGATCTTTGCTAGTTTAAAGTCTATTTTATCAGAGACTAGGATTGCAACCCCTGCCTTTTTTTGTTTTCCAGTTGCTTGATAGATCTTCCTCCATCCCTTTATTTTGAGTCTATGTGTGTCTCTGCACGTGAGATGGGTTTCCTGAATACAGCACACTGATGGGTCCTGACTCCTTATCCAGTTTGCCAGTCTGTGTCTTTTGATTGGAGCATTTAGCCCATTTACATTTAACGTTAATATTGTTATGTGTGAATCTGATCCTGTCATTATGGTGTTAGTTGGTTATTTTGCTCGTTAGTTGCTATAGTTTCTTCCTAGTCTCGATGGTCTTTACAATTTGGCATGTTTTTGCAGTGGCTGGTACCGGTTGTTCCTTTCCATGTTTAGTGCTTCCTTCAGGAGCTCTTTTAGGGCAGGCCTGGTGGTGACAAAATCACTCAGCGTTTGCTTGTCTGTAAAGTGTTTTATTTCTCCTTCACTTATGAAGCTTAGTTTGGCGGGATAGGAGATGCTGGGTTGAAAATTCTTTTCTTTAAGAATGTTGAATATCGGCCCCCACTCTCTTCTGGCTTGTAGAGTTTCTGCTGAGAGATCAGCTGTTAGTCTGATGGGCTTCCCTTTGTGGGTAACCCGACCTTTCTCTCTGGCTGCCCTTAACATTTTTTCTTTCATTTCAACTTTGGTGAATCTGACAATAATGTGTCTTGGAGTTGCCCTTCTCGAGGAGTATCTTTGTGGCGTTCTCTGTATTTCCTGAATCTGAATGCTGGCCTGCCTTGCTAGATTGGGGAAGTTCTCCTGGATAATATCTTGCAGAGTGTTTTCCAACTTGGTTCCATTCTCCCCATCATTTTCAGGTACACCAATCAGACGTAGGTTTGGTCTTTTCACATAGTCCCAAATTTCTTGGAGGCTTTGGTCATTTCTTTTTATCGTTTTTTCTCTAAACTTCCCTTCTCTCTTCATTTCATTCATTTCATCTTCCATCAGCGATACCCTTTCTTCCAGTTGATCGCATCTGCTACTGAGGCTTCTGCAATCTTCGCGTAGTTCTCGAAACTTGGCTTTCAGCTCCATCAGCTCCTTGAAGCCCTTCTCTCCATTGGTTATTCTAGTTATCCATTCTTCTAATTTTTTTCAAAGTTTTTAACTTCTTTGCTGTTGTTTTGAATTTCCTCTCTTAGCTCAGAGTAGTTTGATCGTCTGAAGCCTTCTTCTCTCAACTCATCAAAGTCATCCTCCATCCAGCTTTGTTCCGTTGCTGGTGAGGAACTGCATTCCTTTGGAGGAGGAGAGGTGCTCTGTTTTTTAGAGTTTCCAGTTTTTTTGGTCTGTTTTTTCCCCATCTTTGTGGTTTTATCTACTTTTTGTCTTTGATGATGGTGATGTACAGATGGGTTTTTGGTGTGGATGTCCTTTCTGTTTGTTAGTTTTCCTTCTACCAGACAGGACCCTCAGCTGCAGGTCTGTTGGAGTTTACTAGAGGTGCACTCCAGACCCTGTTTGGCTGGGTGTCAGCAGCGGTGGCTGCAGAACAGCGGATTTTCATGAGACCACAAATTCAGCTCTCTGATAGTTCCTCTGAAAGTTTTGTCTCAGAGAAGTACCGGGTTGAATGAGGTGTCAGTCTGTCCCTACTGGGGGGGTGCCTCCCAGTTAGGCTGCTCAGGGGTGAGGGACCCACTTTAGGAGGCAGTCTGACCGTTCTCAGATCTCCAGCTGCGTGCTGGGAGAACCACTACTCTCTTCAAAGCTGTCAGTCAGACAGGGACATTTAAGTCTGTGGAAGTTCTTGCAGAGTTTTTGTTTGTCTGTGCCCTGCCCCCAGAGGTGGAGCCTACAGAGGCAGGCAGGCCTCCTTGAGCTGTGGTGGGCTCCACCCAGTTCGAGCTTCCCGGCTGCTTTGTTTACCTAAGCAAGCCTGGGCAATGGCGGGTGCCCCTCCCCCAGCCTTGCTGCCACCTCGCAGCTTGATCTCAGACTGCTGTGCTAGCAATCAGCGAGACTCCGTGGGCATAGGACCCTCCGAGCCAGGTGCGGGACACAATCTCCTAGTGTGCCGTTTTCCAGGCCCGTTGGAAAAGCGCAGTATTAGGATGGGACTGACCCGATATTCCGGGTGCCGTCTGCTTCCCCTTTCTTTGACTAGGAAAGGGAACTCCCTGACCCCTTGCACTTCCCGAGTGAGGCAATGCCTCGCCCTGCTTCGGCTCGCGCACAGTGCGCTTCACCGACTGTCCTGCACCCACTGTTAGGCACTCCCTAGTGAGATGAAACCGGTACCTCAAGCAGAAATGCAGAAATCACCCGTCTTCTGTGTCGCTGGGGCTGGGAGCTGGAGACCGGGGCTGTTCCTATTCGGCCATCTTGGCTCCACCCTCCCATGTTTTATATATTTTTGGTTTTGGTTTTTGTCCTTCCTTCGGCTCAGCAGCAAAAGTGCTGCTACAGCTTCTCCTCCTCACCTCACCTGGACCCAGGCTGGACTGGCCCCTCCAAAGGGTGCTGGTGAGTCCCCAGGACCATCCTCCCCCTGCTTGTCTTCCCAGTAGCTCAGGTCTCAATGCTTGCTGCTGGACACAGTAGCTTCTTCCATCAAACCGGAATCCATTTTTAAATCATTGATTTTTAGATCAATATGATTCAAAAGGCAGTCTCCCCATTTTGTGGATGTGGAAACTGAGACTCAAAGATGGCAAGTCAGGCCAAGCATGGTGGCTCACACTTGTAATCCCAACACTTTGGGAGGTCAAGGCAGGTGGATCACCTGAGGTTTGGATTTCAAGACCAGCCAGGCCAACATGGCAAAATCCCATCTCTACTAAAAATACAAAAATTAGCCAAGCATGATGGTGGGCACCTATAGTCCCAGCTACTCAGGAAGCTGAGGCATGAGAATTGCTTGAACCTGGGAGGTGGAGGTTACAGTGAGCCGAGATCATACCACTGACCCATACCTGGGTGACAGAGTGAGACTCTGTCTCAAAAAAAAAAAAAAAGGCAAAAAGGTAGCAAATGGCTTGCAGAGATGGCAAATGGCTCACTCTTGGTAGAGTAGGATAATATAATTAGTAGACTTTTAGCTGATGTTCATGACAAATTTAAGATATGGACAAGAAAATAAATCCTACAAATGTAGTAATGGTGAGACTCATGAACCCTTATTAACCTCATGATAACCCTGTATCATAGAAAAATATCACAGATTGAGTGGCTTAAATAGCAGAAATGTATTTCTCATAGTTCTGGAGGCTGGAAGTCCAAGACCAACAGACCAGCAGGATCGGTTACTCCGGAGGCCTCTCTCCTTAGCTTGCAGATGGCTGCCTTCTTCCTGTGTCATCATATGGCCTTTTGTGTGTATGTGTGCACATCTCTGATGTTCCTCAATGCGTCCCAATTTCCGCTTCTTCTAAGGACACCAGTCATATTGGATCAGGGCCCATTCTAATGGCCTCATTTTAACCTAATCACCTCTGTAAGGGCCCTGTCTCCAAATGCAGTCACAATCTGAGGCACTGGGGGTGAGAACTTGTGTCTCCTCAAAGTCCATAACATCCTGTGAGGTCAGGATTACTTATATCTTCATTAACTGATGACGAAAGAAGACACAGAGATGATAATGAACTAGCCCATGTTTGCTCAGAGAATAAGTGGTGGAGCCAGGATTTGAACTCAGGCAATCTGGCCTCAGAAGCCTGCCAAGAGTGTTCAGTGCTCAGAGTCCTGCCGAAAAAATGTCCCATAATGACACTATTATAATGTTAATATTGTCTACTAAATAACTTGTGATATATAAATATCTTTTTCTACGAAGGATAGGTTTTTTTTTTTTTTTTATTTGCCCTGACTTTTGCCAGTTCCTTTGGTTCTCCTTCGCTGTTTGTCAGCAAGGTCAAAGGTTCATGTCATCCAAGCCTTGTATAACACAGCTATGTCACCTAAGGTACAGCCGTGTCACCTGAGGTGTGTATAACACAGCCATGTCACCTGAGGTACAGCCATGTCGCCTGAGGTACAGTCATGTCACCTGACGTGTGTATATAACACAGCCATGTCATCTGAGGTACAGCCAGGTCATCTGAGGTGTGTATAACACAGCCATGTCACCTGAGGTACAGTCATGTCACCTGAGGTGTGTATAAAACAGCCATGTCATCTGAGGTACAGCCATGTCACCTGAGGTATAGCCATGCCACCTGAGGTGTGTATAACACAGCCATGTCACCTGAAGGTGTGTATAACACAGCCAAGTCATCTGAGGCACAGCCATGTCACCTGAAGTGCGTATAAACCAGCCATGTCATCTGAGGTACAACCATGTCACCTGAGGTATGTATAAAACAGCCATGTCACCTGAGGTGTGTATAAAACAGTTGTGTCACCTGAGATGTGTATAAACAGAGCCATGCACCACCTGTGGTGTATATAACACAGCTGTGTTACCTGAGATGTGTATAGCAGAGTTGTGTCACCTGAAGTGTGTATAGCACTGTGTATGTATAAACACAGCCATGTCACCTGAGGTGTGTATAACACTCTGTGTCACCTGAGATGTGTGTAAGTGTAGTCATGCACCTGAGGTGTGTATAAACACAGCCATGTACCACCTGTGGTGTGTATAACACAGCTGTGTCACCTGAGATGTATATAGCACAGCCATGCACCTGAGACTTTCGTGAAGAGTTGTGGAAATGTAAAGGAAATATTAAAGGAGATTTGAGTTTTCCTGTGGAACACCTAAGCCTAGCTCATTCAGAGCTAATTAAATTTGAGATCAAGGGCATATGAATAAGTAATTTTAATCAGAGGATTTTCATAAAGAAACTTAAACACACCCTTATTTTACAGAAGTTTCCTATAGTCTACTTTCATAAAAGATGGAAATATCTGTATATTGGTCCTACAACCTGGAAAATATTTGCCAAAGAAATTTAGAAACACAACAGAAGGAGAATTGAATGCTGCCAAAGAATAAAGCCGTGTACAGGAAGGCTGTGGACTCATCATCATTACTGGTCATCCTATCATCTCATTCAGCAGTGAGCTGCCATCTCCTTTCTAACTGCAACTTTAACATATCTGGGGATAAAAATAGCTGTCCTCACTCCCTTAGAGTTCACAGGAAAAATTACCTGTGCAGGCCTTGCTATTATAAAATGTCTTTGGTCCCTGCCAGCTGAATGAGCCTCAAAGATAATGTCAGTGACGCTGCTAAAAAGAGTCAATCTCTACTGAATACTTGTCAATGAAACAAGATTTAAAAATGCCCACAAATTTACACAGAAATAGCAAAGTTTTTAAAATATCAAAATAAAAGTAAAGCCTTTTCCTGTCATTTCAAGCCTCCTAGTGAATAAATGAAAAAAATGCAAGTATAACTATATTAAGATTTTAAGCCTTTTACTTCCCAAACTTTAAGGATTCACGGCAATATCACAACATGAAATGTAAACCTATGCTATAGAAAAGCTGTCAGTGACAGGAAGACTGATGTTTCATATCCTCATTAATAACACAATTTCTCATATAAAGCATGGAAAGAGTAAATGTAATATACATTTCAATTTTCATGACAAAGGTTTAGAAAAATCAGTCATTATCTCTCTTTATCTTATTGCTTTCAAGTATTGGCTTCCAGTTTTCCAAACAACATCTAGGCACCTTCTAACAGACCCTGTCACATAACCTTAAGGATGTCCAGTGAAACTCCTGATTTGTTTATAAGGAATTTTAGACCCAGACTCAGTGTCATCTCTACATCATGCAGCTCCTGCTGTGTGCTGGTTCTAACACCCCAGTCTGCAGTCTCCCACACCAGCTGTCTGTCTGCATCTGTCTCTATAGGAAGATGCTTCTGGGGAGGCGAACAGAAGAACATTCCCTGGCACAGAGAATTTGTAAGATTTCTTAGACCTCAGAGAAATTATAATCTCTGTATTAAGAACAGTTTTATCTAAGGTAATGATATCATCTAGGTACTTCCACTAAGCCTAAATATGTTTTTTCCTTGTTCCTAAAATCACATTCACTAAGATATTTACAATTCTAAAACCAGGTGCCGCTTTTACATCTTGCGCAATGATTAAGTATGGGAAGCAATCTGAAAAATCCCAAAGCATGCAGGTTTTACTGCAGCTGCAAACTTGTAAATACAGTGAGTGAATACTTAAAAACAATTGCAGCTGATGAGTAAGAAATGTCAGCACGCTTCTTTCTGAAAAGGATTTGAGGAGCAAACAAGTACCTGCCTATGTAGAAATGTGTGCAAAAACTGAGACATTTAGTATGTTATTAAAATAGTGCCTTCAGTGATAAAATAATCACAGGTAAACTGATGCTCTGCACAAGACAACATAGGAACTTTTACAAAAAAGTGCAAGTGCAGCACATCATATGCTGTAGCATGCTAGTGAGCTCAGCGGATGTGATGCTCTGGCCTTATGGTTGGGTTGCAAATCCATTTAGGGTTGCAGAGACTGGAACCAGCCCTTGGAATTTTCCTCTGCAGTCTGTGAAAAGTAAGGTGGTTGTTAAGAATGGATTCATTTTGTCTGGTAGTCCAGTTCTGTTCAAATGTTACTGAGTGTTCACACTTTATTTAATAAGATCAAGCTGTGAGCAATTATGTGTCACGATCCACATCAACAAAGTACTTGGACTTCAAGGGAAAAACAGTGGGTTTGCGCAGGAGTGTTGAGGAAGTATCTACCTAGGAGGAGTTTGAAAGATCATCCTTAGGATAAGTCTGGAAGGTTAGGCCGACAGAGCAGTGGAGACGCTGGGAGAAGAGCGGAAGGCCTTCCAAGGAGTGAAGACCAGGAGCAAAAGCATATCAAAATGCAGGTCCTGGTCAGGGATAGGATGAGTTCTGCAGAGGAGAATATGGGGGCAGGAGCAGAGAATCAGGTAGTTGAGGGCCAGGTTGTGACAGGCCTTAAGCTGTCATAGTGCATCCAACAGGGAAGCCTTGGAGACGCGGCCCTCAGAAGTGTTTGGAGCTTGGTTCCGAGGCTTCACTGCACTTTGGTTCCCCATCTGTCTTTTCTTAGTGTTCTATATAGGTCTGGATGCCAGTTGTTATCTCATCCAGCAATGCTCAGACTTCGAGATAACTGAATCACACAATTCAAACAAAAATCATGCTCACAGCAGAAAACAAGTCTCCAATGTGCTTGCTGTTTGCCTGGACGCAGTGGTCAGTCTTCTGCAGAATGTACCTCCTTTCCAGTTAGTTATTGAGGCAAGGAGATAAGTCATTGTTGCCTAGATCTCGGGTTCCTCTTGCCTTTGGACCCGGCATGCTGTACCCAGTGATTGCAGAGAACACTGCAACATGCCTTTTTTTGTGCCTCACGCTGAGCCGCCCAGTTCACAACTGAATCAGGTCCTAATTTTTTTTTGGCTGTAAGGAGAGGAGACATGGTTCTTAATGTCACTGAAGGAGTGGAAGAGTCGGAATGGTCCCCGAAGATTCTTCTGGTAAGCCAAGAGTGTGGAGGCCCTGCAGGTCTGGGGACCGTGTGTTATCCCTGCATAGGCTCAGTAGGCTGGGACTCCCATACGAAAACACTAGAACTCTCTCCGAGCCCCAGGCACTATTGGTTTTAAGTGTATATGAATCATGTAGTGAAAAAAAAAAAAAAAAAAGGTTTCAAGTGCCAGGCTTGAGAAAGATTTTAAAAAGTCTTTTGTAGACATTATAGGTGTCTTTATGGGTTGAATTGTATCGTCTCCTCACAAAAGGCATGGGCTGAAGTCCTATCCCCCAGTACCTCAGAATGTGACTTCATTTGGAAATAGGGTTGTTGCTGATGTAATTGATTAAGATGAGGTCATACTAGAAGAGGGTGGGCTCCAATTCCAAAACTACTTGTGTTCTTATAAGAAGGGGAAATTCAGAGACAGACGTGTACACACGCAGGCAGGACGCCCTGTGAAGATGAAAGCAGGAATCAGGGTGATGCTTCTACAACCCAAGGAACACCAAAGAGTGTCAGAGACCAACAGAAGCCAGGGGAGAGGTGGGAAACAGATTCTTCCTCCCTACCCTCCGCAGGAACCACTCTAAAGACACCCTGATCTCAGACTCCTGGCCTCCAGAACTGGGAGACAGTCTATTTTTGTTGTTTAAACCACTCAGTTTGTGGCTTTTATTGTGGAAACCCTGACAATCTAATAAGGTCTCAACCACAGAGGTGGAGACCCTGCCTAGGGGAGCACCCTCCATGCAAAGGGCATGTCTTGAAAGGAGGTGGGTGAAAAGTGGTCCTTATTTTTCCAAAGTTTCTGGGTTTTTTCCTATAATTGCTGTGCAATTTCAGTCAGTCACTTTTTAAAATCCAAATGCTAAATTTCTTTATCTTACAGAGAGGGTGGCTAGTTTGGTCAAAGTCCAAATGATGATATGCTTTTGGTTCTGGTTTAATTTGCTGCTGTTTTGGTGAATCTAAACATTTATTCAGGTTGCCTGGACTAGAGATGTAGTTCCAAACTAGAGTGAAAGTCACACTAGTTTATTCTTTACTTAGACTGTTATTCACTGAGCACCTAGTATGCGCAATATTTTATTTCAGGTACTATGGAAAATGCCAAGTTAGAGAGAATATGACCCATGTCTTCAAATTACTCCAGTGGAAAATATTGCTTATAAATCAATAATTATAAAACTAATTTTTTTCAACTTTTATTTTAAGTTCCGGGGTACATGTGCAGGATGTGCGGGTTTGTTACATAGGTAAACATGTGCCACGGTGGTTTGCTGCACAAATCAACCCATCACCTAGGTATAAACCCCAGCATCCCTTACCTATTCTTCCTGATGCTGTCCCTCCACCTCCCTCCCCATTGACAGGCCTCAGTGTGTGTTGTTCTCCACCATGTGTCCGTGTGTTCTCATCATTCGGATCCCATTTATAAGTGAGAAGAGGTGGGATTTTGTTTCCTGTTCCTGCATTAGTTTCCTGAGGATAATGGCTTCTGGCTCCACCCATGTCTCTGCAAAGGACATGATCTCATTCCTTTTTACAGCTGCATAGTATTCCATGGTGTATATATACCACATTTTCTTTATCCAGTCTATCATTGATGGGCATTTGGGTTGATTCCATGTCTTTGCTACTGTGAATAGTGCTGCAGTGAGCATACACGTGCATGCGTCTTTATAATAAAATGATTTCTCTTCCTTTAAGTATATACCCAGTAATGGGATTGCTGGTTCAAATGGTAGTTCTGCCTCTAGATCTTTGGGGAATCACCACACTGTCTTCCACGATGATTGAACTAATTTACACTCCCATCAACAGTGTAAAAGTGTTCCTTTTTCTCCACAACCTTGTCAGCATCTGTTGCTTCTGGACTTTTTAATAATCCCCATTCTGACCGTCACGAGATGGTATCTCATTGTGGTTTTGATTTGCATTTCTTTAATGATCAGTGATGTTGAGCTTTGTTTCATGTTTGTTGGCTACATCAATGTCTTCTTTTGAGAAGTGTCTGTTCATGTCCTTTGCTCACTTTTTAATAGGATTGTTTGGTGTTTTTCCTTGCAAATTTATATAAAATTAATTTTAAATTGATAAGTGCTCTAAGTGAAATTTTATTTCTAGTAGTGGCAGACTAGTTTACTCAGTTCAAGATTTCTTCTGAAAATAATAAATTATACTGGACAAAATATTTTAAAACAAAGCACTGAAGAAATGGGGAAGGACCAGGGCAAATCTGAGGGGTAAGTGGAGCACTGAACAAGGAAGCCAGTCCTCTTTTCCCTGCCCTCACACTCTGGCTCCTGTGACAAGCTCAGAGCACCTTGTCCAACCAAAACCAAGGAAACACTTTGTCTGGGAAGGTTGGGACACCATTCCTTGGGTTTGTCTTGGAGATAGCCCAGTCATGATTTAAGTTATTTTTTTTAGTTTAATCTTCTACATTCAGGAGGTATATATGCATGTTTGTTACATGAGTATATTGCATACTGGTGGGGACTGGGCTTCTCATGTACCCATTACCCAAATACTATTTGTATTTGGTAGTATTTGTATTTGGAACATTGTACTCAATAGGTATTTTTTCGACCCTCACCCCTCTCCCACCTTCCCCGCTTTTAGAGTTCCCAGTGTCTATTATTTCCATCTTTATGTCCACGTGTGCCCACTGTTTAGCTCCCACTTATAAGTGAGGACATGTGGTATTTGGTTTTCTGTTTCTGAGTTGGCCCACTTAAGATAATGGCCTCCCCTTCCAACTATGTTGCTGCAATGGATATGATTCCTTTTTTAAGGCTGTGTAGTATTCCACAAGATATATATACCACATTTTCTTTATCCAGTCAACTGCTGATGGACACTTAGGTTGGTTCCATGATTTTGTTATTGTGAAGAGTGTTGCAATAAACATATGAGTACAGGTGTCTTTTTAATATAATGATTTCTTTTCTTTTGGGTAGATACTAGATAGGTTATTTTTTAAGAAGAAATATCCAAGGAGAGAGATCTTGGAAATATCTACCTTAAGGGTTTAGGAGGAGAGTGAGAAGCAGTACACAGAGACCAGGGTCTCAGAAGTAAAAATGAGAACCAGGAGAATACTGCATCTCCAGATCCAAGAGAGATGAGGTGGATATCAGCTGAATCTACTCAGGCAGAGCTCAAGGAGGGTGTGCACTGAGAGACGACTGTATTTGAGGACTAGGGGGTCATTGGTGAGGAGAAAGAGGGGATGGAGAGGGAAAGGGGGATGGCTGTTGGGTGAGGTGGCTGGAGTAGAGAAGGCAATGACATGAGGGAACTTTTTAGGGAGGAAGAAAGACTAAAAGGTCTTGTACAGCCTTGCAAGGATCAGAGAGGCACAAAAGAGTATTTTGATGCTGAAGGCTCTGACGGTGGCAAAAGGAAATGAGACAGAGGTGAATGAATAAAGGAGAACTGTGTCTTCTCTGGAGGCAGGAGTGAGAGGAGAAAGCAGGGAACATGGGGCGGAGAAAGGCCACGTTTGCCATGAGACTGGGGAAAGACCTGGAAGAAATGCATTTGATGAAAATATTAACTAAAGGGCTCTCCATGCACAGGAACTTCTAGGTAGATATAAACTCAGATATTTTTAGAGGAGAAAAAGTAGGCACAAACTATTCCTTGCAGCTTCAGTGTTTTTGACATGTTTTTTGACAATGGTACAAAGACCTCCTGTCATGTTACAGAGCTCTGGACAGCTGAAACAGACTGAATGGCATTAGCTCAGGGTTCTGCTCACTTGCATGAAGGCTGGAGAAGGCAGTCCGGGCATTTATTTTTCCAAGGTACCTTTGTAGGCAAGACAAGTGCTTCATCTTCTTGAAATTGCCTCTAATTCCATTAGTGTGCTCTGACAGAGATGTTTAATGCCCGCTTATTTACAATGGCTGCCATTGGCTGCATTTCTTTCCCATGCCCACTGAACTTTCAACAATTCTTCTGTCGGAAGCAGCTAGGGCTGCTTGATTCTGATAGGACACCCTGAAAGGGAAAACAGTGCTTCGCTCTCTGACCTGTGTTCCAAGCGATTGATGCAAGCCAACCCTAACTGATCAACTTGGGATGGAAGGAGGCCACTGTAACCCTGATTATCTCAAAATTCAGTCCGAAGAGCAAATAATTCATTAGAGTATAAGATGCACATTCCAGGAAGAGCTCCTTTTTGCTGAAACAGTGACACCACATTTGCTACTTTCTGTGACACATGCTGTTTTCAGAAACGCACTTGGGGTGTGAGCTCTGGGGAATGTTTCTATCCACAAGCAACGCAATGTTAGTGTTTGTGTCTGAGCATCGAGCTGTGCAGTACGTTTTTATTTATATTCAGAGTTTTCAAACTGCTTCAGGGAGCTCCTTTGGGAGCTGCAGTGAGGAGAGGTGGGTGCGGGGCGGGCGCTGGAAGGAGGCTTTCGACATTTGAATAGAATTTGTTTGAACAAAAGGTCCTGATGGGGGAAGAAAAGAAAGGAAACCACAATTTTAAATCAACCAAAGCCTATTGCCTATCATGTTTCTTGGCAATTAAGCAAGCAGAATTTTTTGGAAAGAAAGTTATTACCCTGGTTTGTAAATAAGGAGCATTGGGTTATACCTTAACAATATCAATGCCACTAAAAGGAAACTGATTTTTTACAGTTTATCACCTTAGTGAAACTCTAAAAGCCATATCTTTTCCATCTGTCAAAATTAGACTCCTTTTAAAGATATTTCTTAGCCCTAAGGCCTTGCACAAAATATTGCTTTTCAAATAGTATATCCCAGATTCCCCAGTCATTAATTTTCTTCCAGCCTTCTTGTTGCATTTGTTAATATGTTTATTATACTGCAGATCACAGGAACCTTGCATTAGATTTGCTTGTATTTTTGTGTTTTGCATTTGTCTCTTCCACAAGACTCTGAGCCTCTGGACAGCCCCCATTCATCTTCATAATCCCCATGGCACCTGTCTAGGCATGGAGACTTGTACAGAGGAAACCCTAAATAGATTCTAGTTTTCCTGAATTCTCAGAAGTCATAATTTTTCCAACAGGATAAGGTAGCCAAGTAAATATTTATTGTAATGAAAATAAAGTGGCTGCCCGTAATAATAAAAAGTATGTAGGGCAATGTTTTTACTTATTTAGAGAAGTCATGGATGACAAAAATCATTGTGGTCAATAATTGGAGACAAATCTTCTTTAGTCTTAGTCCTTATCAACTATTCTGTTTCTAGAAGCTGCTAAAGTGTCTAGTTTGACAGCTACCAGTATATCTTTTATACAGTGGACATATTCGAGAGACTTGTGGACTCATTTGAAATATCTTCATCACCTTGAGTCATTGCTGACCAGGTACTCATTCTCCTGAGTCTCTAAAATTGTTCCAATAGCTGTGCTTGGGAATAAAAGTATAATACATTTGCATAGAATTTTCATCACAGAACACAGGTGGGACAGGTTCCTTATCAGTGATGTGAAATCCTTGGGCTAGCTTTACTTCTCTACACTCATGAAGCTGGGTAAAATTATTTAATTTTATTCAGTTGTGTCTATACTAGGTTGGGTATTGGAAACCCAGGTATGTTGAATAATGGCCCCCAAGGATGTCCATGTTCTAATCCCCAGAACATGTGAATATGCTATCTTATATGGCAAAAGGGACTTTGCAGATGTGGTTAAGAATTTTGAGGTGGGGAGATTGCCCTACATTCTTCAGATGGGCCCAGTGTAATCACAAAGGTCTTTATAGGAGGGAGGCAGGAGACCAGAGTAGGTAGCAGAGGTACACTGATGGAGGTAAGCGGTTGGGGGGATGCAAAGAAGGCCTTGAGCTGAGCCAAGAAGTGCAGGTGGCTTCCCAAAGCTGGAAGAGTCAGAACGGATTCTCCCATGGAACCCCCAGAAGGAACGAGCCCTGCCCATACCTTGATTTTAGCTCTTTAAGATTTATTTTAGGTTTCTGACCTCCAGAACTGTAAAATAACAAATTTATGCAGTTTGAAGCCAAGTGCGTGGTAATCTGTTACAGCAACTGTAGGAAATGAATACAGAAACCATACAGAGCATAGTCACCATCCATAGCATATCTGTGTCTACCAGGCTGCTGTACAGTTCTCACTTATAGCTGATGTTCTCTGTCATTTTTTCCTTGGACTAAGCTCATGGAGCAAAGCTTAGGAATTTAGAAGCACAGGAATAAGTGAGTTTAATTTTTCCTTTAAAGACTAGAATAGCACTGGAAATGGAACATGCTGAATAAGAGTAGAAACAACCTTTCTATATGGCCCTGTCAGTATCCTTCCTCCCGTTATGCTTCTTTTATCTTTGAGGTGAATGCTCCACCTGCTGTTGGAAAGTTGTTTAGTGCTAACCAGAAGCTTTGCTCCTGAACTCATCATAAACTTCTCGGTAGAATTGTCGATGTGATCACAGGATCAGAAGGGGCAGTTTGACATTTTTTAAAAAGAGTGTGTTTTATTTGGAGTATTTTGTTTGCAAAGAACTCAGATTCAATGAAATTGTTTCATGGAATTAGATATTTATTTTAAGTGGAAGTTGATTATAAATGTGACAAATATAATTTTGTTCCATAATATCGGGATAAAAGGAAACTGGGTATTTTTTAATTTTTCTATATCAAATACATTTTGCTTGGTCCCCACTTGCCAGAGTTGCTGGTATGTTTACAACTAGTCATGATTGGAGATTGAGAGGTCCTATTCCTCTTCCTTGGGGTTTTAAGAAGCTGGGGCTGTCCCCAGAGGACAAGCTCCAGTGTGCATGAATGCCTCTGCTTCTATCACACTAATGTCCTGTTGGCCAAAGTAGTCATAGAGCCAAGCCCAGAGTCAAGTGAATGGGTGGCCAAGTATGCAACACCATGAGCACTGAGAGCAGCGCTCATGAGGGACCCACAATAACCATTCAGCAGAGACTCAGCTTTTCCATTCAAACCACTTAGCTTTTCCATTCAAACCACTTAGCTTTTCCATTCAAACCAGCTCACTTCAGGTTAAATTTCTCAGTCATGAATTTTTATAGTATTTGGTGATTACTCTTTCCTGGCAGTAATCATATGAATTTTTTTTTAATGATCTCTGTTCCGTTCGACTGTTAGTGCCATAAGGGTAGGAACCATGAAGGTCTTTTTCCATGCCAAATCACTTCCAAAAGACTTTGTGCCTGGAAAAGTATAGGAGAGGGTCCTCTTCCCCCAGCAGAATGGGACCAGACAGACTATTATGTGACACAAACATGTCCACTAGGTTGCCCCATAAGCAGTTTTCTTAGACTTAGCAACCCTGGGTTGGATGCACCTAGTACGGAGAGTTGAGGATGAAGTTTGGGGCCATGTGTCTTCAGCATTAAATGAGTGGTCTCAGATCAGGTTATAGAAGCATCAAGTCTGAGGGCAGGCTAAGTTCCATCGCACTGTTCTGATTCAAGAGCTATCCCTTCATCAAGCAGTTTTTGGTTGCTCATTTTGCTCTCTAATAGGCCCCTGATTAGAAAGAGAGATTTCCTTCTTTGTCAAGTATTACGGTTTTCCCCCCTTACAAGTTAGAGTCATATAGGTTGGTTGAAGAAATCAGCTCTCCAGATTTTTGACCAGTGATAGGTGCTTGAGAAAAAGCGGGACTGAGCAGTCTGAACACAGGCTTTAGAATAAGGCAATCCTGGATGTGAATGGGGGTTCTGCTGCTTCTTATCTGCCTAGTATTGGCCGAGTCACTGAGCCCCAATGGGTCTGTTTCACCATCTGCAAAATGGTTATAATAATATCTTTCCTTTAAGGTTTTAATGAAGATTAAATTAAATACTGCAAATAGGACCACCTTCTTCCCCACCTGAGCCTTCCCTTCCTCCCCGTGTTCCCTGCCCCAGTTGGTCACATACTGCCTGGTATCAAGAATTCTTAGGACAACAAAACCAAGCCTATGTTAAACTCTTAGGAAGAGATAATGTGAGATTAATGTGTGGAGACAGAGCATGAAGTGTTTGGAAACACCAATTTCAATCATAAGAAAGAAAAGGATCTAAAAAATAACTTATTTTTAGACTCTCAGTGAAATATTCAAGCCAAGAACAGAGTTCTCTATTAAGTACAAAAACATTACACACAAAATGAGAATAATGTATCTCAAAGCTCATATTTATTGACTTGGGGTGATTAAGATACCTACTTACAGAAGCATTCTGAGCCTTTTTTATAAATGGTTGGAAAATCCAGAAAAAATTCGAAAGAAACCCAAGAACCACTCATGAGAAAGGATAGAGAAAACAACATAATAATTATTTTTAGACTTCTAGTTTTTTTCTGAAGAACAAAATAGGAGGATTCTATGCTCAATCTCCCTTTGATGCTGATAGTTTGGAAATAATGGGATGGTAAGCACATGGGATATTCAGGATCTAAATGACAAAGGAGACAGGCATTAGATTGGTTGACATTCACTACATAATTCTGGAGAAATCATTTCTACAAGGGCTTTGTCCAGGTGCTTCAAAATTCTGTAGTCCGAGAAATCCTGCATCTTGTGCTATCCAGTGTATTGCTGCTCATATTAATAACTTATTTATTTATTTATTTTATTATACTTTAAGTTCTAGGGTACATGAGCACAATGTAGAGGTTTGATACATAGGTATACATGTGCCATGTTGGTTTGCTGCACCCATCAACTCGTCATTTACATAAGGTATTTCTCCTAATGCTATCCCTCCCCCAGGCCCCCACCCCCCAACAGGCCTTGGTGTGTTATGTTCCCCACCCTGTGTCTAAGTGATCTCATTGTTCAATTCCCACCTATCAGAGAGAACGTGTAGTATTTGGTTGCCTGTCCTTGTGACAGTTTGCTGAGAATGATGGTTTCCAACTTCATCCATGTCCCTGCAAAGGACATGAACTCATTCTTTTTTATGGCTGCATAGTATTCCATGGTTTATCTGTGCCACATTTTCTTCATCCAGTCTATCATTGATGGACATTGGGTTGGTTCCAAGTCTTTGCTATTCTGAATAGTGCTGCAATAAACATATGTGTGCATGTGTCTTTATAGTAGCATGATTTATAATCCTTTGGGTATATACCGAGTAATGAGATTGCTGGGTCAAATGGTATTTCTAGTTCTAGATCCTTGAGGAATCGCCACACTGTCTTCCACAATGGCTGAACTAATTTACACTCCCACCAACAGTGTAAAAGCGTTCCTATTTCTCCACATCCTCTCCAGCATCTGTTGTTTCCTGACTTTTTAATAATTGCCATTCTAACTGGTGTTACATGGTATCTAACTGGTGTTACATGGTATCTCATTGTGGTTTTGATTTGCATTTCTCTGATGACCAGTGATGAGAATTTTTTCATGTGTCTATTGGATGCATAGGTGTCTTCTTTTGAGAAGTGTCTGTTCATATCCTTTGCCCACTTTTTGATGCGGTTGTTTTTTTCTTGTAAATTTGTTTAAGTTCTTTGTAGATTCTGAATATTAGCCCTTTGTCAGATGAGTAGATTGCAAAAATTTTCTCCCATTCTGTAGGTTGCCAGTTCACTCTGATGGCAGGTTCTTTTGCCATGCAGAAGCTCTTTAGTTTAATCAGATCCCATTTGTCTATTTTGGCTTTTATTGCCATTGCTTTTGGTGTTTTAGTCATGAAGTCCTTACCCATGCTATGTCCTGAATGGTATTGCCTAGGTTTTCTTCTAGGGTTTTTATAGTTTTAGGTCTAACATTTAAGTCTTTAATCCATCTTGAATTAATTTTTGTGTAAGGTGTAAGGAAGGGATCCAGTTTCAGCTTTCTACATATAGCTAGCCAGTTTTCCCAGCACCATTTATTAAATAGGAAATCCTTTCCCCATTGCTTGTTTTTGCCAAGTTTGTCAAAGATCAGATGGTTGTAGATGTGTGGTGTTATTTCTGAGGCCTCTGTTCTGTTCCCTTGGTCTATATATCTGTTTTGGTACCAGTACAATGCTGTTTTGGTTACTGTAGCCCTGTAGAATAGTTTGAAGTCAGGTAGCATGATGCCTCCAGCTTTGTTTTTTTGCTTAGGATTGTCTTGGCAATACGGGCTCTTTTTTGGTTCCACATGAACTTGAAAGTAGTTTTTTCCAATTCTGTGAAGAATGTCATTGGTAGCTTGATGGGGATGGCCTTGAATCTATAAATTACCTTGGGTAGTATGGCCATTTTCATGATATTGATTCTTCCTATCCATGAGCATGGAATGTTCTTCCATTTGTTTGTATCCTCTTTTGTTTCATTGAACAGTGGTTTGTAGTTTTCCTTGAAGAGGTCCCTCACATCCCATGTAAGTTGGATTCCTAGGTATTTTATTGTCTTTGTAGCAATTGTGAATGGGAGTTCACTCATGATTTGGCTCTCTGTGTGTCTGCTATTGCTGTATAGGAATGCTTGTGATTTTTGCACATTGATTTTGTCCCCTGAGACTTTGCTGAAGTTGCTTATCAGCTTAAGAAGATTTTGAGCTGAGACAATGGGGTTTTCTTTCCTTTTCTTTTTCTTTTTTTTTTTTTTTTGAGAACAGAGTCTCGCTCTGTCACCCAGGCTGGAGTGCCATGGTGCAATCTTGGCTCACTGCAAGCTCCACCTCCTGGGTTCACGCCATTCTCCTGCCTCAGCCTCCTGAGTAGCTAGGACTACAGGGACCCGCCACCATGGCCAGCTAATTTTTCTGTAATTTTTAAGTAGAGATGGGCTTTCACGATGTTAGCCAGGATGGTCTCGATCTCCAGACCTCATGATCCACTCACCTCAGCCTCCCAAAGTGCTGGGATTACAGGCGTGAGCCACCATGCCTGGCCAGGGTTTTCTAAAGATACAATCATGTCATCTGCAAACAGGGACAATTTGACTTCATCTTTTCCTAGTTGAATACCCTTTATTTCTTTCTCTTGCCTGATTTCCCTGGCCAGAACTTCCAACACTATGTTGAATAGGAGTGGTGAGACAGGGTATCCTTGTCTTGTGCCAGTTTTCAAAGGGAATGCTTCCAGTTTTTGCCCATTCCATGTGATATTGGCTGTGGGTTTGTCATAAATAGCTCTTATTATTTTGAGATACGTCCCATCAGTACCTAGTTTATTGAGAGTTTTTAGAGTGAAGGGCTGTTGAATTTTGTCGAAGGCCTTTTCTGCATCTATTGAGATAATCATGTGGTTTTTGTCTTTGGTTCTGTTTATATGATGGATTACATTTATTGATTTGTTATGTTGAACCAGCCTTGCATCCCAAGGATGAAGTCGACTTGATCATGGTGGATAAGCTTTTTGATGTGCTGCTGGATTTGGTTTGCCAGTATTTTATTGAGGATTTTTCCATCGATGTTCATCAGGGATATTGGTCTAAAATTCTCTTTTTTTGTTGTGTCTCTGCCAGGCTTTGGTATCAGGATGATGCTGGCCTTATAAAATGAGTTAGGGAGGATTCCCTCTTTTTCTATTGGTTGGAAGAGTTTCAGAAGGAATCGTACCAGCTCCTCTTTGTACCTCTGGTAAATTCGGCTGTGAATCTGTTTTTTTGGCTGGCAGGCTATTAATTATTGCCTCAATTTCAGAGCCTGTTATTGGTCTATTCAGAGATTTAACTTCTTCCTGGTTTAGTCTTGGGAGGGTGTATGTGTCCAGGAATTTATCCATTTCTTCTATATTTTCTAGTTTATTTGCATAGAGGTGTTTATAGTATTCTCTGTTGGTAGTTTGTATTTCTGTGGGATCAGTGGTGATATCCCCTTTATCATTTTTTATTGTGTCTATTTGATTCTTCTCTCTTTACTTCTTTAGTAGTGTAGCTAGTGATCTATTTTGTCAATCTTTTCAAAAAACCAGCTCCTAAATTTATTGATTTTTTTGAAAGATTTTTTTTGTATCTCTATCTCTTTCAGTTCTGCTCTCATCTTAGTTATTTCTTGTCTTCTGCTAGCTTTTCAATTTGTTTGCTCTTGCTTCTCTAGTTATTTTAATTGTGATGTTAGGTGTTGATTTTAGATCTCTCCTGCTTTCTCTTGTGGGCATTTAGTGCTATAAATTTCCCTCTACACACTGCTTTAAATGTGTCCCAGAGATTCTGGTATGTTGTGTCTTTGTTCTCATTGATTTCAAAGAACATCTTTATTTCTGCCTTCATTTCGTTATTTACCCAGTAGTCATTCAGGAGCAGGTTGTTTAGTTTCCATGTAGTTGTGCAGTTTTGAGTGAGTTTCTTAATCTTGAGCTATAATTTGATTGCACTGTGGTCTGAGAGACAGTTTGTTGTGATTTCTATTCTTTTACATTTGCTGAGGAGTGCTTTACTTCCAATTCCATGGTCAATTTTAGAATAAATGCAATGTGGTGCTGAGAAGAATGTATAATCTGAGTCTGTTGATTTGGGGTGGAGAGTTCTGTAGATGTCTATTAGGTCTGCTTGATGTAGAACTAGTTCAAGTCCTGGATATTCTTGTTAACCTTGTGTCTCATTGATCTGTCTAATATTGACAGTGGGGTGTTAAAGTCTCCCATTTTTATTGTGTGGGAGTCTAAGTCTCTCTGTAGTTCTCTAAGGACTTGCTTTATGAATCTGGGTGTTCCTGTATTGGGTGCTCCTGAATTGGGTGTATATAGATTTAGGATAGTTAGCTCTTTTTGCTGAATTGATCCCTTTACCATTATGTAATGGCATTCTTTGTCTCTTTTGATCTTTGTTGGTTTAATGTCTGCTTTATCAGAGACTGGGATTGCAACCGCTGCTTTTTTTTGCTTTCCATTTTCTTGGTAGATCTTCCTCCATCCTTTTATTTTGAGCCTATTTGCATCTTTGCATGTGAGGTGGGTCTCCTGAATACAGCACACTATTGGGTCTTGACTCTTTCCCCAGTTTGCCAGTCTGTGTCTTTTAATTGAGGCACTTAGTCCATTTACATTTAAGGTTAATATTGTTGTGTGTGAATTTGATCCTGTCATTATGATGTTAGCTGGTTATTTTGCTTGTTAGTTGATGCAGTTTCTTCTAAGCATCGATGGTCTTTGCATGTTTTTGCAGTGACTGGTACTGGCTGTTTCTTTCCGTGTTTAGTGTTTCCTTCAGGAGATCTTGTAAGGCAGGCCTGGTGGTGACAAAATTAGCATTTGCTTGTCTGTAAAGGATTTTATTTCTCCTTTACTTATGAAGCTTAATTTGGGTGGATATGAAATTCTGGGTTGAAAATTTTTTTCTTTAAGAATGTTGAAAATTGGCCCCCACTCTCTTATGGCTTGTAGAGTTTCTGCCAAGAGATCCACTTCCCAAACCCAAACTTGCACCAAAAAAAGGTCACCATCACTCTTCAGTGGCCTGCTGCCAGTCTGATCCACTGCAGCTTTCTGAATCCTGGCAAAGCCATTACATCTAAGAAGTATGCTCAGCAAATTGAAGAGATGCATAAAAAACTACAACACCTGCAGCTGGCATTGGTTAACAGAAGGGGCCCAATTCTTCTCCATGACAATGCCTGACTGCACCTTGCACAGCCAGTGCTTCAAAAGTTGAACAAATTGGGCTATGAAGTTTTGCCTCACCCTCCATATTCCCCTGATTTCTTGCCAACTGACTCTCACTTTTTCAAGCATCTTGACAACTTTTTGCAGGGAAAATGCTTCCACAACCAGCAGGATGTAGAAAATGCTTTCTAAGAGTTTGTTGATTCACAAAGCATGAATGTTTATGCTACAGGAGTAAACAAACTTATTTCTCTTTGACAAAAATATGTTGATTATAATGATTCCTATTTTATTTAATAAAGATGTGTTTGAGCCTAGCTATAATGATTTAAAATTCAGGGTCTGGGTTGGGCATGGTGGCTCAGGCCTGTAATCCTAGCACTTTGGGAGGCTGAGTGGGTGGATCACCAGAGGTCAGGAGTTTGAGACCAGCCTGGCCAACATGGTAAAACTCCACTTCTACTAAATATATAAAAATTAGTTGGGCATAATGGCGGGCACCTGTAGTTCCAGCTACTCAGGAGGCTGAGGGAGAAGAATCACTTGAACCCAGGAGGTAGAGGCTGCAGTGAGCCGAGATTGCTCCACTGCATTCCAGCCTGGGTAACAGAGAAAGACTCTGTCTCAAAAATAAACAAATAAATAAATAAATATATAAATAAATAAAATTCAAGGTCTCAAACAGCAATTACTTTTGCACCAACCTAATAGATTTTTTTTCTCTCCCCCATATGAGGATAGAATTTGAAGGTGGCTGTGAGCAAACAAGGAAGGGGGTTCTCACCAAAGACCAAACTGGCTGGCCCTTGATCTTGGACTTTGGACTTCCCAGCCTCCAGAACCATGAGAAGTAAATGTCTGTTGTTTAAACAAGTGATCCCCAACCTTTTTGGCACCAGGGACTGTTTTTGTGGAAGACAATTTTTCCACAGACTGTGGGGATTGGGGGGGTGGTTTCAGGATGATTTAAGCACATTACGTTTACTGTGCACTTTTTTCTATTATTATTACATTGTAACATATAATGAAATAATTATACAACTCACTGTAATGTAGAATCAGTGGGAGCCCTGTGCTTGTTTTTTGGTAACTAGATGGTCCCATCTGGAGATGATGGGAGACAGTGACAGATCATCAGCCATTAGATTCTTGTAAGGAGTGCGCAACCTAGATACCTTGCATGCACACTTCACAACAGGGTTCGTGCTCATATGAGAATCTAATGCTGCTGCTGGTCTGATAGGAGGCAGAGCTCAGGTTTGTAATGCTCACCTGCCTGTTGCTCACCTCCTGCTGTGCAGCCCAGTTCCTAACAGGCCATGAACCGATACAAGGCACCAGGGTTGGGGACCCCTGGTTTAAACTACCCTGTCTATGATATTTTATTACAGCAGTCTGAGCTAAGATACAGGTTTTTTCCTCCTTTTAAAGTAAAGATGGACTTGTCCAGCAACTTGTTAACTATCCCTACTAAGTGGAGTGCAACTGAAAATCAAGGGAAAATGTTAGTTGTTGAAACTGTCTAGCCAGGTTGAAAAACAGATGGATAATAGACACCAATGATCATTTAAGAAGAATGTTGAGGTGGCTGGTATAAATGTTCTCTAATAAAAAAACCTAAACAATGATCCAGAAATAGCACATTAAAAAACACAACTAATTTTTTTCTCCAAATTAATGAGTCATCCAATTGTTTTTGGTGGTAGAGCCATGGTCATTTCAGTATCTTTCAATGATTGATGGTATCATTATTTAATGTCATAATTTTTGCAAGTACATTTTGTAAAGTTGTTATATGATATACTAATGAACTTTCAAATGAGAACATCTGTTGTCTTCTTGTTATTCACAAATTTTGCTAATCTTAAAAATAGACCTATCAAATTTATTGGAGATGATTTATTAATGTGCTTAATCTGACGTTACTGATTATTTTCTTATTGTTTCAATATCAGTCCTTAGTCCCCAGGGAATTAAATCAAGGAAATGAAGAGCTCTTTTCTTCTTTTCCACTGCCTAATTTCCCTTGTTTGTCATTAGTGCTATGTGACCAGTAAGGCTCAAGGTCGGCAATATTGAGCTCCCTTATAAACTTGAGGGGGGTATATTGATTTCAACGGTCTCGAAATCCATCTTAAGAATGGAGATAAGCAATCAAAGGACAATTATTGAGTAGTCAATAATGCTATTCCCTTGGACAATGAACTGGGAAAAATCCCCCTTCTTTTATAGCAGAATTTTTCACTTAGCATTATATGTTGCTTACACTGATAAATGAGTTCAGCCCAGTATTTTCCTTCATAATCAGTTATCCCTGAAGGGATGAACCATGAGAGAGGCAGCCTTTCCACCTGCAAATTCCTGTAGATGACATTGTGGCAGAATCTACATTTTGTGCAAGAATGATGTATACCACAAATAGGGTGTACCCTTAGGATATGACAGAGAAATGAAAATGGGAAAATCACCTTCAGAGATAATTTGTTACTGATGAGACTAGGAGGAAGCCCTTTAAATCATATGAAAAAATTCTCCAGGAGGTAATACAAATATAATTTAATAAACTTGGCCAAATTAATGATGACATTTATTATTGGCAAGTCAGGAGGGTGATACTCTGCAGGGAGATTGGAAAAGAAATAAGGGCGAGTAAGAATTTTTCAATATTTCTTGAGTACAGTAGAGATCCAGGTGGCTTAGGAAGAAATATTTTCCCTAGGGCAGAGGATAAAAATTTATCATGAAACTGTAGATGTTACCAGTTCCATTGCCTCTGTAAATGCGAAACTACAGCCTTTCAGTTTACAAATATGAATTTTGGTGTGTTAATCAGAATCCGCTTGTGAACAAATAGCAGAAATGGTCTCAGACCAGCTTGGCTTATGTAGGAAAGGAGTTCTGATGGCTCACTTGGGAGGTGTCATGTGGTGTGACTCAGGCAGCTGCAGGAGGGAATGGGGTATGCAGGGGCGGGGAACCCAGGTCAGAGAGGCCTTGCACTTGGGGTTTAATGCTCTGTGCTCGCCCTTTTGATGTTCTTAATAATTTATCTCTGAATTTGTAAGTGAAGTCTGATAGGCCAAGGGAGCATGGACCAGAGGCTCGGTGCTTCTGCTCACAGGTCTCCTTCCCCCAGCTGCATGGGTTCTCCACCGACTACTTCTCCAGCCTCTGGTGCCCAGGTCTAGGGTTGCCAGATTTAGCAAAAACAAACAAAAGCAAAGAACAGGACAGAATGCCCAATTGTATTTGAATTTCAGATAAACAGTAAATAGTTTTCAAATATATGTCCCAAATATTGCATGGGATATACTAAAAAATTATGTTGTTTATCTGAAGTTCAAATTTAGCTGAGTGTCCCTATTTTATCTGGCACCCCTCTTTCCAACCCTAGCCACCCTCTGTGGCCCTCAGCTGCAGGCCAGCCTGGGTGAAGTACCAGGAGGGTCGGGTTAGGTACATATGGCCTTGGGTACTTCCAGGCTGGGATCACGGTGTGAGTTGTTAGGAAGCGAAGGTGTCGCCCACCTCTCATTTAGGTACCTCTGTGGGACTGGAGGGGAAGTGCAATGCCTTTGGGGGCCCCCTGTCCACAGTGGGAAGGGGAAACTCCTGGCTCAGACCCCTGTCATGGAGAGCTTCAGGTGCACCAAGTCTTGGCCCTAGGAGCGTGGCGTTCAGGGCTGGCCAGTCAGTATCCTCACAGCCTGCAAGAGCTAGTTAACAACAAGAGCAACAACAAACACTTGGCGAGTCAGAAGACCGCAGAAGAAAGGAAAATACGTTATGTTTTAATGGTATTTAAGGGCATGTTTTTCCTGCTTTTGGACAAGGGACTCCCCAATTTCATTGTGCACTGGGCCCTGCAGATTATGTAGCTGATCGAGGGCTCATTTAACATGAAAGGACTGTGGTATTTTTGCAATTTACTAGAAGTGGAGGCACAGCATTGACACAAAGCTCTCTAGTTCACTTCTCTGCTTCTTTATGAAAGTGGACTGTCTTCTTAGAGCATAGCTGCCAGGAGCTTCTCACGGAACAGTCTCACAGCCATGGCCAAGGACAAAGTGCCAGTTTGAATGAGGCTGGGATGTAGTCTGCTGCCCTGGCTTTGGCCCTGGGTCCACCCTTGGACCATCACGGCAGTGTGAGGTAATGCAATTGCATAGCCAAGTTGTGAGTTCCTCTCTCTGTTAGCAGAGAGAGTTGGGGGAGGCTGTAGAACCAACCTAGTTAGAGGAAGTCCCTGTGAAATGATTTCATTTTTCTACCCTAATTTGATTCTTCCACATTTAGTTAGTATGACTCTTTCCTGTGGCTCTTCTATCTCTGAATTAATTTGTAAAATTAATTCCCGGAAGCTACCTGTCATGACATAACAAAATGCAAATGTCCTTGCAACCCAGCCTAAGGGAACTCCTGCAACTCAAACTCTCCTTAAAAACTGTAAACTTGTTACATTTGGAGTTCCTTTAAAATTATATATAGGAGACTATCAGATGTGCAAGTTAGTTCTCATCTTTCCATTTATTTTTCCATTTGTTCATTCAGCAAATATGTGGTGTGTGCCAAGAACCAGTCCTAGGGGCTGACGCTGACTCAGAGGAAAAAGATCTATAAACCTGCAAATCCAATTAAAATGTAAAACTGTCTAGTAAGTCCACAGCAGGAGTACCAAGAGCAAGGGAAGTGCTCATCCTTGCTTCTTTCTTTCTATTTTTGAAAAAGGGTCAGGATTGGGAGGAATGGGTCTTAAATTGTGGAATAAAAGCTCAGACTGTTGTCAATTTATTAACGTTTTCTGATGGATGTCTGATAGAAGAAGAAGGGGCTCTGAGAGCTGAGTAGCCTAATTGTGATATAGTCAGGTGACTTGTAGCTAGAACTGTTCTGTATTGGTTCAATAGCAACAATATAATTGTAGCCTAAATAGTGTAAACCACTTTCCTGGGAAATTATATTACAACTGTGTCCCAGCTGTAAGGAAGTTGCAGGCAGTTTCCTTTTCTGTGTCCAGGAGGGAGTGTTTTTCACTTTCTTTTATACACATGCATAATTGCTCATTATTTCTGCTTCTCCTTTGCAAAAAACATTTAATACTTTGAGCTGAAAAGTGTCAAATGGACTTCAGCTGACAGATACTAAGGTGGTCTCTTTTTTCTCCTATATAAATATTATTCATTATGTTTATATTTTATTATAAAATAAGTTTGAAATAAGAATTAAGAATTATGAGTATTAAATTCCCTTTTTCCCACCAATAAGTTACCCAACTTGATAGATTTCAAGTCATGCAATTATTAAATTTTTATCTAAATATTTCTCTGATTTTAACATAAAATTTTTATTATATTGTAGTTATTTGTCACGAGTTCAGAGAAACATATAAATTGCCACTTTTCACCACTAATTTTTTTTAATTACCTTTTTTATTACAATAGGTTTTTGGGGAACTGGTGGTGTTTGGTTACATGAATAAGTTCTTTAGTGGTGATTTCTGAGGTTTTGGTGCACCCATCACCTGAGCAGTGTACACCGTATCCAGTGTGTAGTCTTTTATCCCTCACCACCCCCTACCCTTTCCCCTGAGTCCCCAAAGTCCAGTGTATCATTCTTATGCCTTTGTGTCTTCATAGCTTAGCTTCCACATATGAGTGACAACATACGATGTTTGGTTTTCCATTCCTGAGTTACTTCACTTAGAATAATAATCTCCAATTCTATGTAGGTTCCTGTGAATGCCATTATTTCATTCCTTGTAAAGGCTCAGTAGTATTCCATGACACACACACACACAGACACAGACACACACACCCCCAAATATAAAATCACATTTTCTTTATCTATTCATGGATTGATGGCCATTTGAGTTGGCTCCATATTTTTGCAGTTGCAGATTGTGCTGCTATAAACGTGTGTGCAAGTATCTTTTTTGTATAGTGACTTCTTTTACTCTGGGTAGATACTTAGTAGTGGGATTGCTGGATAAAACGGTAGATCTACTTTTAGTTCTTTAAGGAATCTCCACACTGTTTCCCATAGTGGTTGTACTAGTTTACATTCCTACCAATAGTATAAAAGTGTTCCCTTTTCACTGCATCCACGCCAACATCTATTACTTTTTGATTATGGCCATTCTTGCAGGAGTAAGGTGGTATCGCATTGTGGTTTTGATTTGCATTTCCCTGATCATTAGTGATGTTGAGCATTTTTCCATATGCTTGTTGGCCATTTGTATATTGTCTTTTGAGAATTGTCTATTCATGTCCTTAGCCCACTTTTTGATGGAATTGTTTGTCTTTTTCGATTTGTTTGAGTTCTTTGTCGATTCTGGATATCTGTCATTTGTTGGATGTACAGGTTGCTGTCAAAGCCTGACAGGTTCTTCTAGCCTGCTTCCCAGAAAAGCCAATACACTGAAAACAGCAGTATTGCTGCAAAGAATGAGTTTAATAATTATCTGCCAGCCAAGCAGAAGGACAGGAAGTGCTTCTCAAATCTACCTCCCTGAATTCAGAGGCCAGGGATTTTAAGGGTACTTTGGCAGGCAGGGGGCTAAGGAACTAAACAATTGATTGGCTGGGGATGAAATCACAGAGGTGTCTGAACTGTCTTCATGCAGCTGAGTCAGTTTCTTGGAGGGGATCTCAGAGCCAGGTGGCATCTCTTGGTTTGCTGAAATACTAAATCTGAATAATATCTCAAAGGCTGATTGTTTGGGTTTTACAATAGTGGTGTTATCTACAGGAGTAGCTGGGGAAGTTATAAGTCTTGTGACCTCCAGTTAAATGATCTGAGGCAGAAAACAACTTATAGAAAAGCAAGCTAAACATTGGCAAGTTCTTGTTTAACTATGCCTACTCTTTAGCAAAGTTCAAGCCACTGCCATAACTCTAAGCTTGTCTTACGAATGTGGCTTCAATCTCTGAACAAGGAGAGGGGTCAATTTTCTTCACCTCAAAGTTTAACTACAAACTAAATTCCTCTCATAGGTATCTTCAGCTCCACACTAGAATAAGCAAAAAACAATTTAGCCTGTGAAGTTAGAAGCAAGATGGAGTTAATCATGCTAGATTTCTCTCATTACTTATAATTCTGCAAAGGCGATTTCAGTGCTCACAGCCTCTAGAACTGTGAGAAATAAATTTCTGTTGTTTATAAATTACACATTCTCAGATATTATGTTGTAGCAGCACAAATAGACTAAGACACATGTTAAAACCAATTCAGAGACTTCCAGTTTCCAGTCTGGCATGTAAGAAGTTTGAAGTTGCCACTCTGTCCTGCCAATAAGTAAAAAGCTGAACAAACTGAAAAATTAAAAACTCTTCATGAATTTGTAAGAGAAATGATATCACAGGACAAATTGCTGCTTTTAGAATCAGAAAGACAGACAGGAAGATAAAGAGAATAACAATTCACCAGAACAAGAACATCCACAGGAACCATGACCAGGGTCGGGAAACAGAATTGTAATTGATCAATCACAGGAGGCTCAGCATGGGCAAGTCTGACAGATAAAAACTCCAGGGGTGTGGGTCCAGTCACTGGGGGCCCCATACTGTTGTTGAGTTTTTCCTCCAGGAGCTTGACCAGGTTCTCACAGTGAATATTGGAGAAAAATCTGCTTACACTTCTGGCAGAGGGAGGATAAAAGGAACTATTTAAAAATATATCAGAGTAGTCTGTTGTTCTCAAAAAGGTCTACCCTCAGAAGAAACTATTTTACCAGAGCCTACACTGCAGGGATTTTATCAGAGCCTAACTGACCTGGGGAAAGAGAAATATTCAACTTCAGCAAGTTTTAACTTTCCTTGTGGAAGAAGAAAAATATTTGTCTTAGTCCACTCAGGTTGCTGTAACAAAATACCCTAGACTGGGTGGCTTCTAAATGACAGAAATGTATTTCTGATCGTTCTAGAGACTGGGAAGTCCAAGATCGAGGCAACAGCACATTCAATGTCTCATGAAGGCCCACTTCCTGGTTCATAGATGGCCAACTTCTCTCTATGTCCTCACATGGTGGAAGGAGCAGGGCTCTCTCTTGAGACTCTTTTACAAGGGCACCAATCTCATTAATGAGGACTATACCTTTATAACAGAATCACCTCCTAAATGTCCCACTTCCAAATAGCATTACCTTGGTGATTACGATTTCAATATATGAATTTTAAGGAGACACAAATATTCAGCCCATAACATTCTGCTCCTGGCTCCTCAAAATTTATGTTCTTCCTGCTTGAAAAATATGTTCATTCCATCACAATAGTCCCCAAAGTTTTAAGCCATTCCAGTTATCAACTCAAAAGCCTGAAGTCCAAAGTTTTATCTAAATATGGTCTAAATCAGATATAAGTGAGACTCAAGCTACACTTCATTCTGAGGCAAATTGCTCTCCAGCTGTGAACACATGAAATCAAACATATGCTTCCAAAATACAGTAATGACACAGGTGTAGGATAGACATTCCCATTCCAAAATGGAGAAATAGAAAAGAGTGACAAATCCCAAGTAAATCCAAAATCTTATAGTGTGAGAATCTTTACTTTCACCAGGTTCTCACAGTGAATATTGGAGAAAAATCTGCTTATGCTTCCAGCAGAGGAAGGATAAAAGGAACTATTTAAAAATATATCAGAGTAGTCTGCTGTTCTCAACAAGGTCTACCCTCAGAAGAAACTATTTTACCAGATTAATTATTCTCACACCTGGTAAAGTGTGAGAATAATTTTCTTTAATTTGATACTTTGCCTTCCAGGCCCCTGGAGCAGGGGTCCTGCTTTCTGCACCTATGAGATTGGCAACCTTGTCCCCATGGCTTTGGCATTCTGTGTGGTGCCCACCTCCAAGGTGGCTCTGTGCCTGGGTCATGTGTCTGAAGTTCCCCAGAGCTAGTATTGGACACTGGTGATTCTATTAGCCTGAAGTCACAGGGGTAGCCAGGCTGCCGTGAATCTGCTGAGCATTGCACTAACAAGGGCTGCTGCAGTGACCACATGCTCACTGGGGCTTTGGGCACTCTGGGTATGTGAAGGGAGTAGCAGCCCTGATGAATTCTCAGTTGCCTTTGGGATCATTCTCCCATTGTCTTGGATGATAGGTCCTGTCTTCTGTTTAAATGGTGACTAATCTTTGGCCACATCCTTGGTTTTTTCTCCTGAACAATATGCAACTTCAGCTCCCTCTAGCTTTCCACCTGGAAGAAGGAAAATCCCCAACTTCAGCCTACTCTGCCATCCTGTCTCACCTACTGGGGTGGTGGATAGGGGAGTGGGGGTAAGGGGGGACGGGGAAGCACTTGTGAAGTTCATAGTCTGGAGGCACAAGCCCACTAAAAGACTGAAATTGAATCATAGGACTATAGTACACTTTCCCATCCCTCCTCCCACCTTACCTACACATTACTAAAGGCCTATTTATAGCGTTTTTTTTTTACTGAGTACAACATGTCTGCTATTAAGAAAAAATTCCATCTCATTGAAGTCTGGGTGTTTGGAAAAAAAAGAAAAAATTACAAGGCATATTAAAAGGCAAAAACAGGATGAAGAGATAGCAAGCATGAGAACCTTACTCAGATGTGACAGGGGTATTGAAATTATTAGATCAGGAATCTAGAACTATGATTAATATGCTAAGGACATTAATGAATAAAGTAGATAGCATGCAAGAACAGATAGGCAATGTAAGCAGAGAGATGAATATTCTAAGTAAAAACTGAAAAGAAATGCAGGAGATCAGAAAACGTAACAGAAAGAAGAATGCTTCTATGGGCTTATGAGCAGACTGAACATGGTTGAGGAAGGAATCTCTGAGCTTGAGCATTTCTCAAGAGAAAGGGCCCAAACTGAAAAACAAAGAGAAAAAAAAAAAAGGAAAAAAATATTTAAGGACTGGGACAACTACAAAAGGTTTAAAAACATTTAATGAAAATACTAGAAGAAGAAATATAGCTAGGAACAGAAGAAGTATTTGTAACAATAATGACTGAGAATTTCCCAAAATTAATGTCAGACACCAAACCACAGACTTAGGAAGCCCAGAGAAAATCACATAGGATGAAAGCCAAAAAAAAAAAAAAAAAAAAAAAGTCAAAAGCGTATTATATTCAAATTACAGAAAATCAAAGATTAAGAAAAAATTATACAAGAAATCAGAAGGAAGAAATCACCTTACACCTACAGAGGAGCAAAGATAAGAACTGACTGTGACTTCTCTTCAGAAATCATGCAGGAGAGAAGGAAGTGAAGTGAAATATTTAAAGAGAAATCATCCTTCAAAAATGAAGGAAAAACAAAGACTTTCCCAGAAACACAAAAATTGAAAGATTTTGTTGCCAGTAAGCCTGCCTCGCAAGAAATGTTAACAGAAATTCTTTACAGAGAAGGAAAATGATATAGGTCAGAAACTGGTTTCTGCATAAAGAAAGAGCATGAGAGAAGGAATAATTCAAGATAAAGTAAAAACTTTTGTTTCCTTATTTTCAATTGACCTAACAAATAACAGTTAATTTAAAATAATAATGGCAACATTCTACACTGTATTTGATATATACTATATAAATATATATACATATATACATATATGTATCTAAATAAATACATATACACATATATATTTAAATATAAGCAAAATGAATGACAATTATGATCCAAAGGATGGGAAAAGGGACTTAGGGTTATTTTCTTATTATAAGATACTTGCACTATATGAGAAGTGGTATAATGGTTCTCGAAAGTTGTAAATGTATATTGCAATTTTTTTATTATAAATGTATATTGCAAATTCTAGGGCAATTGCTAAAGAAATTTTTATAAAAAGAAGTATAACTAATATGATAAGAAAGATGAGAGAATGAAATTATTTAAAAAATGCTTAATAAAAACCACAGGCTGGGTGCAGTGGCTCATGCATGCAATCCCAGCACTTTGGGAGGCCGAGATGGGTGGATCACCTGAGGTCAGGAGTTTGAGACCAGACTGGCCAACATGGTGAAACCCTGTCTCTACTAAAAATACAAAAATTAGCTAGGTGTAGTGGTGGGCACCTGTAATCCCAGCTACTCGGGTGGCTGAGGCAGAAGAATTGCTTGACCCTGGGAGGTGGAGTTTGCAGTGAGCCAGGATCACGCCACTGCACTCCAGCCTGGGCGACAGAGGGAGACTCTTTCTCAAAAACAAAACAAACAAAGAAAACTACAAAAGTTAGAAAAAGAATAGGAGACAAAAATAGAAATAACAAGGACAATAAATATAAAACAGTAACAAATATGATAGATATTAATCTAACTATATCAATAATCACTTTGAATGTCAATCATCTAAATTCACCGATGAAATGAGAGTTTATCAGAATGGATCAAAAAACAGGAACTAAGCATATGTTGTCTACAAGAAGCCCATTTTAAATACAATGACACTTATAGATTAATAATAGGTCTTCAGAGCAAGGAAATTTATCAGATAGAGTGAGGCATTACATAATGATAAAGGGGTCAGTTCTCCAAGAAGGCATAAAAATTTTTAATATGTATGTGCCTGAAAACAGAGCATAAAAATGTGATGCAGAAACAGAACTGCAAGGAGAAATTGATGAATCCACTGTCATAATCAGAGACTTCAACACCATTCTATCAGAAATGGACAAATCCCAGCAGGCAGAAGATCAGTAATTATGTAGTTAAATTCAACCACACCATCAATCAACTGGGTATAATTGACATCTATAGAGAACTTCATCCAACAGCAGGACAATACACATTATTCTTGAGCTCAGATGAAACATTCACTCAAATAGACCACATTTTGCATCATAAAACACACCTTAACAAATTTAATAGAAAAGAAATCACACCATATCTGCTCTCATACAGTTAACAAAACTAGGAATCAGAACAGAAGAAATGCCTGGAAAATTCCAAAATACTTGGAGTTTAAGCAATACACTTCTAAATAACATGAATCAATGAAGAAATCTCAAGAGAAATTTAAAAATATTTTGAACTAACTGAAAATGAAAGCAATTTGTTGACATTTGTGGGATGCAATGAAAGCAGTGCTTAGAGAGAAATTTATAGCATCGGATGCATATATTAGAATGGAAGAAAAATGTAAAATCAATAATTTCCTAAAAGAAGAGCAAATTACTCCAAAGTAGGAAAGAAACGACAAAATATAGAGCGGAAATCAGTAAAATTAGACACAGAAAATCAATAGAAAAAAATTCAACAAAATCTAAAGCTCTTTCTTTGAAAAGATTAATAAGCCTCTAGCCAGGCTAGCTAAAAAAAAAAAAAAAGGAGAGGACACAAATTATTAGCATTAGAAATAAAAAAAGAGACATCACTACAAATCTCTTGGACATTAAAAGGACAATAAAGGAATATTTTGGACAACTTCATGCCTGCAAATTTGAGAACTTAGATAAAATGAATCAATTCCTTGAAAGACCCAATCTGGGTAGACCTATATGTACTTAAAAAAATTAAATCAGAGGGGGCGGGGCCAAGATGGCCGACTAGAAGCAGCAGTGATTGTAGGCTGCCATTGAAAAGAACCAAAACAGAGTGCGAATCCTGCACCAGCAACTGAGGTATCCGCGTTCTGTCACCAGGACTGACTAGGCGGCTAGCGTGACCCACGGAGAAGAAGGAAGAGCAGTGTGGTGTGGCAGCCCACCTGAGAACCACACGGGCAGGGGAGCCCCTATCCCCCAGCCAAGGGAGTCGGTGAGTGAGCGTGCTACGCAGCCTGGGAAACTGTGCTTTTTCCACAGAACTGTGCAACCCACGGATTAAAAGATCCCACTTGTGAGGCCATGCCACCGAGGCTGAGGGTCCCAACCACAGAGATGCGCAGATTCTCAACAGCCACTCGGCTAGAATCTGCCTAAGCTGAGTTCCTAGGGAATGGGCGGCCATCACCACAGCTGCAGCTGCCTGCTGTCTAAGCCATCTGAGCTCCTTGTGGGAGGGGCGGCAGCCAACACTGGGACTGCTAGCTGCCTAACACGCTAAGCTCCCAGGGTGGGAGAAGGGTGGCAGCAATCTCTACAGCTCCAGGCTGTGTTTTTCCCCTGCTGGAGCCAGGGAGGCTAGACAGCTTGGTCCCAAGAAGTATTCCCCACAACCCAACACACTGACTGTGGCCGACTTTGGCCATAGTGCCTCTTCAGGCCTGACACTGACCCCTCCCGGCTCACTGGGGACTTCCTGCAGGAACTCCAACAACTCCAGTCAGGGACTCAGGGACAGAACTCTGATCTCCCTGGGCCTGAGCCCCTAGAGGGAGGAGTGGCTGCAGTCTCCTCGGACCAGCAAACTTAGTCTTTCCTCCTGCTAGTTCTGAGGAATCCAGGCAGCCCAGACAAGTGGGTTTCCCCCCAGCGCAGCACATCCCCTCTTCTGAGATCCAAGGATAGGGAACATGGGCTGCTGCCCCTTGATGGGAGAAACAACAAATAATTTCTGGCCTTTAAAAAAAAAAAAAAAAAAAAAAAGGCCGGGCACGGTAGCTCATGCCTGTAATCCCAACAATTTGGGGGGCCGAGGCCGGTGGATCTCCTGAGGTCAGGAGCTCGACACCAGCCTGGCCAACATGGTGAAACCCTGTCTCTACTAAAAATACAAGAATTAGCCAGGCGTGGTGGCGGACACCTGTAATCCCAGCTACTCAGGAGGCTAAGGCAGGAGAATCACTTGAACTCGGGAGGGGGAGGTTGCAGTGAGCCGAGATTGGGCCACTGAACTCCAGCCTGGGTGACAGAGTGAGACTTTTCAAAAAAAGAAAAGAAAAAAAAAAGAAAGAAAAAAAAAAACAAAACAGCTGCCCACAAAGCTGATTTAGGTTTTTACTGTGATTGAATTAAATGAATAGATTAGTTTGGAGAGATATGATAATTTACAATGTTAAAAATTCACATATAACCACATTTATTCAGGTCATTTAAAAAATGTTCTTTTTGAAAAGCTTTATACTTTCTTGTTTATTACTATATAATGTGGAGATAAATATTTTTGTTGTTACTTGAGTGAGAATTTTTAAATTTCTGTTGTGTTTAAAAGTATTTTTCCCCAATTCATAGCACAGTGTTCCTCTTGTACCTGTCACCTTACTAAGTCTCTTACTAATTCTAATAGTTTTTTTTTTTGAGATGGAGTCTCACTCCATCACCCAGACTGGAGTGCAGTGAAGCGATCGTGGCTCACTGCAACCCCTGCCTCCCAGGCTGAAGCAATCCTTCCACATCAGCCTCCCAAATAGTTGGGACCACAGGTGCATGCCACCATGCGTGGCTAACATCTGTATTTTTTTTTGGTAGAGATGGGGTTTTGTCATGTTGCTCAGGCTGGTCTTCAATTCCTGAGCTCAAGCTATCTGCCCACCTTGGCCTCCCAAAGTGTGACCCACTGAACCTGGCCACTAATTCTAATAGCTTTTCAATTGGCTTTCTTAATGTTGTCTAGGTGAAATTTGTCATGTGCCAATAATGATAGTTTCAAATATATTTATGGATTTATAATATAATACATCTCATTTATTTTTCTTCTCTTATTGCACTGTCTGGAATCTGTAAAATAATCTTGAATATCATTAAGATAGTGAGCTGTCCTTGATGTGTTCATTTATGAATAGAAATTATTCTAATGTTTCATAATTAATATGTTTGCTGTCTCTTGCTGGTAAATATCATATACTAGTCAGGGTTCTTAGTTTTACTCACTCTAACTAGTTTAAAAGGATTTTAGGTAGCTCACAGTATTTCTACGTGGGCCTGAAAACGGGACTGGGATGCCCCATACACAGAAACAATGCAGTCTGGGATGATAAAGCCAGGAGAAAGCCCCAGTCACATCACCGGACTTTTATAATGGAAACACCACCCACCCCCATCGTTTAGAACTGTGATGTCAAGGAATACATTCAGAAACTTTATTGCAGCTGACTCAGGAGAGTCAGGTGCCTCTGTCACTCCAACTGCCAAATATCTGAGCTCTTCTTACAAGGCCCCTGAGTTAAATTGCTTAATTTTGAATATCTCACATGGGTGCTTCTGCTTGGCAGAGCTAGGTTACATGCCAGCTACAAAGGACCCTGGCATAGGTAATTGTTGAACTTGCCATTTCTTAGAAACATGTTAGAATAGGTACATTCTGAGCTAAACTTTTGTATTTTCTGCCTACTCGGTAATTGATTAAGGACATTTCTTTCTATTCCTAGGTTATTCAAAGAGTTGTGCTTTGTATGTGGCAAATTTATTAACATCTTCTTTTTAGCACTTATTGAAAAGACAATGTAACTTTTCTTTAATCTGTCAGTGAATATTATGTAATGTTGAGAAATCTTTGCATTCCTTGAATAAATCTTACTTTAAAATTAAATAGGCTGGGCGTGGTGGCTCACGCCTGTAATCCCAGCACTTTGGGAGGCCGAGGCAGGGGGATTACTTGAGGCTAGGAATTCAAGACCAGCCTGGCCAACACAGCAAAACCCCCATCTCTACTAAAAATACAAAAACATTGCCAGGCATGGTGGCACACGCCTGTAATCCCAGATACTCGGGAGGCTGAGACAGGAGAATTGCTTGAACCTGGAAGGTGGACGTTGCAGTGAGTCGAGATCACACCACTGCAGTCCAGCCTGGGTGACAGAGCAAGACTCTGTCTCAAAAATAAATACATACATAAATACATAAATAAATAAGGTATACTTCTGCATTGGATTGAATAGCAATTTTATAGAATTGTTGTATCTAGTATTCCTAGAAAAGACAGTTATAGTTTCTGTGTGTGTGCTATACATGAGCAGTTTTTAGGTGAGGGTTGTACCACCTTCCTAGAATAAATTAGAATTTCCTTATTTTTCCATGTTATGGAACCACATTATAAAAAACACAGAAATTCCATATTTCTGAAATCTGTGGAGTTCACCTGGAAAATAATATTTTTTCCTGTTTTTGATTTCCTTTTCAATTTCTTCTATTGTTATTTATCTATTCAACTTTTCCACTACTAGAGCTAATTGTGGTACTTTGTTTCCTGAAAACATGAAATGATTACCACAATCAAGCTAGTTAGCATATCCATCACCTCACACAGTTATAATCTTTTTTAATGGTGAGAACATTTAAGATCTACTCTCTTAGAAAATTTCAAGTGTACAGTATAGTAATATTAACTGTAGTTACCATGCTGTACATTGTCTTCAGAACTTATTCATCCTGCATAACTTAAACTTTATACCCTTTGACCAATATCTATTTCTCCCTCATCCCAGTAACCATCATTGTACTCTCTTCTTTTGAGTTCCACTTTTCTAGATTCCAAATATAAGTGAGGTCATACAGTATTTGTCTTTCTGTGTCTGGATTCTTTCGCTTAACACAATATCCTCCAGCTTCATCCGTGTTATCATAAATGATAGTGTGTCCTTTTTTAAAGGGTGAATAATATTCCATTTTATTTGTCTATCTCCATTCATCCAGTGATGGGCACTTGAGATGCTTTTATGTCTTGGCTATCATAAATAATGTTGCAACATGGGAGTGTGGCTATTTCTTCGACATATTGATTTTATTTCTTTTGGATATATAATCAGTAGTGGGATTGTTGAATCATATGGTAGTTCTATTTTTAATTTTTTGAGTAACCACCTTACTGTATTTCATAATGGCTGTACTAATTTACATTCTCACATATACAAATTTCCCTTTTCTCTACATCTTCACCAACACTTGTTACCTTTTGTCTTTTTGATAATGGCCATCATAACAAGTATGAGGTGATGTCTTATTGTGGCTTTAATTTGCAATTCCATAATGATTAAGGATGTTGAACATTTTTTCATGAACCTGTTGGCCATTTGTATGCCTTCTTTTGAGAAATATCAAGTTATTTGTTCATTTAAAAAATTAATTTGTTTTCACACGATTGAGTTTTTTTTTTTTTTTTTTTTTACCATTACTCACCACCTACATAAAAGTCAATTGACCTATTAACTACTTTAAAAATTTAGATATTTACCCCTCTCTATGTGTCTCATTAATGATAGGAAATGCTAGGCTTCTGATTATTGAGATTTGTTCTTGAACCAGTTAGTCTGACTGAGGATCAGAGATGTGCACTCGTAAGAGTGCATGGTGTTAAGTGAAAGTTTTAGGAGGCCTTCGGTTTGGACTGAGCTCCTGCACTAGGTCCAACAGACTAAACCAAAGCCACTCTGGCTGAAGCTCCACGCCACCAATCTGAAACTAAGTTGTTTACCTGAACTTCCAAGAAATCAGGAGAGAGAGAGATAATAGCCAAATCCCCAGACAGGCTAGTTTTAGCTGGCAAGATAAGGAAGTATCCTCTGCTTTCACCTCTATAAGGAAAGTAATACTGAAATGACCAATCTGCTTTCAGTTTTCTTCAGCCCCTTTGTCTATAAAGTCAACCTCCTCTGCTCAGCTGATCAGAACACTCATTCTATTTTACAGAATGAGGTGTTACCCAATGCTGGAGTCACCAATAATAGCCAATTAATATTTTAAACTAAATTTGTTATAATTTTGTGTGTTGACAATGTTATGGTAAATGCTCTCATATTAAATTCATGTGCATATTTTGTTCTTTGAATTTGTTCTAAAGGAAAGCTACAAAGATATTCAACTTAATGAATTCTGCTGGTGAAATGCCTCAGATCACAATCTCTTTTTAAACAGGGACTGCAAACATGTGTACATGTGTAATTGACATAAATTGCACTTGTATGAATGCAGGGGGAACAACATCATATTTGATAATCAAATGCTGCAAACTCTCTGGGGTCTTTACAGGCTCTTGCAAATTTGAGGGCTTCCAGGGTGCCTTGATTCCTCTTATCACAGTGCTGCCTCCGAGCCACCTGTAATTTCCTGAACCCATCCACTCTTATGCCTCAGTGTCTTTGCGTATGCTGTCATTCTCTGCTTGTAATGGAGTGGGTCCATGAGAATTGAAAAAACCTGATTGAAAGCTGTTCAACAGGAAAAAATAAGAGAAAACATACAGTAATGTAGTAGGATTTGATTAAACATATTGTGTTAGTTTGCTCAGGCTGTCATAATAAAAGCATTATGATTGTGTGGCTTAAACAACAGAAATTTATTTTCTCACAGTTCTGGAGGCTGGAAGTCCAAGATCAAGGAGTCCAGTGTTGGTTTCTTGTGAGGCCTCTCTCCTTGGTGTGTAGATGACCATCTTCTTGGTGTGTTCTCACATGGTCTTTCCTCTGCTCATGAGCAACCCTGGTGTCTCTTTTTGTGTGCAAATTTCCTCTGATAAGGGCACCAGTCATATTGGTTTAGGGCACACCCTAACAACTCCAGTTCAACTTAGTCACTTATTTAAAGGCTCTGTCTCCAACTACAGTCATATTCTGAGGTACTAGGGGTGAAGACTTCAACATATTAATTTTGGAGGGACATAATTCCACCCATAACACACATCAGTGAAACAGAGCTGGCAGTAGGGGACTGGGAATAAGGGAAGAAAGGAAAAGAAGGTTGAACTAGACCTCAGTCGTTTATGGCTTTCTGTGCCCTTTCCCCAGTTCCCCACCTTGTCTTGACCTTCATCTTGTCTAGACCACCCCTCACCTTACCAAGTGGTGTGGTGCCTAGAGGAACTTAGGCATGAAAATTACTGGGGAGCAGAGAATTCTTGGTTGAGTTTAGGCATCACTAGGCCAGGTTCGATCATGCTCAATACAAGGCAGTTTAGTGAGACTGGGAGGAAACTGGCAGGTGACTTAATCTGGCAAAAGTCAGGTGTAGTCACAAAGAGGCAGCAGAGCAAGTCAGTCTTGCAGGTGTTTTACAGATATGTTGAGATGGAGTGTTGTGAGGGTTTATTTCTAAAACTTCTCTCTGCATGTTTTATCATTAGGATCAGCAACACACATGAAGGCCACAGCAAGCCACAGATGCCACTGGGTTTCCAACTCCCTGCTCTGGTTCTCTCAACTCCCTGGTACTTCTTCCAACATTGGTTCTCATGAAGAATGGCAATCATCAGCATTCATCTTACCTAAGTCAGTTAGAGTATATTTTCCAAAAGGTCATTGAATATTTGAGTCTGTTTAAAATTATTATGAGAGTCACTTTATAAATAGAGTATAAGAGCTGTTGTTTGCCAAGTGTGGCTGCATTAAGTTGATTAGATGCTGAAATGCATATTCTGTGGAAACAGAAAAGAATATGAAAAAAACAATATAGATCTTGTTTGAAACATTTTGGATCTGCTACTCTAAAATATAGTACCTATACCTGCTGCAACAGTTTCAGGGCTTTCTTTTACTTTTCTTTTTTAATCAATTGCTGTTTTTGGCAAAGACTTTCTTACTTCCTAATTACCCTAATTTTCTTTTCTTGTTAAAGACAAGTTTAACATTATCTCAGAAATTAACAAAGACTTTAATTTTTTAGCAACTGTTGTTTAGTGCTGTGCTCCCAAGGAAGTATTGATCCTAAGAAATCCTCTGTAAAAATATTATCCAATTAGGTTCAGTTAAAAGAAGACAAAATTTCAGATTTGGGGTTGGAAGGCTATTATCAATTGCTATGGATTAAATTATAGTCCCCCCACATCAATTCATATGTTGAAGCCTTGGCCCCCAATGTGATGATATTTGGAGATGAGGCCTTAGGGAGGTGATTAGGTTTAGATGAGTTTATGGGGGTGCTGCCTTCATGATGGGACTAGCACATGTATAAGAAGAGACCAGAGAGCTTGCTCTCTCTCTCCATGCACATGTGCAGAGGAAAAGCCGTATGAAGACACAGTGAAAAGGCAGCTGTCTACAAACCAGGAAAAGAGCTCCCACAAGGCACTAAATCTGCCAGCATCATAATCTTGGACTTCCCAGCCTCCAGAACTGTGAGAAATAAATGTCTGCTGTTTAAGCTACCCAACCCATAGCATTTTGCTACCGCAGCTCAAGCTGACTAAGAGAGACATTCATACATGATGATCATATTTGTGAACACTCTGCAGGTCCAAGTTTTTTAAACCTCAAGGTAGGAAAAAAATTCAGCCCATGTGAGAATAGACCCTATTTCTTATTAGCCCAAATCTAAATGCTGACCAATCTGTCTGTGTTGTCATGATCTTACTAGCATACCCTGAAAAAGATTAAAAATAAAAATCAACCACCTAGTATTGAAATTCTTTATATTCTACATGTTAGCCCTTTGTGAGGCAGTGGGCATGCAATGGTCAATAAGACACATGTAGCTCAAGCTGTCATTGTGCTAATATACCTGTTAGGGAGAAAACATGAAAATAAGCAATTACGAGAATAAGCGCTCTGAAGGACAGGATGCAGGGGGAGCGCTAGGAGGCCCTGGGAGGAGAAGGCAGAGAAGCTGAGGTTTAAAGGTGGTCAAAAATCAGAGGCAAAGAGCAAGAAGAGTTCCAGGCAGAGAACTGTTTGAGAAACTGAAATGATTTTTTTTGTAGTTAGCACATAGAGTTGAGAAAGAATATCATGAGAGATGAACCTGAAAGAGTTTCCCATGTCGGGACTATGCAGGGCCTTCCCAGCTGTGGGAGTTTGAAGTTTATTTTAAGGCCACTGATGAAGCACTTGGTAACAACTTGGTTATATTTGCATTTTAGAAAGACTGTTCTGGTTTCTTTGTGAGATGGATTGGAATAGGGCAAGAAGGTGGCAATGGTACCCAATACCTGGAAGGGTTGTAGCAATCCAGGAGATGACAGGGATGGGAAGAACTGGGTAGAATTGAGAGATACTAAGAAGCTAGACCCACTTGGTAATTGATTGGATGTTGGGGGGAGGTGAGAGAGAGGGAGGAGTGGAGGATGACCTCTGGATATCTGGCTGTCACATGCTAATGACAGGTCAAATAAAATAGAAGGTAAAGTATCCACTGGACTTTGTCATAGAAAGGTCTGTGAGGACCTTGATGAGAACCAGCCCAGGAGCATGGTGGCCAGACTGGAGTGACTGAAGGAGTCAGTGGAAGGCAAAGAAATGGAGCTAATTAGGGAGGCCTATTCTTTTTTTTGTTTTTAAAAAATTATGTACTTAATTTTTAATTTTTTTAAATTTTTAACTTTTATTTTAGGTTTGGGGGTACATGTGAAGGTTTGTTATATAGGTAAACATGGGTCATGGGGATTTGTTCTACATACCATTTCATCACCCAGGTGTTAAGCCCAGTACCCAATAGTTATCTTTTCTGATCCTCTCCCTCTTCCCACCCTCAAGATCCCAGTTTCTGTTGTTTCCTTCTTTGTGTTCATAAGTTCTTATCATTTAGCTCCCACTTTTAAGTGAGAGCATGCAGTATTCAGTTTTCCGTTCCTGTTTTAGTCTGCTAAGGATAATAGCCTCCAGCTCCATCCATGTTTCCACAAAAGACATAATGTCTCTATTTTTTATGGTTGCATAGTACTCCATAGTATATATGTACCACATTTTCTTTGTCCAATCTGTGTCATTGATAGGCATTTAGGTTGATTCCATGTCTTTGCTATTGTGAATAGTGCTGCAATAAATATTCACGTGCATGTGTCTTTGTGGTAGAATGACTTATATTTTTCTGGGTATATACCCAGTAATGGAATTGCTGGGTTAGAAGGTAGTTCTGCTTTTAGCTCTTTGAGGAATTTCCATGCTGCTTTCCACAATGGTCAAACTAATTTGCATTCCCACTAACAGTGTTTAAGGGTTCCCTTTTCTCTGCAACCTCACCAGCATCTGTTATTTTTGACTTTTTAGTAATAGCCATTCTGACTAATGTGAGATAGTATCTCATTGTCTTGATTTGCATTTCTCTAATAATCAGTGATATTGAGCTTTTCTTCATAGGCTTGTTGGCCACATGTATGTCTTCTTTTGAAAAGTGTCTGTTCATGTCCTTTGCCCACTTTTTAATGGTGTTTTAAAATTTTTCTCTTGTAAATTTGTTTAAGTTCCTTATAGATTTTGGATATTAGAACTTTGTCAGATGCATAGTTTGCAAATATTTTCTCCTGTTCTATAGTTTGTCTGTTTACTTTGTTGATAGTTTCTTTTGCTGTGCAGGCGCTCTTAAGTTTAATTAGATTCCATTTGTCAATTTTTGCTTTTATTGCAATTGCGTTTGGTGTCTTTGTCATGAAATCTTAGCCCATTCCTGTGTCCAGGATGGTATTGTCTAGTTTGTCTTCCAGGGTTTTATAGTTTTGGGTTTTACATTTAAGTCTTTAATTCATCTTAAGTTGATCTTTGTATAAGGGTCCAGCTTCAATCTTCTGCATGTGGCTAGCCAGTTACCCCAGCACCATTTATTGAATAGGGAGTCTTTTCCCCATTGCTTGTTTTTGTCAGCTTTGTCAAAGGTCAGATGGCCGTGGATGTGCAGCCTTACTTCTGGGCTCTCTATGCTGTTCTGTTGGTCTGTGCGGGGAGGCTCATTCTTTATTGGAGCACTATTCACTGCAATGCACCATCGCCCATTTTCCACGTGGTATATAAGGTGGGCAGAATGATGTTGCTGGGCACATGGACTTCTAGAATAGGATTCTGTGATTGATGATGTTTCTCTTAATTTTATGAATTAGGATGTGGTTGAGGCAAAGGGGATTTTTGACAAGTTTTCACTCCTCTCCTTCCAGCATGGCTGTGCAGGATCAAAGTGGCCCAGCTTAGCAAGTGCTTACCACCAGAAGCCCTGGTCCTGCTTGTTGCCTTGAATGGAATTCAAAATACAGAGATAGGTCCTGGTCAACCAAACACCTGCTTAACCAATCCTCTTGGTTTGGTCCTAGGGAGGATTAGGAAGAAGTATGTCTCCCCAAAGAAACTGAAGAACCCCTCAACCAGGGAAGAGTAATTTCTGCACCTAACGGTCTTTGTTCTTCTAAGACTGAAATGGATGGCTCTGAGGAAAACCACCAAGGGAAGTAGTCTTGAGTCAGTTTCTTGGGAAGGAGTCAAGCTTTGCCTCTAACCATAGCTAATTTTTTAACCCATCCACTTTCTCTGCCCACTCAGTCCTGAGCTTAGTGGGCAATCCCACCCCTCTCTAGATTCCCTCTAACCCTCCAGTCCCAAGGAGCTTCCTCTGATGTGTGTTCCTCCTCCAGCCTATCAGGAGGTGTCTGTGTCCAGGCCCCCAGCTTACTTTTGCAGTATGACTCCTGTCCACCCCACTGAGAGCAGCCTGTCCTCTCTGCACTGTGTGGTGTCAGGATGCACCTCTCTGATCCTATTTGGATTCTGCTCCCCATGGATTGCTGTGAACCTCTCAGGATTCTGCTCTGGCCGGTAACTTGCTTCCCCATCGCCTGTCTGCACACAGTGCTGTATAGCTGAGGGGTTTCTGGACAGCTGCATAATGGGTATGATTTGGGTCTGACCATGTAAGATGATTGAAAGTGGCCTAATTCACTTCTTTGTTCTTCATTCACCTATTTATTTACTCACTCCGTAATCATAGATTGGTGATGTATTAGGGTTCTGTAGAGGGACAGAACTAATAGGATATATGTATATATGAAAGGGAGTTTATTAAGGAGACTTGACTCACACGATCACAAGGTAAAGTCCCACAATAGGCTGCCTGCAAGTTGAGTAGCAAAAGAAGCCAGTGGTGGATCAGTCCGAGTCCCGAAACTCCAAAAGTAGGGAAACCGACAAAGCAGCCCTCAGTCTGTGGCCAAAGGCCCAAGAGTCCTTGGTAAACCACTGGTGTAAGTCCAAGAATCCAAAAGCTGAAGAACTTGGAGTCTGATGTTCAAGGGCAGAAAGCATCCAGCATGGGAGAAAGATGAAAGCTGGAAGACTCAGCAAGTCTGCTCTTCTATCTTCTCCTGCCTGCTTTGTTCTAGCTGCACTAGCAGCTGATTAGATGGTGCCCACCCAGATTGAGGGTGGGTCTGCCTCTCCCAGTCCACTGATTCAAATGTTAATCTCCTTTGGCAGCAGCCTCACAGACACACCCAGGAACAATACTTTGCATCCTTCAATCCAATCAAGTTGACATTCAATATTAACCATCACAGCTGAGGCCCAGGCATTTCAGTTACATGTTTTTAAAAGATCTCTACAAAATATTTAAAAACTGCCCAGGTGCCAGGTGCAGTGGCTCACACCTGTAATCCCAGCACTTTGGGAGGCTGAGGAGGGAGGATTGCTGGAGCCGAGGAAATTACAATGGGCTGTGATTGCACCACTGCTCTCTAGCCTGGGTGACAGAACAATACCCTTTCTCAAAACAAATAAACAAAAACAAAAACTGTTCAGGCATCTGAGGCTTGAGGGAGATAGTTGGGACAGAGAACTCAAATAAAAGTTTAGTTAGTACTGTCCAAGTGAGAAATATGAGTCAATCTAGTAGCTTAAGGTGAGAAATGACAAAGGTGTGAAGTAGAAAAGTTGGGATAAGATTTAAGACATTTCAATGCAATAATCCACAGGAGTTGGTGGCAGATGGGCTATTGGAGAGGAAGGGGTGGGAATAGTTGAAGACAGCACTGGGATTGCCAGCTGGATGTGCCATTTACCATGATGTGTAATGAATAAAGAGAAATGGAATGATAGTGGTTTTATTTCTTTATGTTGAATTTCTTAATGTTGAATTTCAAGCACCTATGGCATGTTTGGGTACTGAAGTCTGGTAAACAACTAAAGTTATTTGTGTGGCGTTAGGGAGTTGGTTCAGGGCTGATGATGAACATTATTATTTAGTTTTTTAATTTGCTTATTCATATGCCTCTGATTTTCAAAATAAACAGTTTTTTTTAAGATTTAGCTATTTTATCTTTTATTGATAAATAATAGTTGTCAAAATAAACCAATTTGAAGCAGCTTTCAAAGATACTGGCATACCATAAAACAAGGAATTTTCAGAGTGGAGTTGGCAGTGGAGAACAAAAATGTAAGGCTTAAAAAAAAAATCTGTAGGATGCATGGGTGCACACGTGCACACACATGCACGTGCATTTACATTTTTCTAGAGGTAGGCTACTCTGAGATTTTTATGAGTTAATGCAAAGAGGAAACACTCGATTCACTGTATTCATGAGATAGAAATGCTACAGAGGGTTATGACTATCCTTGGTACTGACATCTGAAAGATGCTTCTTCTATGGGTTTTCATAAAGAGGGCAGCATGTGACTACAGAGAACAAGACTCTTAACAAGATCCACAGAACAAATTTAACACATGTGAGCTTGGGTTTGTAAAAAGTCCAGTGGCATAACACCCAAAGCAATTGTTTTGGGGGAAGATGATGGGATCCAGGTTGACAAGCTATCTGGTTTTTACAAAAATAGAAAATAAAATCTAGACCTAGAAAGATCATAAGTGGTTGCCCATAGGTCCACATCTGGTCAGTAGATATTGTTTGTAATATGTAATTTTTTTTAAAAAAGTAATTATTTGAATTACTGGAAAACATGAAACATTAGTTTTCATAGTTAAAAATCCATTTTTATTTTTGGCTTCTCTTGAACTGTGAGAAGACCTAGTGCCACAGGGCTGGCCTGGCTGTAGTTTCCAGGTTGCCCCAGTCTTTCCTCAATTACATTATCTGCCAGGCCCCTGCAGATATGATTATTTGTGATTTCTGCTACAGGGACACATATGGACCACATGCCACTTAGAGAATCCTTAATGTGAATTACTCACGACAACTTTAGATAGTAATTGTGTGATAGAGAATATAAGGTTATATTCTATGACAAAAATTTGGAACACAGGTAGAAATATCCATCCATATGTTTTGGTTAGATCTGTATGCTTCAGCTACTCATTGCACTTGAGTTAAGGCTGGTATCTTTTTATGGATTCAAAAAATTGTGTCTGAATGTAATGTCTCTCTCTCTTTACCCTGACATGCAGGGTAAAAATTTTCCTCAGGAAATTATTTTGGATTTCCACTGACACATGAAATATTGTTGATGGAAGTCCCAAATATCTAGGGATTTAACCTTAAATACATTAAATTTGATAAGAATGGTTGTACGTACAGATGGATTTTGATTTTTAGGAGGAATTTCCAGTTCTTCCCTTAGGTGAGTTTATGGCTGTTATTTTTTCTGGAGGTGGAAATACAGAAGGGCATTTATTATGTGAATGGTCAGGGTGGGACAAGGCACTTGGTGGGTTTGGTCATATGTGAACACTGCAGGGAAATGCGTAGAAGGATTTTAAAGACAGCACTGATTCAATTAAACTGTTTAGGTGATTGTTGGCTTTGGATTCCCTATTGATTCAACTGAGATCCTGCTCCACGCAGTAGGCGCTGGTATACCTTTGACATTCCTGCATAACCACAAGTGCTTTCTTTGCAAGACTCCTTCAGCAGCCCCAGTTTCCTGCACACTGATTCAAGGTGATCATTTCCCATTTTCTCCTCTTTTTCTGAGTACTCACTTTGATTGTCTGAAAAACTCAGCCATTTCCTCAAGTCTCTCCAGAACCAATCATGCCTTATAAATGTGATTTCTAGGTACAAATCTGTCAGAGGAATTTCCAGTTCTTCCCTTAGGTGGTTACCCCTTTTTCAAAAATCTGTCAGATAAATTCAATTCACACCTACCATAGCTGCCAATTTCTTACTCACTGATTAACTCATGCATCAGACAAGAGTATTCTCAGATAGCTGTGCATTCAGCTAGAGCCAATTCTCTTCACTTCCAATATTCTTTGCCTATTTGCCTGGGATCTTAACTATGTTACTGTTTTTTTTTGTTTGTTTATGGTTTACCAAGACACTTATTTCTTTGTTCTTTACTTTCAAAATGAATTATTAATAATTAATATTTTTATTTAATGCAATAAAGTTACCTTAGTATTTGTTATTTTTAATAGTTATAGGGTGTTTCACTGCAAAGATGTACTCTAGTTTAATTGCATATTGTTTTTCAGGTATTTCCAGCTTTCTCTGTTATAAACAGCTTTGTATATACATTTTAGGAGATTTTTTTCAGTCTAGTGAGGTTCAGTGTTTTTATCAGTTGCTTTTTAGAACTTTGTGTTTCTTCTTGATTATAATTTTTCTCTCTGTATTAAATTTTAAATAAAACTTAGAAAATATTTCTCACCTTGAGATGATATTAATATACTATTTTTGTAGCTGTACTTTTTTATAATTATATCTTTAATCAATAGGATCTTGTTTATTGGGGGAACCAGCCCCCAATATTTCAACATAGGTTCTTTTCTATTTTCCTTAAGTGTCAGATGGTCTGAGAAATAAAGAGAAGGAGTATAAAAGAAAGAAACTTTATAGCTGGGTCTCTGGGGGTGACATCACATGTTGGCAGGTTCCATGATCCCCCCCTGAGCTGCAAAACCAGCAAATTTTTATTATGGATTTCAAAAGGGGAGGGTGTATGAATAGGGAGTGGATCACAGAGATCACATGCTTCAAAGGCAATGAAATATCACAAGGGCAGAGAGGCAGAGTGAGATTACAAGGCCAGGGCAAAACCAGAGTTACTGATGAAGGTCCATGTCCCGCTGGGCACACATTGTCATTGATAAACATCTTAACAGGAAACAGGTTTTGAGAGTAGACAACCGGTCTGACTAGAATTTCGCCAGGCTGGAATTTCCCAATCCTAACAAGCCTGGGGGCGCTGCAGGAGACCAGGGCGTATTTCATCCCTTATCTACAACTGCATAACACAGACACTCCCAGACAGGCTATTTTAGAGACCACCCCCTGGGAATGCATTCGTTTTCCCAGGGTTATTCCTTGCTGAGAAAAGAATTCAGTGATATTTCTCCTATCTGCTTTCTGAAAGAAGAGAAATGTGACTCTGTTCTGCCCGGCCCTGCAGGCAGTCAGACTTTATGGTTATCTCTCCTGTTCCCTGAAAATCGCTGTTATCCTGTTCTTTTCAAGGTGCCCGGATTTCATATTGTTCAAACACACATGCTTTACAAACAATTTGTGCAGATAACGCAATCATCACAGGGTCCTGAAGCAACATACATGCTCAGCTTACACAGATGACGGGATTAAGAGATTGAAGTAAAGACAGGCATAGGAAATTATGAGAGCATTGATTGGGGAAGTGACAAATGTCCGTGAAATCTTCACAGTTTGTGTTCAGAGATTGCAGTAAAGACAGGCATAAGAAATTATAAAAGTATTAATTTGAGGAACCAACAAATGTCCATGAAATCTTCACAATTTATGTTCTTCTGCTGTGGCTTCAGCTGATCCCTCCCTTCGGGGTCCCTGACTTCTGGCAACACTTGTTTTTGTTTGTTTTTAGAGATTGGGTCTCACTATGTTGCCCAGGCTGTCCTTGAACTCCTGTGCTTAGGGGGTACTCATGCCTGAGCCTCCTCCTGAGTAGCTGAGACTACAGGCGTGATCCACTGCACTCGGCTCATAGGATCTTATTTTTGGGTAAGAAGATATTCTTAGTGTTGAGTCTGTTATCCCAAGACCTTCTATTGAAGAGGCCATTATTTTTTCATTGATTTTAAATGATCATATACTAAATTCACTTATTTAATATGTGTAGACTCTATTTCTGGACTTTTTTGGGGAGAGGGGGGTTATTGATTTATACATTCCTGTGCTGGTAGCACACTCTTGTGGTTATTATTACTTAAAACAGTTGGGAGGGCAAGTGGTCTCTCTCTCTGTGTCACCTAGGCTGGAATGTAGTGGCACCATAACAGATCACTGTAGCCTTGACCTGAGCCTCAGTGATCCTCTCACCTGAGTCTTCTGAGTAGCTGGGATTAGAGGGTGTGCCACCATGCCTGGCTAAGTTTAAAAAAAATTTTTTATTTTGTAGTGACAAGGTGTCATTATGATGCCCAGGCTGCTCTTGAACTCCTGGCCTCAAGAGATTCTCCCTCTTTGGCCTTTCAAAATGCTGGAATTACAGACATGGTCCACTGTGCCTGGTCCCATATAAAGTTTATAATCATTTTGCAAAGCTTTATAAAAGACCTTTGTGGATTTTTTTTGAATTGTATCATGTTTCTAGATTAATTAGGGGCAAATTGCATTCTTTACTAAATTAAGTTTTCAAATTCAGGGTTTTGGTATGCTTTTCTTTTTTAAAAATTCCCCTTAAGCATAAATTTTATTTGTTTTCAGATTATAATAACAATATCTACTCACTGTAGAGAACTTGAAAAATGCATAGCCATTTCTTTTTTCTCTTTGTTTTTGGACCTCAGGTAGAGAGAATTGAGCTAATCATATTCCAATTTGAGTTCCTTATACTTCTCTGGTCTCTTATAGTGCTCTGTAAAAGTTATAAAAGCCTAACTGCTATAACAAACAACCCCAAACATCAGTGACTCAACTCAGTAGAAGTTTGTATTTTGTTCATGTCCATTTTGGTTCAGCGAGGGTGGGGCGGGGACTCTGCTCCATCCTCTGGTTTGGGGCCAGGCTCCTTTCTTGGTGTGGCTCCCTCTTCCACCCTGACCCCTTGCAGACTATGTCAGATGCGCTCCTCATAATCTGTGAATGTCTCTACTTTTGCATCACCAAATAACACCATAATTAGTGTATCGGAACTGTTCCCCATTAGACTGTATACTTTAAGAAGAAAATGTGTTTTATTCATATTTACAATACTAATACCATGCATGGCACATAGTTGTGATTTTTAAAAATGTTAATTAAATTAATAGAATAAAAATACAAATGCTTTCAAAAAAGACTAGAAGTGCGTTGCAATGGTGAGTTTCCAGTGTTTATGCATTTACCATGTGTTACTATTATAATCAGGAAAAAAGGAGACCTTAATAGTAGACTGTAAAAAATAACGAGTGAATGATTGACTTTTTTTTTCATTTCTTTGTTTCTTCTGATCATTTCCTTATCTGTTTCTATTAATAGTTGTTATTCATAGAAGTCTTTACATATATAGTCAGTTCTTATGGTATAGTTATTATTTAACATTTTATGAAAGAAGGCTTTTATAAACCAGTAGAATGCTTACAAACTGCATAGAAAATAGAAAAACTCTTTAAAGTGAAAATATAATATTTTAAGAAAAACAATTACATAACATATAGCACTGATTTTTAGAAAAGGCAAACATTTAGACACATAATCTTTTTAAAAAGTACTTTTGGGCCAGGCGCAGTGGCTCACACCTGTAATCCCAGCACATTTGAGGACCAGAGTGGGAGAATCTCTTGAGGCCAGGAGTTTGAGATCAGCCCTGGCAACATAGCAAGTCCCTGTGCCTACAAAAATTAAAAGCCAGATGTGGTGGCATGTACCTGTAGTCCCAGCTGCTCAGGAGGCTGAGGTGGGAGGATCACTTGAGCCCAGGAGTTTGTGGCTGTAGCAAGTTATGGTGGTGCCACTGTACTCCAGACTGCATGACAGAACAAGACCCCACCTCAAAAAAAAAAAAATGCTTTTGTCCATTGACATTTTTTCTGTTCATTAATGATTGAACAATTTATTTGGATTTTTAAGCTCCTTTGTGATCTGAAAATCTCTTTGCTTTTATAGTAGCTCTAGAGAAATACCCTTTAGGACTTCTCAGAAATAAAGTAAATAAATAAAACATTTACTAAAAAGAGATATAACTTAATTTTTAATGTATTTTAAATTTGACAGAACTCAGCTTTGCTTATTTCAGACTTACATCGTGTTGCCTTGGGAACATGCCTGTGTACATGGCCTCCTCCTTTCCCTTCCCATCCGACACCCATGGTGTCCTGCCCTCTACCTAGACTTAAACAGAATCACGAACACAGATTTCTGTTAAAATGACCACAGTGTACTTTATTTAATGATTTTGGTACCTTGTGTTGCATTAAAATAAAGAAAAAAAACCTACAAAATCCAAATATATAAAATTTCAAGTTTTCTTTTTTTCTTTAAGTTTTACAGGAAAAACCATGTAACCAAGGAAATTTGTTCATTATGAAGTACTACTTTCCACTTCATTTCATCACAAATCGCAACTTAACAGACCAAAGTAACTATGGCACTGTAGTACATCAAATACTCCACACACTGTGCTTCAAACTAGGGCACTGGGGGTCACTGCCTGCTGACAGTGGCCTCCCGCGAATAAAGACACACTTACAATCTGAAGGCTAAAGGGATGTTTGGATACATGGAATTTGAATATATATATTTACAGGAAGGGAAGGAAACAAATTTAATAACTAGTTTAAGTCTCCATTTCAAATAAAATTCCAAATACATTTGTACAATGTTTACAAAGTAAAAGCACAAGAACTGCCAAGATGATCATTCGGGTCCAGGCACTGTGCTCATACTGGGGGAAATGTCTACACTGTTCCCTACGCACACTCGTGGCGTCTCTCGGACCTTATTTCTGTAATGGAGGGGGAAGCACAGGAATGGCATTTTTGCACAATCAGAATGTCATGCAGATATTTGACAACAGGGGACTGAGAAATTACTGGTCCATTCTCTTCCATTTGCTGTTCACCTGCCACCTGTTCCATTTTTTTTCAGAGATAGATTTAAAACAAAACAAAAAAATTGAACAGGGAAAGGAGCACAAAATGTTTAAGGCAAATTAAGCAAATATAGAGCAGCTTATCTTGATGTTGAGTGGAAATAAGGATTTTACCAAAAAGCAACCTTAGAAACAAACAAACAAAATTAAGTACAACCTCCTGAGATTGGGTGGCGTATATCATGTACAAATTTTTGAAAATTGCTTTGCACCAAGTATCCTTTTGAAATTTTAAACGAAAGACCTTATTGATTACAAAGTGCATGGTTTCATGTTTCTAAATAAAACAACAGTAGCTGAGGTAGTTAGATGTGAAACTTATTTACTTAAAATAACTGGAGAATTAAGAACAAATATTGGTAGCAAAAATCCTTGCCATTTGGGAGCAGGTTTATATTGTGCAATGGTTTCATGCTAAGCACGTTTCTGTTTTTCTATTAGATGTTATTAATTAAATCAGAATATTAGTGGTGGTAGTATTTATTTCCAATCTGCTTGGTAGGATGTCAGTACAGACGAAATTTGTATCCCTAGTCATCTCATTTGTAACTCAGGCTCACACCATTTCTGCATTGAAGCCATCGTGTAAAATGGCATTAATTATCATTACTAGAAACTCCAATCCAAACTGCAAAAAGAATTAAGTAAACACTGAGAAAAGAATCCATAAGAAGGATGATTTTGCTCTTGCTTTAACAACATTTTTGTCATAGCCCTAAATTCAGTGTGCTATTTGGTTTCAAAGAGGGAAGAAACCTCTGGCTCATTGGTTGCTGTCTTTGTTCTGAGAATGGGAAAAATGTAATTTGCATATCCTTCATCGACTCTCTCCCTAGGCTATTGAGCTGTCTGGCTACAGAGAGAAAAGCAGAAACTATTTAGTAGAGGCAAGGTTCTCATCCAAGAATAGCTATGGTCTCTTTCTGTCCTCTTTACCAAAGAAAGGCTTCAGATGGGATCTTCAATAAGCAATTGACCAAATGATGCATTCTTTTCTTATTTGATACCATCTAGATATAAAAGGAATTTTGTGATGATAATAATATGTCAGCAATACTAACACATGTAAACTAATTGGGAGACACTCCTTTTGATCAAAAGAGAATTTCCATATGTTTTCTATCACTTGTTCATGGAATACAATGTTAATGGGAAATATCCATGAAAGTAACCACAATTAATACATTTACAAAGCATCACATATGTGATGTTTACAGAATGACTGGTCCTCAGCAGCATAATCACATGAATCTTTGCTGAAAATTGTAGTTTTTCTAAAAACTTTCAAGGAGGGCTCTGGAGAGTTCCATGTGGTCTGGAAAGCCTTGAAGAGGCTGAAGTCTCCTTTCTTCCAGTGATGAGATGTATAGCTTATATCTCAAGTACATGTTTTCTCTACTTGTCTTTTCATCTGTTTGGTCAAGAATCTAGACTCTGTCATTTCAAAGGGTTTTCCAGCTCTAACACACTTCAATTCTGTTTTGTATCTTTGTGGCAAAATCTCCCCATGACATACTCGCCCCACTATCTTCCTCCCATCCTGGTCACCCCACCTGCAAAGCTGCCACTTCCTTCCTCCAGGCCCCTACATCTAGTCCAAATAGGCAACACCAGTTTTCTTCTGCAAAGACAAGTAAAAACACAGTATTTTCCTTTATAACAAAAAGGATATTCTGCTGCATTTCTGGTTGGGGAAGTATTGATACTAGGAACTGGGCGGGGGAAAAAGGACAGTCCCAATTATTTTTTGACTCACTATTCTCATAGTATTAGTCTAGAAAAACAATACTTCAGTCTGGTATGGCAGCACAAACTTAAAAAAAAATGAATCAGATAATTGCCTAGGTTAAATTCATGCTTCAGAAAGTTTAATACCATGCATTAGATATTAATTAACCACCTCGAAATATTAAGGCTTTGAAATATCACTGCCAATTAGACTCTAGAATCCAGAAGAGATTATATTGAGTGCGTATCTTATGTCAGCTCCAAGCCCAAGATGATTTCAAACCCACTTCTCAAGGTAAACTTTCTGAAACCCATTTTATATTTCTAAGAGTGTGCACACTTTTTTCACAATGGAATATAATCATTAAATAAGGGCACAATGATAATATTGATGTACAACAACTTTGCCTCATGAAGCCATATCATGAAAACATTATCTGCTTTGCTAGTCTAGTTTTATGGATGTATTCCTGTATCACGATATTGCCTCTATGTCTCAAAAATTACAAATATTTATAAACCAAAATCATGTTATTTCACATTAGTTCTTATCAGGATTAAATTTTTAAGTACAAGAAAACTTGTCACTTTTGGGGAAGTTGTACAGGATATTCTCTGATACTGTTTTCTCACTGTCTCCTTTATCCTTCAGTAGAATTCCCACTTAAGCACGTGTAAGCATATGTATATCAATATATAGCTGAAGCCCTGTGTAAAAACTTCTCTGAAATATTTGAAATGTAGTTATAACGTGAAAATAAATCAATTCAGGAGTTCCAGGCGGAAATAAGGCTTTATATTCTTATATTGTGTTGTAAAGATGTGTCATCTTAGGGGTGACGAGGATACTCAATGGAAATAACACCAACTCTAATCTCACTAATATCTGTTAAAAATCTTTCCCCGGTAGTGGATTTCAGAACGCCACCTGGTGATCATGAGTACAGAACTGGGGCATCATGCATGCATTCTGAAAAAATGCAGCTTAGGATCAGGCATGCAAACCCCTCAGGCATCAGGAGGAGACAAGTTTTCTGGGTGCATTTTAATAAACATTTAGTAAAATTCAGTTTGGTTAATAGGAAAATTGCCAACTTATATAAAGCATCTCAATGTCTGGATGAAAGGGGGTGTCTCATTAAAAAGCTAATCACTGAAGAAAATTATACATAGACCTTTGAAGGAAAAGTGTTAGTTTTATATAGTGATGAAGAACCATTGTATTCTCTGCTTGGTGAGTTATTGCTGTTGTGTTCCTCAGACTCCACTTCCTCCGTGCTGCACACAGCTCTCCTCTGTTAATGCCAGTTCTCAGGAATGATAGCACTTTCTAACCTACAAGTACTTTAGCAAATCTAGCTAATCTCCACAACACCCCTATGAGGTAGGTAAATAAATATCTCTCTTTTGCATATGGGAAAAATGAGGCCGAGGGTGAATTTCCGAGGCTGGAGAGATGGACCAGGGATTAGGGCTCAGTTGTGCAGAGATTCCCAGTTCCTTTGTCCCAGTCACTGACCCATAGCCCCTCCCATCCCTGCATCCAGAAAGGAATCCATCCCATAGTGTAAAAGGATATTGTTTTGTAGAATAACATATTTAAGTATATTTAAGACTGTCAATATATTGAACACAGGGATTTTTGGTTTTCTACGACACCATAAATTCCATTGATTATCATACTACCAAAGATCACTGAATAAAATGACTCATGCTTTTGTGGAGGACAATAGATTGTCACCTCATTGTTGTGATTCAACTAAACATCCTGTTGGTAACATGAAGGCAAGAAGATTTGAAATGGGATTTGGTGAAGTGAAAATCTCAGGGAAAAAGAAAAGCAAAACTGAATTGGGCTGGTACACACATCTGCGATAGGACTCACAGTGATGACGTTGTGGGGCCTGGGGGGGTCCTTGCTACACAAAGTGGAGGATCCATTTGATTTCATAAAAACATTCTTCATGTAAGGGGAGGAAGGACTCAACAAGTAACTTTATTGCCTTCCCCATAAAGTCATTCTAACTTGGCACTGAGTGTAGAATGTGACACAATCAAAACCCTACCTACAAATCTTCAAAACATTTAAGTTTTCTCTGAAAATCCCCTCAATATCCTTGCATAGCTGAATACCTTTCGGTACTCTGTGTGCCTGCTCATGGTAAATCTTTTGTATCATGTTCTGCAACATAAGTGCTCTTAAAGAAAACTGGTCTGAATAGCTTGTCTGTTTTTCTGCTAAGCTTCAGGACCATAAATGAGGCAACCACAAAATTTGAGACAATGCTCACCAACCCAGTGTCAAATCAGGAGAAACAAGCTCAGCTTCCTACTGTTACAATGAAGAAATGTCCACAAATAATCAGGAATGCAAATATCAGGATGAACATCTCAAACTTTCCTTCTGGGAAGTGAATTTTCCTTTGACGTAAACTTTTTCTTTTTTTCCCAGGAATTTTAACGATGACTACAAAGAAATCACTAAATATTCCCATGTTCGTGGTAACCAGTTGGTGCTTGGAAATTGGCATGACATCAACAAACCAAACCCAAAAAACTATGTATGATATTTTGTTTGGTTTGGGAAAAATAGCTGTTACTTCTATCAACATCATAAAATTCACCATGAAATAATTTTGTCAAGCAGTTTGAATGGTTTTTAGGCTTAAAAAATATCATAAGGAATGCTTAAAATTAAACTTCTATTTGAAAAATAAAAACTTAACAAACTTGTATTTCCCTTGAGCCATTTTATCAAGTAGACTTTGTGAATAACTAAGATGATATGAACAGCAGAAGAGCAATGATACAATTTATGAAAGATAGCAAAGACTGAATAGAAAGTTTCTTGCCTTGCAGGGGCTGAGAGAAGGAGGGTATGCTGCAGCCAGGCCCAGAATGCCCAGGACAGCCTACCTGACCTCTTTCATTCATGTGTTTGCTGAAAGTAAATAAAAATTAAATATCATTTGCTCTGCATTATTTCTCTTTGCACAACGAAGAGACTTTTAGCAGCAGAATATGACCAGCAATTGCTTACAGTGCAAGAAAGTTCAATTCCATTACTTACAAAACCTGAGCAGTCTGTCTATCCAGAAACACCAGACACCCAGACAGAAAACTGTATGATTCAAACATCTCGACTTTTCCAAATATCCGTATGTTTGATATCATGAAGACCAAATTTACCACTTGAGTGACCTACTTTGCCACTTTTCATCAGGATATTTGCAGTCATGTGGACAGTCTTTATTTTTTAATAACTCCTTGTCTACTTTGGTTTAGTGATGATGGTTCAGCAATCATCTGGAAAATTCAGACGTTGAAAGCCCCCCACAGAAAAGAAACTTAGTCAGGAGGAAGAATCAGAGCTTGAGGGCTATCAATGGTCCAGTGGTTTTGTCTATGTTGAAAAATTGCTTAACTGTTCATTTCTTTCCACTTCCATTATTCTGAAAATTATTCTCACAAGAATTATTTTTTCCAGTTTGGGAATAGATACACAGACTAGGTGACTGGCAGAATTGAGATTCACAATATGAGTGAAAGATTCTAATGCTTGTAAACCCAGTTTAGTGTGTTTGGACACAGAGGCTCTTGTGACATCGTGATATATTTACAATGGGAAGATGAGTAAGGCCATGGTAACCCTGAATCTCATTGCTGTTAAAAGGAGGGATGGTTAAGTTGTTCATGTTCTACAAACAAGGGTGACTTACAATACCTTGGAATACCTTATCTTAGAACCCACCAGAAGCTCTCCTGCAGAGCCCATAAGGGCCAGTGGTCAAGGAGAGCTATCACAAGGGGTGGGTTCCCCTAATGACAGAGTCACTCTTAGACCTGACACCACTGACACCTCTGTTTTCCCATTTTGGTCAGGCCCTAGCCTTTCCAAAGTGGACATGTCTGTTGTTATAGCTATGGACTGGCAGTGACTATTTTGAACTTCTCTGCTCTGTGAAAAGGCAAATACTACGGATGAGCCACTGACAGGTTTTCTCCTCATCACCATACTTGGGCCTCTACATTAACAGATACCCTCTGACCCAACACCCCATCCTGCTAGAGTAACTCTTACCCATGAACCTTGCTTAAGAGTACTATTTATTGCTCCTATATCCCCACGATTGGCCACCTCATTGTACATTACAGAGTATCTTTGTACCTATGTGGGCTCTGGGGTTCAGAAAATGAACAGTTTCTTTAACTTGTTAGTTTTCATTGCTTGGCAATTGAAAATAAGTCACGTGGTGGTAGACCACTTTTTATCCCCATTTTATTTCAGGGCTTGCACTAAGACCTAGTTCTGAAAACTGACTCGCCGTGATACTAGTGCTGATAACTGGGAAGATAATTCAGTAGTGCTTGCTATTATACATTTTGGTGATAACTACCAAGGTGATAGCTTAGGGAGGAGAAACATCTTCGAAACACAAGAAAAAGAATCCCTGCTTCTTCCTCTTCTCATTTTTCCTCTAGACTGCTTGTTGACAAATTTGATGACTTCCACTCTTTCATCTAGGGTGAACTCCTAAAATTGTTACACCAAAAGATTAGACATAAAACTTTACAAGAACATATGAAGGCCTGACTGTCTTGCATACTGTGAAACTATGACCTGATAACTTCTGGTAACTTCATTCTTATCTTGTAGCTCAAATCTTTCTTTGAGAAAAAAACAAAACAAAACAAAACCAGAAGCAAGGGAGAAAGAACCAAGTCTTAAATTAAGAGATGACCTGTTTACCTCTATGTGAAAATTTAGTCATTAAGAATATCGGGGCCGGGCGTGGTGGCTCATGCCTGTAATTCCAGCACTTTGGGGGGCCAAGGCGGGCAGATCACGAGGTCAGGAGATAGAGACCATCCTGGCTAACACGGTGAAACCCCATCTCTACTAAAAAATACAAAAAAATTAGCCAGGCGGGGTGGCAGGCACCTGTAGTCCCACCTACTTGGGAGGCTGAGGCAGGAGAATGGTGTGAACCCGGGAGGCAGAGCTTGCAGTGAGCCGAGATTGTGCCACTGCACTCCAGCCCCTGCGACAGAGCAAGACTCTGTCTCAAAAAAAAAAAAAAAAAAAAAAAAAAGAATATCAGATTCGTGATCTTTGAGCTTGTAACCAAGGTTTTGCAGGGCCTGAGAAGCAACAGGATAGCCAATTCCACATAGAAATGGATCTTGGTTTGGAACTGCTAATGTCACCACGTAGGAAGGCAGGAATCAAATTATTCAGTAGCTGCACCCATGCAGATTTTACTCTGAAACTGAATAAAAACTCAATTTTTATAAATTGGTTATTACAATGCTGACAATGGTAGTCTCAAGAAACGAAATAAAAGCAGCAACTGTACTCAGACAGATCAATTATTCAACAGATGACAGTGCATTATTTTCATTTCCAAACATGTGGATTTGAATCCATTTAAAGCAAGTCTCCACGACCCAGTACCCCGTTCTCTGAGTGAGCTATGCAAGCCCCCGGGAATATTTTTCTTTTTTTTCAAAACAGCGTTTACTGGAAAAAACAAATGAAGCAGATGAATATTCATAGCATGAGCAATGAGAAGCAGGTAGCAGGAATTCACTAGTGCTCCACTTCACAGAGGTCTTTCTCTTCAGGCCTGTGCACGTCATGGTACTACGGCTGAACGGAAGTGCTCCTTTTTCACTAACTGATTAATGTTCCCTTGCAGGAGCTTGGTTACAATATTACAAGTCAAGAATTTGCAAGATTAAAGTGTCTGTTGAATTAATTAACTGCAAATCACCTCCAGTAAAACTTGACAAGCTCCAAGATGTTTCTGTAGAAAAAGAAGGGAATCGATAGCATCAGCAATAGGCAGCTTTGTGACAGTGGAGACTGTATTTCTGAGTGACAGCTCACTGCTGCCTTCCCTCCTCTTACAGCAGGAGGGATTTACATCTTTCCACAGAGCCCCAAGCCTCCGATTCAGACTGTGGAAAATGTTTCACCCCAGGCTTTCAAAATATACTTCAGAAATCCATTTCCTCTTTTATGTACAATGCATTAGAAAGGTTAATAAGGGAAGTTGAATATTTTAATTTTTTGAAAGAATGATATAAAATGACAATTCTTTCACTAGCTGACAGGTCTCCTTTTTTTGGTTATGTTAAGGTGTGTTATTTCTCCCAATTTCAATAGAATAAAAAAACATCATAAGGGGCTCAGCAGAAAACCACAGGTCAAAGGTTAATTGCTAAGTGAATGCAACAGCGCTCAACACACAACGTGCTCATTTTCCAGACTCACAATGGCAATGCTGGTGTTAAGATGTGTTCTACTGGTGTGCGATCAAAATAGGAATTTTGATTACAATCATAGAAACTCAAACTATATTTTCAACACATTTAGTAGTGTTTTGGAACTTCTTGATGAATTAATCTGAAATAATTAAAGGTTGATTTGATATAGCTCCACACCAGAATGCCACTAGAACAGGTAAATTAAATTAGCTTAACCACATCTCCATCTGATAACATTTGTAGTACTTAAATGAAGTAATAATTTGATTAAATCCATTTTAATATAAATTAAGCAATGGAGAGGAGGAGAAAGTCAACAATTTGGTAGATGGAAATATAATAAAAACACAAAACTTTATATTTTCTGAAATTTTTTTTTTTTTTTTTTTTTTGAGACAGAGTCTTGCTCTGTCGCCCAGGCTGGAGTGCAGTGGCACGATCTTGGCTCACTGCAAGCTCTGGCTCCTGGGTTCACGCATTCTCCTGCCTCAGCCTCCCGAGTAGCTGGGACCACAGGCGCCCGCCACCATGCCCAGCTAATTTTTTTGTAGTTTTAGTAGAGACAGGGTTTCACCGTGTTAACCAGGATGGTCTCGATCTCCTGACCTTGTGATCCGCCCGCCTCGGCCTCCCAAAGTGCTGGGATTACAGGCGTGAGCCACCGCGCCCAGCTTATTTTCTGAAATTCTAATAACAGGGTAGATGACATACTTCAATTACTAGCACAAGAGAAAATTTTGTGTCAGTACTGTGCTGGTAATATTTGCTTAATATTTTGATTAATTAGTTTTGATGTTGATTTGTTTTGTTAAACAAGATCTTTGCTTAGCAAATATTATATCAGTAATTATATGCTTCTTTTTGTCTGGTCCAATGACTAAAATAGCAATAATTGTAGTAAGGAATGTGGTAATGGTGGCATGAACCTAGAGATCATGGTAGCTTGTAACATTTATTAGGTCAACTCTTTTATTAATACATAATGTGACTCGTCAAGGAACTTGAATTATTCTGTACCCATAAAAGTTAATATGCTTTCTTCTCTCCTTTCTTCTATTCCTTAGAGGGCCAATGGGTTTATATATTCCCTGACCAGAATTATTTCACATAAGGAAAATTAGTTATACAAGTTAATAGTGATCTTTAACAATCTGCTCCTTACATATGTGGGAAGCCAATCACTCAGGGCCACATTGCAGGAGAGAATGCAATCGGGTCAAAAGCCAGTGTGGGTTTCCCCAGGGAGCTGGGGCTGACTGTCCTGACTCCTGACTCCTGAAATTGTCATGCAGCACAGTGCTGCTCTTCTGGGCATCAGAGGAAAGGCTTTAGAGCAACAGCTCATGTTTATGTCCCAAAATTTGTAATTCCTAAATAACCAGTATGCTGGAGAAATACAGTAAGTGAAGAATGCTTTCTTGAAAAATCAGAGAAGTCACCTATTGGAAAACTTTTCACTTTGGAGGCTCCCAATTTCATACCTTTTCTTGAAATAAGTTCTCAAGAATCGCTCCGAAGTTTATCCAAAAATGATTGTTTTCAATCAAATACTATGCACCAAGGGAGTATTTCAATTTTTTTTTGTGTTGGTGACATTAATTTAAAAATATCTAGTGTTGGAGAGTCATATAAACAAATTATAAAATTACTTTTCTCTTTATAAGCAGTCATCTAGTGTTGATATTTTTTGTATTGGTATTGTTACTTTATGTTCATCATCATTTTTTATATGTTAATTGTATATTGTGAGGCTCACCTGCCACATAGTGGCATTTTGGTCAATAACAGACTGCATATATGACAGCGATCCCATAAGACAGTAATACTATATTTTTTACTGTAACTTTTCTATGTTTAAATACACAAGTACTTACCATGGTGTTACAGTTGCCTACAGTATTCAGTACAGTAGCATGCTGTACAGGTTTGTAGCCTAGGGACAATAGGCTCTACCATATAGCCTAGGAGCGTGGTAGGCTATACCATCTAAGCTTGTGTAAGTGCACTCCATCACACAATGATGAAATTGCCTGACGATGCATATCTCAGAACATATCCCCATCCTTAAGTGACACATGACTGCATAGTCTTGGAAAAGCTGTGTTTCTTTCTTGCTTCAATATGGAATTAAATACAGATATTGAGAAGAGAAGAAGCAGTGTGGCAGAGTAGAAAAGAGTAAGAGTTGATGTCAGAAAACTATGATTGTGCTGCTAATAGCCAGACTGTGAGCTATTTCAGTGCAACTTTCCTTTTGTGCTTGACTGTGCATTGCCTAGCCATACGAGTTGTAGAGGTCAAACTTGCTGAATAAATGACTCAGGGAGAAAATAAAAGTGTATTGTGTAATCCTGGTCACAAAAATTACCTGTTCTTTTTGGATCTCAGTTGTCTCATCTATAAAATAAAGTGATAAAGCAACACTTAGATTTATTTTACATGCTATTTCCTAGAAAAATCAGTGACTTCTAATTTTATATAAATTCATAAAGATCTCTTAAATCAAAGTAGGAAGATAGTTACTTGTATTTTAATACACTACATTCATATTGATCGTTGAAGATTTTTTAAAAATAAACACCAGGGTTGAGAAAATTTTTGGTTTATTATCGGCTACCTTTTTAGTGTAAGTTCAAACAACACACGCACAGCTTACTAGGCAACAATATCATTGAATGGGTTACAACTCTGTCATCTTGCAGACCTTCAGACATGCTATATCTAAAGTGAGAAGGGAAAGAACACATCAATTATTTTATAATTCAACAAATATTTGGTCGACACTTGCAGTATTATTGGCATCTAACACTAAAATAAGGTTCCTAGACTTATATGATTGTTCAAGCTAGTGGTTTAATAATCCCCTTAAATATTAAATTTTGTGACCTGCAAGATATTAAATAAAATTTAGGGAAAAATTATGGCAGTGAAACAGAATTACCTTATAATTTAAAAACATCACTTCAAAGACTTGTTAGATCTCCTTCCTTCCTTCCTTCCTTCCTTCCTTCCTTCCTTCCTTCCTTCCTTCCCTCCCTCCTTCTTCCTTCCCTCCCTCTCTCCCTCTCTCTTTCTTTTCCTCTCTATCTTGTCAAAATGCCAAAGTAAGTAATGGGGTTTAGTTTTTTTTCAGTCTGCTTAATTGGATGAAAATAGCTTACACATATAAAATACAAGAGACATGGCATCAGGTTAATTTATATTTATCACTTAATTGAATACATAGTGGAGCCATAGGAGGGGGACAGTTGCCTGGAATGGAAGAATAGCATTTATCTGCCTACTATGAGTTAGAGTTAAGGTAAAATTTAGTTACAGGTGATAGAGACTTCCATTTCACATCGACTTTTACATTTTCAACTGTTCATTTTGAAGGACATCTTTGACTTTTAAATAAAATTTTCTTGGAAAAATTTGATCATCAGACCATGATTCTGCTTCTTCTGAAGCCTTGCCAAATCATGACTAGATGTTGTGGGAAGAGTCATTGGGCTCCCAGAAGTCGCAGTTGTTGAAAGCTGTGCTCAACCCTCAGCCCCGCTGTTTCCTAGCTGTGGGAGCTTTGGGCAAATTGCTTGACATCTCTAAGCCATTTACAGATTTTGTCATCTGTAAATGATGCTTAACTCACAGATGGCAGTGAGGACTCAATGAAACCACATAGCTACAGCTCTTAGTCCAGCACTAGGTACACAGTAAACCATCCATCGTGGTGAGCTACTCTCAATATGGGAGATGGAACCGTAAGAAAGTCTATTGGGAAATGAAATAACAAAAAGCAAAACTTGATTTAGGCAGCTTGTTTATGACATAGGCTGTCAGTATATTACGAAAATATTTCAAGGACATTAAGCCATCTCTTGTTTAGCAGAATATAGGCCTCGAGGTTGACAAAAGCTTTACATTTGGGGGCTAGGTCACTGCCTGCAATATATATATATATATATATATAAATGCAAATGGCTGTTTGGCACTTCTTCCATGTGGCTTTCTGCTGTGAGAGCAGGCTGCTTGCGTGCTAGCCTAATTGCTTCAATTAGCAAAATTAAATGGCTCATTATGTTTTTATACAATTCCACCCACATTCTGCAGTTTTACTTTAGAATGAGTAATGATACTGTCGAGGCTGTTGATTGAGAGGCTTGCGACGTGCCCATTTTTAGGACAGCAACTAGACAAGACATATGTCAACACAGAGAGCTCTGCAGTGGCCTGATGCTGCCACCCAGGTGCCTATGTGAGGAGAAGGGATGCCACTCGAATGCTCAGGGCATTTCATGGCCCGTTACAGGTCCAGACAAGAGTCTCAGCAATGGGGGATAGAGTGGAATCGCCCATCCTTGGCCATTTTGAAACACTGGAGCATCAGGTGGGAGAAGGAGTGTTATGAGTTAGAAGCTGACACAAGCGATCATTTTGATTGTTTTCAAAAATGACATTGGATTGCCGAGACAAAGAACATTGATCTGCATCTGTCACTGAAATTATAGGAATGATCACCTCAGTCCTCCTGTGTTTTCACCATGCGCTTCAACCATCCTCTGAGCTATAATCTGAATGACAGTATGAGCTATTTTTAAAAAGGCTTTAAGGAATTCTCCTTAGCACATAAAAATGCAGGCATCTCATCCAAGCTTTATATAGAAACAGCAATGGCTAATGGCAAAGATATGTGGAAAATGCAAGGGAGCATATATTTAGTCTAGAAAATGGTTCATTAGAAAAAAATCTCTGGATTCTTGTCTAAACATTGTGTCAGAACTTGTTTCCATTCAATGGCATTTGGTATATTTAAAAGCAAATGTGTAACCTTACACAATCCTGGTAAGGACAGAAGAGGTTTTCTTTGCTCAATTCAATCTGTTCAGAGAAAGAAACTTTGAAGTGACACAGAACTATTTTATTCAGCTGTTTAAAAGATGAGATCCTTCAGAAGTGATAAAACTCATTCGAGCTAAGAAGTGCTGAATTATATTTAGGTATTTCCAACTGAAGTTCGTAAGTGTGTTGATCTTATAGATGGACTGTAAGCTTGGGTTGGTTTTTGAAAAAGGAGTAGGAAAATGCTTCTTTTCTAAAAAGTTTATGTACACTTTATATGCATAACATACCACTTTATATGCATTCAAAAGCAGTATATACTTTATCCTTTTCATCTCTGTTACTTTAGTTGGAAAGTGTGTGTGTTTGTATGTGTGTACATACATATACAGGTACGTATATATACATATATGTATGTACACACACACACTTAAAAGGCACATATTTTTAAAAAACAGCCATTGAGTTTTCAATTATTCTCATTCACTTTTAATTGTTCTGTGCAATCACTTCCTTTACTCATAGAGCAAAATAAATTGGGCATTCAGAAATTAACAATAAAATACTTCATTTTACTTTTATCTTCAGATTATCTTTTGCTAATACTTGAATTATATATTCTTGCCATGTCAGTAAGAGAATTTATTATATTTGTTGGGTTAACAGCATTTGTCATAAATGAGTAGTAACTAAGTGTCCGCAAAGTCAATACTACTGAACTAGACAGTATGTAGTTAAATAAATAAGCAAAGAGGATTTAAAGGACATAGTCATTTTGGGAGATTAAACTTTGACTTACATGGAAAAATTATTTCCTTTTCTTTCACACAAACACTTAAAGTGTCACTATGGTTAAGATACACACACACACATTATATTATTCATTAAACATGGTTTCATATTTAGAAATGCAAGTTTAAAAGTAAAACAAATTACAATGTTGTTCCTTTAGAAAATTTCCTGATCCTATGCAAAAAGTGAGTAAGAGCAGATCTCCCTCTTAAATGGAATCAAAGTGGACTAGACCCAGAAAGGAGCCTGCAGATAAGGAACCCAGCATTTCCAATTTTTTCCTTTGGGATTCTCCAGTTACTGTCTGCGGAGGGTTTAATGGCAGATTGAAAAGGAAATGTTAGAATTAAAATATAAATACAAAAATTAAATTTTGTTTCTTTGTACATTGACAATGTCTCTTTAAATCCAAATACTTTAAACTCTCTGTTATCTGTGCATCTAGAAAACGAGTAAAAGTTGTTATTACCACAACAGTCTGATGGCAGTGTAGTGCTTCCTGAATCATGGAAGCAAGGCTAAATCATGATTTATCTCTAGAGTAAGTTGTTTTGCTCTTGTAATCTTTTGAAAGGTTGTAATTCATCACATCGTGGATATGTTCTTTCCTTAACAAGAATTCATGCCTAATTAAAACATCATAGTCTCCAAAGATGTGGGATAACAGAGTATTTACAGTATTTGGGAAATCACTGAAAAATTCAACCTCCTTACATTCTCTTTACTGCCAATCTCACCTCCAGGTCAAAGCACAGTACATCATTTTAAATTGACATAGTATTCATTCTGACTCTTAACATGTTGAATGAGGGATCAAGTTGAGAAATAACTTAGAACTTACATGATTGAAGCATGATGGGGACTGTTGGGTTTGTGTTGATTGATTGACTCTATTAGATTGTAATCTGTGATTTACTCATAGAATCAAAGGTACAGTTCAGCTGAGAAACTCAATTTCCAAAGATCATCAGTTAAAAGTTGTCTTGGAAACAATGAAGCTAATAACTCAAGGTTCTGCACAAAAGTGAAGAATTTGCCAAAATCATTTTTTCCTTCTACAGTGGGGGTGGAATGTTTTCACCATGTGCTGGCAAGAAGAGCCTTTTCCTGGGCCTTTACTGGTGACTAGGTAATCTTTCCACATCCCAAAAAAAGATTAGTATTTTTTAGTGGAAATCTTGCTGGGAGGATCAAATCATGGAGTACTAGGAAGTATGTCTACTTATAAAAATTGTCTATTTTTAAAAAAAAATGATTTGGGGCTTTGTACCAAAAGAAGTCCTAGGTTGAGCCCTCTGTTACTTCCTGTGGATGTCATCGTGGGGATACAGTCTCTGGATGACACACCCATTACAGGTGGTGGCTAGAGAACTGGACTACTTTATGTGAATTAGTCCAAATAACCAAATAATTAAGTTAAACTTTTTTCTTTTTCTTTTTTAGTGGTTTGACTAATACTTAATCTATCAGTTGGGTTAATATAAAATCAGGGAAGGAAGTTTAAGACATCTTCCACTGTGGTCAGGTTTGTTATAATGGATGGATGAAAGTAATCACTTACATCTTTGATTTCCTGGGAAACATTGGCCAGTCTTGACAAGCCCTTTCTATTTAAGCTGATTCTCTCTTCACCTGATATTCTGATAGCACCCCTGGCCAGGTTCCTGGGGGCACCAACTTGCAAAGTAGGGTGATCTTGCAAGAGACAAATGTTTTCAATCTGCTGAGGCAGGCTGATGGAATTTGTGGACCAGTTTCTGACATCCCAAGTAATTATGATGCTTAAAGTATTTTAAACGATTCCAGGTCTATAAAAAAAGTGATGATGCCTATGTGTATATCCTATATTTTTTATTACAAAAATATTGAAATAATCCATGAGTTATTCCACTCTGCACCAACTATAAAAAAATACTATCAAAGTTTGACCGGCACTTTTAATGCAACGAAAAGCACCATGACCGAGGACACTGAGAACAGAAAGCAGGGAACGTTTACTTGCTGTACGGAGGTATTTAAAACCCAGAAGCTTGTTGTAAGAGTGCGACTTTACAGATGATTCAAATACAAATCTTAGCTGGATATAGTGATAAGCCCTCTCTCAGTTCAGAAGGGTTTTTTCATAGCATATTCATTGCATTTGTCTGCTCATACTTACTAAAAAGTGTCCCAAAGCCTCTAAAAGACACATCACTTTGACCTTGGATTGGGGGGAGGAAACGTCTGTACACAGTGGAGAACTTGATTGCTCCTTCTCTCGCCTGCTTTTAGGGGGCTCATGCCACTCATTCTCAGTTGTTTGGGGCTTCCACGCCAGTCCTGTGGTTGGATGGTGTTTGGCACTAGAAAGGAGTGGCACGGCGTCTTCCAGAGTCGGCGTCTGCCTGTGGTCACACAGAGCCACTCGTTCTGCGTCTGGAAACAGATCCGGTTCCAGCCCATTCCTCTGGCTCGCGCCGCACTGCCGTTATGTCCCAATGGGCGCTGCACACGCCTGGGAATCAGACTCTCATTTTGCCTTTTTCCCCGCTTCCTCTTTGTGTACCTGTTACATTTTTGCGATTGAGTACTGAATCATGATCACTATTTAATTTACATCATGAAGTTATTGAGCTCCTTGGTCTTGTCGAAAGCGTACATGGGCTGCATAGGATTTCTGTCAAAAAGGGTGTTCGCAACTGAAAATTTAAAATATAAAACAAATCCTGAAATGTGTAGAAAATGAACCACTCCATCAATGCTAACACATGTGTAAACAACATTTGGGTTTGCTGTCCATTGGATAGGATTTTCACACATGGTATGGATTTCCAAATGAGAAAATGGTTTATGAATTCTTTTCTAAGCAATACTATTTTTTTTCTCGAGGGATATTTCTCTCTTGCTTTGTTTTTATATTCCTGTGGGAATCAGAGCTTTGCATCTAGAAAAGTCACCTAAGCCTTTTTGACAGAAGACTGGTGTAATTTGTGTGTGTTAGTGTGTGTATGTGTGTATGACTGAATCTATTTTTATGGAAAGATCAGTTAACGCCATCAAGACACCCTAATGATTGGAGGCAAAATTTTTCCATAATAATAGTACCTTCTGGTGGGTGCACCCAAGACCGTGCAGGAGGAGTTTGGTAGCAATGGAGAGTCCTACTAAGCCAATGTCATTCTTTCAGGTGGAGTCAGAGACTCTCGGGTGCAGCTGCTTTGGAAGGAGACCAGCCACCCCCAGCCGACAGGATCAAATAATAACGGTGATGACGGTCCCACTAGGAACTTCACAGCTCACTGCCCTGCTCTAGGATGAAGTGTCATTATGGCCACAGCCCTGCTGTCACCCCTTCATCTGGATGTTGTGGGTCCTGCAACTCCTTTTGCTTTATAAAGTGGTTTCATACTCCAACCGCTCCTGAATAAGGGCATCGTCTTTGTACTGCAGCCTTGGAGGAGATGGGGAACATTCAAAAGCTAAAATCGCCTTTCGGAGGCTTCGGTCCAAAACATGTCTCTCCCATGCTGGGTACCTATTCCTGAACAAGTCAATTTTAATGACTGATTCTTCAATCCGTGGTGGGCGAGATGATGGGGTGGATGGGGCAGTGGGCCTCACTTGAAAGACAGGTACACACCCATCCCGCTCTGCGAATTTCTGATCGCGGTCGCTGACAACACTGCGGTTGTTGGAGATGGACCGTAGGGTGCTTGTGGCCACGTCTGGGGGCAAAGTGAAGGCAGCGGCTGGGTCCTCACAAGCACAACTTGGTGACTGCCCGAATCTGGGTCCATTGGGATGAAAGAAGGCATAATACATCAGCATAAAAACAACACCAGTTAAAAAGCTGCTGAACACCACACACAGCGCTGGAATGGCAAATGCGTCTGCAATCTGGGGAGCCTTGTAGAGGTACCAGAGGGCACTCAAGGCTGTATTTTCCAAAAGGATCACAAAATAGTAAATGAATAGCCTGCAGCGTGTCCTGCCTTCCTTGACATTGAACCAGCTGAAGATATAGATAATCCCCACCACCATGTCGAACACAATCTCTTCCCATTTGGTGATACAGAATTCTGTCTCACAGTGGACGATCCAGAAGGTCATGATGCACCAGTGAAGGACGATGAAGATCCCAAAGTACAGCTGGAAAACCGAGGCAAAGAGGGCAAATGTGATGACCCTGGCGGCAATGGTGAAGAAGTGCCAGCAGAACTGGATGATGACGGCCATGTAGCTGATGGGCTTCTTGTCATCTCGAGAGTCCCGGAGGGCCTTCTGGTAGGAGGCCAAGGCCCAGGCCAGGGAAACGAGGGAAGCTGCTGCTGTGAAACCTACAAAGGCAAACAGGAAGACAGTCTGTCAAAAATCAGTTGCAGCAATGCCCCCTGGAAGTCACACAGAGCTGGGGCTTGGGGAAGGCTGGCTTTGACCTCAGCAAAGACTCTTAATTTCATTGTTTTTTTTTTTTGGAGACAAGAGCCTCGCTCTGTTGCCCAGGCTGGAGTGCAGTGGCGCCATCTTGGCTCACTGCAAGCTCTGCCTCCCGGGTTCACGCCATTCTCCTGCCTCAGCCTCCCCAGTAGCTGGGACTGCAGGTGCCCACTACCATGCCCGGCTGATTTTTTTATATTTTTAGTAGAGACGGGGTTTCGCCATGTTAGCCAGGATTTTCTTTGGGTTTTAACTCAGCTGGGGATCCTCGTATCTGTCCTCTCTAAGGCTCACCCATATGGAGAAGTCATGAAGCTAATAGGAATGCTACTCAAACCCAGCATGGGTGTGAGGCCTGGAAATGGAGTGGAGTTTAACTTTCTCTATTTAGTGTAAATGGACTAAGGAGGTAGTTTTGTGAAGTGGGAAAATAACCATGGACCAGAGGCTGTCAGAACTGGGTTGCTGCTTCAACTTTGCCACTTACTACCCTCATGACCTTGGACTATTGTTAAAATAGGTGTCCTCATTTATAAAGTGGGTGATCTCCAAAGCTCCCTGGCAGCTTTGTGCTTCCATGATTGAAGGGGATATATAATCACAAGAAACCAGGGACTACCTAGTTTATCTTTCTGCTTGTAAGCAGAATTAAATGTAGTTTACTCACAAAAGACAGTTTATGCGTGCTTAAAAAAAAGGTGTCTGTACAACATCCTTGGCAATGTTTCTTGTGATACCTGGTGCACGGTTTGTCCTAATGCAATCTGGCACTCTTCCTATAGCCTTTATCTGTTCCTTACTGCCTTTCCCATAAAAGAAGACATGTCTGCTCCCTGTCTTCCATCTCTTAGCTCTTCATAGATTAAAGATTGTGCTGAAGTTATTTTTCAATCACTTCTCTTATTTTATCATTTTATTGGCCCCATTTGGTTGGTATTCCCTCTAAAAGTAGGCCTCCAAATGTTAAAAGTCATTTTTATTGTTTTCCTCGACTCTTGTTCCACCTCCTGTATGGCACAGCTCATCTCTATGGTCCAGATGTGGCCAGGGCTCACCTGAAAACACACTGGCCTCCTTTAGGAGAGAGCTCTTACAGGAAATTCCTCTTTGTTATGGAAATGGTATGCCAATCTGCATCACAGCTGGCTTCCTTAATGAGCTGAACCAAGACTCACCGAGACTAAGAATGCTCTCATCTATTTTAAAGTCTGGCTGGCTTTTTCTTCACCAAATCTATTATTAATCATAACCAGTCCCCATCAAAGCCTTTCTCTTCTTTTGGAAATAATAGAAGATATGTTGATTGCCAAGATCTTATAATGGAATTGGTACTTTTTATTCAAAAATATTTTTATAGAGAAGAGCTGTTGTCTATGATCCTTGAAAAATGAAAAGAAAGTACTCTTGTGGAAAAAGCCCACACTAATTGACAGAAAATACATTCAACCCCAATAATTATTTCTGATACATCCTCCTTGAGTAAGGTGAACTCCAAAGAACAATTATTGATAAGGAAAATATTTTCCAAGAGCCATTTCTCATATTTCCTCCCAATAAAGCCAGCAGAACAACTAGACATGCTACCCTGGGACCTTCAGGTTATTCTTTTCTTTTCTTTTCTCTTCTTTTCTTTTCTTTCTGGCTAGCACAAAAATCTTTAATTGCTGTAAGTCACAGGCAGCTGCGGCGCTATTTATAGGTCAGTTAGAGACCAGTATACAAAGGAGTTTCTGATAATTTAATTTCTAAGCAACAGAAAACACCGACATCAATTATAAAACAAATTCTGGAGTGAAAAGAGGGGGAAGGAGAAAAAGTTTAAAAAATGACAAAGGAAGGTGAGAGAAATGCGAAATAAAAGGTAATGGGATAATGACTATGCGAACATCTTTATTATCAGTTGGGGATCTAAGAACAAAAGGTTGTGCCGTTTTAATTTCGACGCCTTTGTAGGGCATAGAAGCCGCTCATATCTCTCTCCTTATGTGTACCATTTGCAAACATGTAGCTTCTCACTAGACTATGCTCCCTTTGTGCTTTTAAACGGGGCGCCCAGCTCGGTTTCTGCCTGGGAACGCCCCTCCCCTTACTGCCCGCCGGCCTCCTTCAGCACAGCTGGGGCACAGCGCCGCCTTCAGGAAGATAACTGCACTGTCGGTCAGGCTCGGGCCAACCGAAGCGGGGTTGTCCACGGGGTGGTCAGAATGGTTCTACCAGTTTGCACAGGAAGACATTACTTAAGGCTGCTTTCCAAAGCAGTGAAAAAATAGTAAGAAAACTTTAAGTACACAGTATCATGAAATGATGATATGATCTGTTGTCAGATTTAAAAGAATAGAAACATTAGCCTCCTTCAAATTACCCTGTAATCTCCACCCCTTTTACTGCGTGTCCTAAAAGAGTAAAAAGAGTAATTCAGTCTGCGTTTGACACTCCAGGAACTTAAGATGATACTGTAGTTGTAGAAAAATGAAGGCTTTCTATCAGCTTTGCTCTCTCTATATCTTACAATTTAAAAAATCTATACCGAAGGGAAATTTCATGTCCCTGTGATACCCCCTTTATGAATTCTCTGCTTTAGCAATGAGAATTTCTCTTCTTCCTTTGTTGATGATGATGATGATGATGATGATTTTTTGAGACAGAGTCTCACTCTGGCTGGAGTGCAGTGGCACGATCTCAGCTCACTGTAGCCGTCACCTCCTGGGTTCAAGCGATCCTCATGCCCCAGCCTCCTGAGTAGCTGGGACCACAGGCGTGTGCCACCATGCCTGGCTAAGTTTTGTATTTTTAGTAGAGAGGGGGTTTCACCATGTTAGCCAGGCTGGTCTAGAACTCCTTGCTTCAAGTGACCCTCCCGCCTTGGCCTCCCAAAGTGCTAGGACTTTAGGCGTGAGCCACCGTGCGCTGGGCCTTCCTTTGATTATTATTTACTTTTTCGTCTGTTTAACAATTGATTTTTATAAGACAAATATAGGCTGAACAGAAAATATGGGGTCATGTTCAAGTTAAGACCTTTACAACTTCACAAATTCACAACTGCCACAGAACACTTAGTTCTTTTGCTCTTTATACAAATAATATGAGCTCAGTTTTTTCCCATGCCAAGACAGACTTCCTCAGCAAGGCACGGCCTTATTCTTAGAGTTCTCTGGAGCTTCTGATGTGCAGTGGCACAGTGCTGGAACACAGGACTCTGAGCACTCCTTTAGCTATTAATGTGTATTTTAAGTTGTTATTTGAAAGTAATTTCAAACTTACAGAAAAATTATAAGAATAGAAATATTATATTGAACATCTATATTTCATTTGCCCCAATTGTCAACTGACTTTATCATTGCCCTCTCTCTGTCTCTCTCTCTCTCTCACCCATTTGTGATTAAATGCATACATTATGGTCCTTTACCCTAAAATATGCCAGTGTTTATTTCCTATGAATAGGGGCATTCTCTTACGTAACCACATAAAGTTATCAACTTCAATCAATTTAACATTGATACGGTACTTAAAAAAAATCCACTATCAGTATTCTAGTTTCACCAATTGACATTAACAATGTCCATTCCAAAATTTTTCTCCCCTATACAGGATCAAGTCTAGAATCAGGTACTACATTTAGTTGTTGTATTAATTCAGTTTTCTTTAATCTGGAATATTTCCAAATGCTTTCTTTGCCTTTATGACACTGACATTGTTTGAAGAGTATAGTACTTGAAAATAAGAAAAAAAGAAAAAAAAAAGGTGTTCCTCATTTTGGGTTTACCTGCTGCTTCTTCATGGTTACATTCCTAGGCAGGAATATGTAAGTGACATTGAACAGTGTATTTTTTCAGCATCATCAATATACTAAAATATGAAGATTCCTTCAGTGGCCCCAGGAAGAAATATATAATGGGTCTGTCAGTCTTTTCTTTCAAAATAATGAATAGTATATCACTCATGAAAACTTGCTTCTAAGATCAAACTATAAAAACAGCTACAGGGGACTAAAAGGGATTATATATGATTTCTTAAAATGTGAAAATAGGTTATAAGACCTTAGAGCTTACCTAGTGCAATAATCTTATTTTATAGAAAAGAAATTGAGTCTCATTTTGAGAGGTTATCTTCCCTCTCTCCTGCCTCCCATTTATCTTGGGTGAAAATTGTCCTTCTCCAAAGTGAACCCTCCTGCTTCCTAAACAAGGGCGCTAACAGTTAACCTGCCTTTCTCTGGATTCCATCTCTTTCTCTATAAGAGCGCCTTCCCCAGATCTTACAAACATGTAACGAGCCCCCTTTATCCCAAGAAACACCGTTCTGTGATTTTTTTCTCTTTCCTCTTCTTTATTTCAGATGTGTCTCCTGTTTTCCCTCCTGTTGTTTCTTGTTCCCCCATTTTGGTCTGGTTGTCCTTTAGCTACTGGCATTGCTTGGGATGCAGTCCTCAGTCCTCTTCCCTTCTCAGCCCTTTTCTGGGTGGCCTCAGTCATTCCATGTCTTGAATCCAACAGAGAGCAAATGCCCCTCTGGACTCCCAGCCTTTCTGAGCCCCAGAACTGTGTGTCTGACTGTGAGACCTGAAACCCCATGGGCCTACGATGAAATACCTGGAAGCAATCTGGCTGTAGGTGACAACATTTGCTTTCTCGTGGAAAGAACACAATTCTTCTTCACTTTATCCCCCCTGTTGCTAGTGTAATGCCCTTCTCAGAATTAGAGAGAACATGAATTTCCAGATAGGTGGCCACAGTTCTAAGAAAAGGATTTTATGTGCAGCTTGACTGAAATGCCATGTCCAAAGTCATCCAAATCCATGTGTTCATAATGTGCACCATTTTGGGGCATTGCTTCTGTCACTGAACTGAGTCGGGCTGATCCAGATGTCTTTGCTTTCTTACTATATCACAGCCTGACTAATTAATCTGACTTTGAATACAACAGTTCAATGACCATAAAGTTGGTATGACAGTTTATTCCATCATTTTGAACTGATTATCAAATAGATATGCATGTAGAGAGATTCTTTTTTTTTGAATAAGGGTGGTAAAGGAATTTGGAAGTATTATAATCCAAGAGTTTTCATTTTGAAACTCTAGACTAGGAGATAGCTACTTCTAGCCCTTCAGATTTGTGCATCTGAATTATTGTAGACACTGCTGAGTAAGCCAGAGGCTAGTTTCTCAGAAGATGTCTAAGATACTTGTCCATTTTCAAAAAGGATTTTTCAGAATAAGGGTTGTGGGTCTAATACAAGCTCATTAGCAAATTAGCATTGCAAGGGGAACTGATAGAAATCAATATGATGTAGTCCAAGTGCACAGCAAAATCCTGAATTTCTTCCCTCTTCTTTTTGCTTCTCATGGGTGTATGTTCCCTTTAGGGCATCTCTCTTCAAGCCTTTGTTTTCCTCCCCTTCTTTCCCCTCCTCCCCTGCTTTAACTCTGCTCTCCCCTATTTCCTCTTCTTATTGAACATAGTACGGAATGAAATTATTTAAAAAACAGCTGTATTACCTGAACCCAGGAGGCGGAGCTTGCAGTGAGCCAAGATCGCGCCACTGCACTCCAGCCTGGGTGACAGAGTGAGACTCTGTCTCAAAAAAAAAAAAAAAAGTTGTATTAATGACATGTTTGGTGTTCCCCAAATCTAACTACACATATGTTCTTAAAGCACAAGTGAATCTCAGAATAAGAAAGGAAGGTACTCTATTTAAATGCCAGTTGTCTGCTCCAACTATTCTTTTCTTTACCTTTGCTCTGATTCCTGTGGCTTTGCTCCAAATTCAGATTCGATTTCAAGGCTTCCCACAGCGCCCATTAAATGGACTCAACATCACTAAACTCTGCTTTTCATCATCAGTAAATTGTTTTCCTATAACCTTCCTCTAATTTGTGTCTAAAAGCAGTTTAAATGAGAGAGGTAGAGAATTCTTTGTATTAGGATTATAAAAAATGATAGCTTAGAGTATGGTTGAGAGTGGGTGTGTGCGGTGGGCAAAAACTCTATCATCTCAACTTATGCATTATTTCCTCTTGGAAATAATGGATAAAGGGTTAATGTCAGTTGTAAAACCCCCCATGAAAACATTATAATCTGAGTCCCTTTGATTTTGAAACCTCTAGACTAGGAGAGGGCTATCGCTGGCCCCCAGATGTAAATTGGTTCTCCCCACAGACATGTTTCCATACCAAGTACCCATTCCCGTTCCTTAAGAGCATGGATCCCAGTTTATAATTATGCTTAGTTTTGTGCTTGTTTAATTATTGTATTTCTCACTACAGGGGGTCTTTTAGGCAGGGATAAATACCTGTTTATCTTTCTGTCCCCTTGAGCATTGCAAAGTGCTTAACATATATTCAGAATTGGCACTTAGAGGGAAAAGAAGGAAGGACGGAAGGAAAAAAAGAAAGAGTATTCCAAATGTAGAGCCAGAACCACAGAGAGAATGAAGTGTTCAAAAGATTTGCACGATTCTTTATTGTTCCTTTCTTCTGCTTCTTTGCAATTTCAGCTTGAGCTGCAAATGCCAAATCACTGTGTAATAAAATCTGAACTCCTGTTGTGTTGTTTGTGGTCTGGGTGTAAACAAGAATTCGTGGAAATCCCCAGAGCATGCTTTGTAGGATGTACAGCCTAATTCCCTAGATGGAAGAGGCTCAGTAAATTAACCAAGTGCTCGAATTCTTTGATTCTTCCACGAAGAGAATGAGCCTGTCTTTTTCTTTCTCCCTAAGGAGGCCATAACCTTCCCCTGTGACAGGCAAGCCAAAGTTTGCACTCTCAGAGAAACTTCTGGTCACTGGCCCACATTCACAACCAAATTGCAGCTGGTGAGAAGGGCTCTTTTTTTTGTTGTTGTTCTAACTTAAAAATTTACTATCATGAACACTTACAAACATAAAAAAAAGCAGAGAGAATAAAACAACAAATGGACCCTTCATACGGAATCAACTAAAGGGCTCTCATTGACTTCTCCTTTCTCTTTATTTCCAGAGTCAGAACGGCTGTGCTGATGGCTGGGACTCTCTCAGGACAGCTTGGAAGGCCCAACCTGGCAGCTCTCTGGGCCCACCGGAGCTCTCCTGCCTTGTCTTGTACCTGCCTGTCTGTGCTCCAGCCACACTGCCATCTCTCCATTTCTCAAATGCTACGTAAAGCCGCATTCTCTTCCCACAGATAGAAAATGCTGTGCTCTCCCTTGAAAAGCCTCTCTCTCCAATGAATTCCCACTCATTCCTCAGTTTTCAGTTGAAGCATCATTCATTCTTTCGGGAAACCTTTTCTAGCCCCTAACACCCTGCATCGGTCCTAACATACCTTGGCATGACTGCTGTAGCTCTGTATCTGTGTGGGTACTGACGGATGTGACCCCAGGAGGGAGGGTGTGCAGCCTATGGCTCACCACGGTATCCCCAGCACCCATCTCTCTGCTTGCCTATTAACTTTTTAAATTAGTGCATTTTCCCCTCTCATTTTAAAAAAAAAACTTTAATTTTTTCACTTGTATATACTGACAGAGCACAAGTACAGATTTCTTGCGTGCATATGTTGTGTTGTGGTAAAGTCTGGGCTTCTATGTGTACCCATCACTCAAATAGTAAACATTGTGCCTGAGAGGTAATATTTCAGCCCTCACCCCCCTGCACTCTCCCACCTTTTGGAGTCTCCAATGTCTATTATTCCACTCCATATGTCCACATGTACCCATTGTTTAGCTCCCACTTGTGAGTGAGAAAGTGCGGTATTTGACTTCCTGTTTCCGAGTTATTTCACTTAGGATAGTGGCCCCCAGTTCCATCTATGTTGCTGCAAAAAACATGATTTCAGTCTTTTTTATGCCTGCGTGCTATTTCCATGGTGTACATGTACCACATTTTTTTTAAATCCAATCCTCCTTTGATGGACACTTAGGCTGACTCCGTATTTTTGCTACTGTGAATAGTGCCACGATCAACATACAAGTGCATGTGTCTTTTCAGTATAATCATTTCCTTCCCTTTGGGTATGTACCCAGTAGTGAGATTGCTGGATGGAATGATAGTTCTAATTTTAGTTCTCTGAGAAATCTCCATACTGTTTTCCATAAAGGTTGTACTGATTTACATTCCCACCAACAGTGTATAAGCATTCCCTTTTCTCCACATCCTTGTCAACAACTGTTGTTTTTTTGACTTTTTAATGAACGAGTACATTTGCCATACAGTAGCTTTTCTCTTATCATTTCCCTGTCTTCCCAACGTCACTGCAAACATCTTGACTTCCCTTTTTCTCTCCCCATTTCTTCATCCTTTCTGTTGATTTCAACATTTTTAGAGGAAATTTAAAGTATCTTCTCACAAGTAGTTTTAAGAATGGGTGATTTACAACATAACCCTACTACAGAGGTGAGATGATCACATGACCATTCATTACATATATATCTTCTCTTCACCCTCTCACCATAATTTTTTCCCCTAAAGGCATAGTTTCTAAATAAACCAACTGACTAACAAACACAATACTGAATTTTAGATGGCAGTATAATATTGATTTCTTGCATTCAAGAAATTTTATAGTTTCTTTAGTGCATATGAGGCTTATAATCATAGACAAATTAAGAAGCAACAAGCATTTGTTGGGCCCTTGCTTTGTGCACAGTGCTATGTTAGGCAACTACAGCCTTTGTGCAATTTAAATGTCATAATAACATTTTGAGGCAAGTATTGTTTTTTGCAAACAGGGAAACAGAACCAAGGAGAGGTTAAATGACTTGCCCACACTCATGTAATTAGCAAGGAGAACAGGCATCAGAAGTCCTGCTTCCAAATCTCCGTCCACCACAATGGATTAGTATGGTTACCTTCACCAACAACCGGAGCATGAGACTCCAAGTGCAGGGAGGTCTCAAATCTCCCACAGTTCACACTTGCGGGGTACATGGCAGGCTGTGGAGGACCCTGGAGGTCTTTAACTCTTGCCCCCTCTTTAGGCACCTGCTCCCTAATGGGCTTCCCTCACACTAATTCCTGTAGGCCTATAGCAACCATTTTGGTGCCAAGGCCAAAGGATCGATTTTGGATTCTTTTCACAAAATGGATCAGAGGCACAAGCACCTGGGAGGAAAGCCATGCTTTTCTCCTCTTTGCACTTTCTGATCTAAAAGAGGCCTCCTAGTCTTCTTGGGTTTTTGCCTTAGAAAAGACAGTTCCATATTTGAGTTGAATCATATGATCTAAGAGTAGCAGGTCACAAAATGAATATTCAGAGCCAGAATGGTTTCCCATTTCTGCAGTGTGTTTAGAGATTGTCTTTTAGTTACAAGTATAAAAGCAGTAGATCCTCCTGGCTGGAATCATAGCTAATTAACCTAGTTGAAGGAAGGTAATAATTGAAAAAAAACCTGACATCCTCTATGCTCATATTTTTGCTGAGTGCGGTGAAGGGAAGGAAGGTAATACAAGCTCCACCAGGTCTAGGGCTTTCTCAGTATCCCTGCACTGAAGCCATTTTATCTCTGTTTTAAACCTTGTAATAGTTCTGATTAAAAATATTTAAATGCCTTAATATGTTTAGTTTTGGTAGGGATATACTTTCTTTTGGTAATCCATTTGGAGGATTTCTACTTCTTTGCAAGGCAAATTGTAAGGCTGCTGAGGAGGTGATAAGGAAAACACTGAACTGAAATTAAAAAAAATTTTAATATAAAAAGAGTTTAAGGAAGTTGTTGGGAGAAGCAAAGTGTCTCTCCTCCTTGTTGAAAAATATGGAAGATTATTTCCTTCTGGTTGGGAAAACATATCTCAGGTAATCTCACATAGCTCCATTCCATTATAAAATTTAGTGTTTTATTAAAATTTCTCAAGAAGACAAAGATTTTAAGTGTGGGAATTTGAAAACTATCTAAACAATAATTTCTTTGAGAAAAAAATTCTGTAAATGGGAGAAAGCAAGAAGGCCCTCTTCTTTGTTCAGTACTGCATATTGTGTGATTAATTTTACACTAAAAATAAAATGATGATATGATAAGTAACCTGAGATGCCCAATAAAATTAAGTTTTTGTTTAGGGTAAGTTTATTTTCCATCCCACGTTTAAAAAAAAGACACTGCATGATTTTTTTGTTTTTTTTTTGTAGCTTTTCTACTTTCAGGGGCAGGTGACAAATGAAGAGGGAAACATGGATGGAGACAGGAAGACAAGCTGTGTCCCTTTCTAACCTGTCCATGAATGACATGGCTAGAAAACAGCAAGGTTAATCCGCATTTAAAGATCCCAGTATGCTTTGGGAGGCCGAGGTGGGCGGATCACTTGAGGTCAGGAGTTTGAGACCAGTCTGGCCAACGTGGTGAAACCCTGTCTCTATTAAAAATACAAAAATTAGCCTGGCGTGATGGCACATGCCTGTAATCCCAGCTACTCGGGAGGCTGAGGCAGGAGCATCACTTGAACCTGGGAGGCGGAGGTTGCAGTGAGCTGAGATCATGCCATTGCACTCCAGCCTGGGTGACAAGAGTGTGTGAGACTCCTTCTTAAAACAAACAAACAAACAAACAAAAAGAATCCCAGCATGTAGCAAGCAAGCATTGCCATGTGTCCGACTTTTTCTCATTTATTTCTCACAGCACTGCTTCTTCAATGTAAATATTTTGTCCATTTTACAGATGAAAACACTGAGGGTTAGAGAAGTGAAATAATCTTACCCAGGGGTGGCACACTTTTTCTGTAGAGGCCCAGATATATGTTTTGGGCTTTGTCGGCCATATGGGTCTCTGTCACAAGCATTCAGCTTGGCTGTTATTGAGAGAACACAGCCATAAATACTTAAACAGATGGAAAAATAGGAGGTGGGCTGGATGTGGCCCATGGGCCTCAGTTTCCTGGCCCCTCACTCATTTCACTGGTGGACACATTTCTAACATGTAACAGAAGCAGGATTTACACCCACATTTTTCTGACTTCGAAGTCCTTACACTTTTTCCTATATGCATCAAAACATTTTAGGCCAATTGTGAAACCTGGTAACCCAAAGAAACCTTTTTAGATGAGTAGAGTGTGGGCATAGGTGGTGCTGTCTGCATGAAAGCCCAGAGGCATGGTGGCCAGCCAAACAACCAAACAAACCTATGGAACCTCCTGGTGTCAGCACATCCTATACACAAGGTGGAGTCTGGACGTGAATAAGCCTCTTGAAAAGGGACTCTTTCCACCTGTGGGTATCTGTTAAGGACCACAGGTGCCACATCTCGATACACTTCCTGATTATTTCCAGGACAGCAGGCAAGCACTTGCAGAGTGAACAGGCATGATAGGTTCAGGCTGGTCCCCCGAGCGCTTCATTCTGCCCCTATTTGTGGGAAGGGCAGCTCTTCCACCCAGCCTCACCCCCGACCATGCTGGCCAAAGCCTCTGAGATGGAAATTAAGCTGTTCCTCCTTCCTAGATGTCCCTAAGGTGCCTTTGTAGTCTGCCATGCATGTGAATTTGATGGCCCACATGCCATAAAAGATCCGCAAGCATCATTAATATTGACAGTTACTGGCCTATTTAGGGGAATGTGTAATGAGTGCATCCCTGGGAGAGTGAGTCTGCATCCCTGGGGTCCGTAATCAAGTGTAAATTCTAAGGAGAACTACTATCCACTCACCCACATTCAGAGTTATTCATGCTTCGAGGACTTGGAAGGGGGCCCAGAAGATGAGAAATGGTGACACTCACACTGCCTCACACTGGGACCAGGATAAATGAAACTAAGGAGCACAAGACATGCTTTGGCGGCAGGTGTTGGGGTAGGTGGCACAAGTAGAGGCAGTGCTGGTGTGGGATGTTCATGATCACACAAGGTGGCACCAATATTTGCATTTGTGAACCTTAAGACCTGAAGCCCTTTTCTGGTAGGAGAGCTGGGAGTCTGCTTAAATGAGTCTCTGCCTACCTGGTAGAGAGGAAGGCAGAAAGAACGCCTGTGGTGGGAGAGTTTCCCAAGGAGAGACCCCAGAGAGAACACACTGGCGTGCCCATCCGTGGAGGGGTGTATTGGTAGCTGTGTTCCAGTGACCTGTGGGTTGCACTCAGAAGGCCCAGACTCAGATCCTCCCCAGTTTTTCCTCCTCTCTCCATCCCTCTCTCAATTCTTTCCTCTCATAAATGTTTATTGAACACCTACTAAGTACCAGGCACTAAGGACACAAACATCGTTCCCTAGAGGACCTGAAAAATCAGCGTGGAAGACAGTCATATTTGCAACATACATATTTACAGCATGGTGAGCAGAGTGTAGAGAAGAGAGAACCTGTGCACTAAGGCTTGGTCCAGGAGGGGAAAGGCAGCTCAAGAAGAGATGGGCACAGGCCAAAGCTTGCAGGTGTGGCTGAGGCTGGCCTGGGTGTGTCTGAGGCAGGGCCGAGGAGGGCTGGCCAGAGGAGGCAGAAGGCTGTGGTCATGATATCGCCGACAAAGGGACTCGGGTATCATCCTGAGGCAGTGGCACCTGAGGCAGTGGCACCTTTGGCAGCAAGGTGCGTGTACGTACGTGGCAAGGTGGGTGTACGATCCATGAGTGGGCAGAGTGTGCCAGAGGGAAGGGGACCCTCCAGACAGAGGCAGGAGGTATCTCAATACTTGGGTGAAGATGACAGTGAGGGTGGGAAAGCAACTTCTGTGGAGCTCTAGAAGATGCAGAGGTCACTTCTTGAGCTGCGTGCCTCTGGGCGAGTCACTTGACTTCACCCATTTTTCATGGATTTGAGTGAGTGAGAATCAGTGACACCATGTGTCCGTTAGAGCACTTTATGAACAGAAAAGTTTCTCTATAAATATAATTGGCCATTCTGAATCCTAGCTTTGCTTGCAGTTTTTCCCTCCCCACTCCACTCCCACTCTGGAGCTTTTCAATGCCCCGGGATTGAAGGAAATTTTATTGGAGGAAGTTGGTTTGAATAGAATAGCACGACAGAGAAAGAATACAATAAAAGGTACAAGCTACAGAATAAATATTTTTTTCTTCCTTAGAGATATAAAAGAAGTGCTTTTGACAGGATAATATTTTTAAAAATCAGCTCAAAGTATGAGGAAAAATACTGGCCATTATTTACCTGTGCAGAATGTGTACTTAATATTATTGGCTTAAAGCCCTATGCAATAGAGGCCACTTTGTTGGAAAAAAGGAAGGGCGAAGTCGAAGCTGTTCCAGGATTTGCAGAGAAGTCTGAGACAGAAGCAGGTTTTAATGGCTTCATTCCTCAGGATTTTCCTGAATTGTGTACAAGAAAGGAGGGCATGGCCCAGCTCATAATATAGGGTCCCTATATGTGGGGGTTCCTCCCGATGCTGAAAAGGAAGCAGAAAGGGAAGGACTTGGGGGCAAGGGGCTGGTTGGGGGAAGGCAGGAGGTAGAGGGAATGCCTGTCCAAACCCTTCTGAGGTCCTGGGACCTCAATGGACACTTCCTTTGTCTGCTTCTGATTGCTTATGTTTCCTGGCTTCATTCTGCAAATAATTTCTGGCAGAAATGGATGCCCTTTAAAAATACCTCACCCTTTACACACAGTAGCTTTCTCTAAGGATCTCGAATATAGAATTGGTTCCTTGGCCTGCGGGGTTCAGGGGGAGCAGGAAAAGGGCTTTTTCTGTGTGTCTGGAGTGGGAAGGGACTGCAACCGTGGCTTCTGTCCTATTTTCCAGCGTCCCACCCCCTAGGTTGCTTCATTTTTACTCTGTCAATACAAAGAATGTGGCTTGCTGCTGGGACTATTTAATAATGCAGCAATAAATTGCGCTTTCAAGCCCAGCAATGCTTTTCTAGGTGATTTACAAAAAACAACTCAATACCCTGAGGACATGGATGGGTAGCATTCTCTGCTCTAATGGTTGGACTGGCTGGGAGAAAGCCCACCGTGTGAGGACCCCAAGGGCTCAGAAGTGGCCCAGCCTTCTCAGTCACCCTTCTCATCGCAGGGCACGGGACCTGGGCCATTGCTCCTGCAACTCTTAGGGCATCACTTGGCATGCTCCTTTACACGCTGTCTCTGGGAGATGCTCAAGGCTTTTGAAAAAGGAAAGAGTTTTTCCTGGGGAAGACAGACTATGAGAGCATCTAATAATATGATGAAGATCACTTTGGAGAGGAGAGTAACTCACTGCTCTTTTTCCGGAGCAGCAGCTTGATCTGAGCTGACACAGTTTAGGATTTAGGATCAGATGTGGGGTGGGAGGGGGCCACACTGGGGCCCTGCAGGGCTTTGGGAGAGTGGACTCCTCTTCATTCCCATCTGCCCATCCCTGAGTTTAGGACCCCATCAGATGCAGCCTCCTATCTGTCCTCCTGGTAACCCCTCTCCCTCCCATGGGGTTTTTAGTTTGTAATTAAAATGAACTGTCTATGATGGAAATCTGATCAAATATCTCCCCAGCTGAAAACCCTTCAAGGACTCCCTATTTATGTCCCCACAAGATAAATGACATACCAAGTCCTTCCAGAATTGCGCCCTCCATGCTTCTCATCCACTTTCTGCCTGGAGACCCCTTCCTCTCTCTCCTAGTCTCAGGGTCTCCTTTCTCCACCTGGAGGACCCCTTTGCCCACCTGGAGGACTCCTGGGATCCTGGCTCAGGAAGCCGCTTTGTCCCTTTCTATCCACTCTGCCCCCTAGGCTTTCTGCATGGCTTCTTGCAGCATTGACCTTCTCTGAGGACTCAGCCTGTGGGTGTCTCTCCTGCCCCTGGGAGGGGAGATACAGGGGCCATTCTGCCTGCTTGGTGTGGGTGTATCACCTGGAGCCCAAGTAGGTTCTGCTCTTAACTCCAAGGACTGTGCTGGGAGTAGGGGAGAGAGAGGCTGTGGAAGTGCTTTGTAAACTGTAGAGTTTTACAAATACTAGGTATTACCTCCATCATTCAGAAAACAAAGCCCAGAGGAAAGGACCTCACAGTCTTGGTTAACCAGGAGCACTGTGAACTTTCTTTTAGAAAATTGCTGGCTGTGAGAGATGCCTTCCTTGCCAAAAGGACAGATGATCAGACCTATCAAGGATCCTTCTAGTCTAGGGTTCTTAGAGGATGAAATGGCTGGCACTTTGGCAGCCTTTAGAAACTTGGTGTGTGATAACCAGCTTCCAGGTTCAGGAGTACCAAGGCTGGTCCAGCCAGTCTTTTCTAGTATCACCTTATTTTGAGAGATAAATAAGCCTTTCACCAGCTTATGTGAATTACTTCCATATTTGTCATGGATGATTATAGAGAGATTCTTCCCCATACACACTCCTAGGAATAGGAGTCACCTTTTAGCAGACCTGCCAAATTTTGAGGTGCTCTGTTAATTACTGTATTTTTTAAATAACAAAATTCTGTTTGGGAAGGCCTACATATTTGAAGTGACCTAAATCATGGCACGTTTGGGCTGATTATAGAGATTTACTGACAGAACCAGTGAAACAAAGAAGGACAAGATGGAAACAAAAAAGGAAGTACAGAAATTTAATTCAGTTTAAGAAGCATTCCTGGAAGTATGAGTTCACAATTAAGTTTTGGATCTTACAAATCAACCTCTTAAAGCAACATAGTGAGTAGTTCTGAAGATCATAAATGGCAAGAAAGAACCTTGGTCAGGTGTTGTCTCTAGTAAGTGCCTCACACACCTGTTCAGAGCAGTGCTGCGTCTTCAACAGGCAGCAGAAGACAGAAGCAGTGCTCCCCAACTATGCCTTCTAGAAGACTGAAAAATGATGATGAAGGAAAGAAGTAAACTTTTTCAATCCATATATTATTTGATTAATATTTGTGACTAAGATAATGAATTAAATAGTATACATTGACATTCAGCTATTTCATCTCCAGTTCCAAAAGTTTATATGCTTAAGTTGGCTTCAAAACTGTTTTATATATTCTCCTTTCACTGGAAAAATGGAGGGTTGCTTTATACTAAGACTCACCTCAAAGTCAAGTCAGTACATGAATCCCCTGTCCCAGGCAGTCTGTAGCCTGAGTTCAGTGACCCTGATGAATAAGCAGCGATGACTCCATTCATTTTCACATTGTTGTGTTCTTTTCTGATTTCTTTATACTCAGTTGTTCAATTCAGTAAACACTTACTGAATGCCCACCTTGGGTTGACCCAGACTAGCCCCTGGGAATGCTCAGGGCCTCCACCTCCTTCTCTCTTGAACCTCTTGTGTTCTCTGAACTGTATCTGGGTCTAGTCCTCCATCATCCTTCCAGGCTGACAAGTGTGTGATGCTTGCTTGAGCCATCTCCTTTGAGAAACATATCCTGTCCTCTCCCCACTGGTGGCCAGAAAGAAGCTCCTCCTCTGTGTGACTTAATTGTTGAGCTACTTGTCAGCCTTTCTCTTTTGTGGCATTCACGAGGGTAGGGACTGAGATCTATCCATTGCTGCACTTCCAGAAACAGAAAATGCCTAGCACAATTGATAATTATTTGATAAATTGTATTGAATTGAACAGAATTGAATTTAGAGATGTTCTAAATTGAGGTATGGCTTGGATGCTGTTTTTGCTGATAAAAAAATACAAATGACCTGGATCAGGGACTGCTTATTAGTATCCTGGGGACTGAAATAGCTCTTGAGGACAGACCATATAAAACACAAATCATTAAGAATCCAACGTGCATTCCTTTCCTGACCAAGACATGTCCCTAATAGGACAGAAGTAAGTTCAATTCATGCCATCACTGCTTGTAAAGTTTTTTCAATTAGGAATTTGTATGCTAGCTAGCAATAAAAGAACCGTAATTTCCCAAGACAGAAACTTTTATTTTATTTTATTTTTTTTATTATTATTATACTTTAGGGTTTTAGGGTACATGTGCACAATGTGCAGGTTTGTTACATATGTATCCATGTGCCATGTTGATTTCCTGCACCCATTAACTCGTCATTTAGCATTAGGTGTATCTCCTAATGCTGTCCCTCCCCCCTCCCCCCACCCCACAACAGTCCCCGGAGTGTGATGTTCCCCTTCCTGTGTCCATGAGTTCTCATTGTTCAATTCCCACCTATGAGTGAGAACATGCGGTGTTTGGTTTTTTGTCCTTGCGATAGTTTACTGAGAATGATGTTTTCCAGTTTCATCCATGTCCCTACAAAGGACACGAACTCATCATTTTTTATGGCTGCATAGTATTCCATGGTGTATATGTGCCATATTTTCTTAATCCAGTCTATCGTTGTTGGACATTTGGGTTGGTTCCAACTCTTTGCTATTGTGAATAGTGCCGCAATAAACATACGTGTGCATGTGTCTTTATAGCAGCATGATTTATAGTCCTTTGGGTATATACCCAGTAATGGGATGGCTGGGTCAAATGGTATTTCTAGTTCGAGATCCCTGAGGAATCGCCACACTGACTTCCACAATGGTTGAACTAGTTTACAGTCCCACCAACAGTGTAAAAGTGTTCCTATTTCTCCACATCCTCTCCAGCACCTGTTGTTTCCTGATTTTTTAATGATGGCCATTCTAACTGGTGTGAGATGGTATCTCACTGTGGTTTTGATTTGCATTTCTCTGATGGCCAGTGATGATGAGCATTTCTTCATGTGTTTTCTGGCTGCATAAATGTCTTCTTTTGAGAAGTGCCAAGACAGAAACTTTTAAATGGAAATGACCAACTCCACATTCAAGGTTCTTTCTAAATCTTTGAAAATGGATGAGAATCGTGGAGAAATAGGAACACTTTTACACTGTTGGTGGGACTGTAAACTGGTTCAACCATTGTGGACCAGTGTGGCGATTCCTCAGGGATCTAGAACTAGGAATACCATTTGACCCAGCCATCCCATTACTGGGTATATACCCAAAGGATTATAAATCATGCTACTATAAAGACACATGCACACATATGTTTATTGTGGCACTATTCACAATAGGAAAGACTTAGAACCAACCCAAATGTCCAACAACGATAGACTGGATTAAGAAAATGTCGCACATATACACCATGAAATACTATGCAGCCATAAAAAATGATGAGTTCATTTCCTTTGTAGGGACATGGATGAAGCTGGAAACCATCAGTCTCAGCAAACTATCGCAAGGACAAAATACCAAACACCGCATGTTCTCACTCATAGGTGGGAACTGAACAATGAGAACTCAGGGACACAGGAAGGGGAACATCACACACCAGGGCCTGTTTTGGGGTGGGGGGAGGGGGGATAGCATTTGGAGATATACCTAATGTTAAATGACAGGTTACTGAGTGCAGCACACCAACATGGCCGATGTATACCTATGTAACTAACCTGCACGTTGTGCACATGTACCCTAAAACTTAAAGTATAATAAAAAAAATAAAAAATAAATCCAACAGTAATAATAATAAAAAAGAAAATGGATGAGAATCAATTATTTTCAGCTTTTATAGATATATGTATAGGGGTGCTTTGATAGTGTTAAGGAAGCCAAGTCTAAGTTCTCAACAAAAACTCTGGATTTATACATGTCTCAGACTTTTGGGGTTAGTACAATACAAGGGACTGAAAAATTTGGCAATGTTATTATCTATGTGGTCCAATGGCTGTGACAATCATGTGATCATTCTGAGGCCAATAGTCCCCATTAAGCTTATTCTGAATGATAAACTTGTAAAAAAGACTTGAACCAGATAATCATAAAGAAACATATCTCAGTAAATGATTGATAGAGAATAAGAAAAAAAAGTGACACCACAACCCTAAGCTAATATTAACGGAGCTTCCAAGAAGTCAAAGTGAAAAAAAAATTTAATGAGTTAAACAATTCTTGTCATTGGATAAAAGCAAGTAGTAATTGTCCTTGTGGAATATTCTATCAGAAGTGAACCAGCATAGTCACTGCATTTTCCACGGAATGCAATAAATGCTGCATTCACAGTCTATTGCTTGCATTATATACTTCATCAGAAATCTAAACCAACTCGTATACACAGTAGGTCTGCATGGACTTTTCATCTCTGAGTTGAAACACAATGAGGGCAGAATGGACTTCGTGTCTGAGTCAAGCAGGCACAAAATCAGCTTTTCTCAGATATTAGTTAGGGAAAGGGGAAGCAGGTCATGGGCAGATAATGGACTGGTATGCACATTAAATGATCTCTACACTATTAACAAGATGAGATCTTAAACAAAGGTGGTGCAAGGTGGAAGACGGGGTGTTGACCTTCCTAGGGCTTCAGCCAGGCTCTTAATAAGACACTAAGAGAAAGCGAGGCATACATGAAGTCAGTGCTGCTGCTGGGGGTAATGACTGATCAAGGCACTGCAGTACAGGTCTGTAGTGTGTGCCTGATCTACAGCTTTTCCTTCTGGCTGAGGTCTTGAGTGGGAAACCTTGTGGCTGTTATCTGATTTTTGCTGTGAGCCTTTCAGGCCTATGTGATCTCTAGTTAGTAGAGATGCCAGACTGATTCAGGAGTCCTCTCCCTACATCACCCAGTGTCCTAAGTCCTCCCAGATGCCCTGTGGGCTGAGAGAAAACACCTGTTGGGCTTCATTTGCATTTCATGCATTCGTGGGAGAGGGGGCACACACACAAAGAAAACCTCTGAAAGGATACAGGCTGTGTTTTGGGAGGGGACTCTCATTCTGTCTTTCAATTACTTCAGAGCTATAAAATGGTGGCTACTGCCAGTTGGAAGTTAAAGCATTTGCACACATTTATGTTGAGTAGTGCAGAACCTGTATGACCACATATGACTGCTCTTGAAAAAGTTGCTTTAAAAGTTCAAATATATATTTTGATATAGGAAGATTATTTGGTGTCATGATGGACATGGCCTGATTTAGGCCATGTATCTTACTTCATGTATCTTAGTATCTGTTTTAGCTTTCTTGTTTTTAAAAATCAGGTTGTTCAACCAAAAAGAAGATTAATAAGGAAATAGAGGACTTCAGCAGAAAATACATTTTTCTTAAGCACACATGCAACGTTCTCCAGGATAGACCATACATTAGTCCACAAAACAGGTCCTAAAGCATTTCAAAGGACTGAAATTATAGAAAGTATCCTTCTGGATCACAATGAGATGAAACTAGAAATGGATAGTGGAGGGAAATCTGTAAAATTCACAAATATGTGGAAATTAAACTACATACTCTTTATTTTTATTTTTTAAAAATTTGTTTTTTTTGAGATGGGGTCTTGTTCTGTTCCCCAGGCAGGAGTATCATGGTGCAATAATAGCTCACTGCAACCTGGAACTCCTGGGCTTAAGGGATCCTCCTATATCAGCTTCTCAGGTAGCTGGGACTATGGGTGTGTGCCATCATGCCCGGCTATTTTATTTTATTTTATTTAGTAGAGATGAAGTCTTGCTATGTTGCCCAGGCTTAAACAACATACTCTTAACCAGTGGGTCAAAGAAGAAATCACAAGGGAAATTATAAAATATCTTGAGACAAATAAAAATGGAAAAACAACATAGCAAAAACTAATAGATGCAGCAAAGCAATGCTAAGCTAAAACATCTATAGACATAAATGCTCACATTGAAAAATAAGATCTCAAATCAATAATCTAACTTTACACCTTAAGAAACTATAAAAAGTAGAACAAACTAAACACAAAGCCTGCAGGAGAAAGGAAATAATAATAATTAGAGCAGAAATAAAATAGAGAATAGAAAAACAATAGAGAAAATCAAGAAAACCAAAAGTTAGTTCTTTAAAAGGATCAACGAAATTGACAAATCTTTAGCTAGATTAAGAAAAAAAGAGAACCTCAATTATTAAAATCAGTAGCAAAAGTTGGGACATCACTACCAATTTTACAGAAATAAAAAGAATTATAAGAGAATACTATGAAGAGTTGTATGCCAATTAGAATTGGGTAATCTAAAAGAAGTGGATAAATTCCTAGAAATACAAAATCTACCAAGACTGAATCATAGAGAAATAAAAAATTTGAACAGACCTATCACTGGTAAGGAGATAGCATCTGTTAGGCAAAACCATCTAACAAAGAAAAGCTCAGGGATCTGATGGATTCCCTGGTGAATTTTACCAAATATTTAAAGAGGAATTAACATAAATCCTTCTCAAATACTCTCAAAATACTGAAAAGAAGGGATCAATTCCTATTTCATTCAAGAATTACCTTTATACCAAAGCCAGATAGAAACACTACAAGTAAAGAAAACTATAGCCGAGAACGGTGGCTCATGCCTGTGATCCCAACACTTTGGGAGGCTGAGGTGGGCAGATTGCCTGAGGTCAGGAGTTTAAGACCAGTCTGGCCAACATGGTGAAACACAGTCTCTACTAAAAAAAAAAAAAAAAATTAGCCAGGTGTGGTGGGGTGTGCCTGTAATCCTAGCTACTTGGGAGGCTGAGAGAGGGGAATTGCTTGAACCAGGGAGTTGGAGGTTGCAGTGAGTTGAGATCGCATCACTGCACTCCAGCCTGGGCGACAGAGTGAGGCTCTGTCTCAGAAAAACAAAACAAAACAAAACAAAACAACAACAACAACAACAACAAAAAGAAGACTACAAACCAATATCCCTTGTGAACATTGATGCAAAAATCCTCAACAAAATACTGGCAAACTGAATTCAGTAGCATACTAAATGGATTTTTTACCATGACCAAGTAGGACTTATTCCTGAAATACAAGGATGGTTTAAGATATAAAAATTAATTAATGTAATACAACACATTAACAGAATGGAGGGGGAAAACACACCACATTATCATCTCAATAGATGCAAAAAAAGCATTTGACAAAATTTAACACTATTTCACGATTAAAAAAAACTCAACAAACTAAGAATAGAAGGAAACTACCTCATCATAATAAAGGCCATAAATGAAAAGCCCACAGCTAAAAAAATACTTGATAGTAAAAGACTGAAAGCTTTTCTTCTAAGGTCAAGAAAAAGACAAGGATGCCCCCTTTTGCCACTTCTCTTCAAAGTAGTATTAAAAGTCCTGATCAGGGCAATTAGGCAAGAAAATGAAATAAAAGACATCCAAATGAGAAAGGAAGAATTAAAATTATCTCTGAATAGATAACATAATTTGTAGACAATTCTAAATATTCCACAAAAAACATGACAGAACTAATAAGCCAATATTGCAAAGTTGCAGGATAAAAAATAAATATAAAATCAGTTGTGTTTCTATATGCTAACAGTGGACAACATGAATATATTTGCAATATATATAATGGAAACATGAAAAGGAAATTAAGAAAACAATTTCATTTATAATAGCTTGAAAAAGAATAAAAGAAATTAACCAAAGAAGCAAAAGATATGTATATTGAAAACTACAAAATGTTGCTAAAGGAAATGAAAGAAGCCATAAATAAGTGGAAAGATATCCTGTTTTCATGGGTTAGAAGTCTTAATATTGTTAAGATTTCAATACTACCCAAAGTGATCTACAGACTCAGAGAAATACCTATCACAATGACATTTTTTACAAAAATAGAAAAATCCATCCTAAAATTCATATGGAATCACAGAGGTCCCAGAAAAGCAAAAATAATCTTGAAAAAAAAATTTGAATCACAATTTCTGATTTGAAAACTTACTACAAAGCTACAGTAATCAAAACAGTGTAGTACTGACAGAAAGACAGACAAATAGACCAATGAAATAGAAGAGTGAGCCCAGAAATATACCCCCACATAGATGGTCAAATGATTTTTGTCAAGATTGCCAAGACATTCAATGGGGAAAGGAAAGTCTTTTCAACAAATGGTCTGGGAAAACATATACAAAAGGGGTGGACTCTTACCTTACACCACATGCAAAAATTACCTAAAATGGATCAAAAGCCTAAATGTAAAAACTGAAAGTATAAAATTCTTAGAAGAAAATATAGAGGAAAAGCTTTATGATATTTGATTTGGCAATGAATTCTTGGGTATGACACCAAAAGTATAGGCAACAAAAGAAAAAAATAAATTGGACTTCATCAAAATGTAAATCTTTTGTACATCAAAGGATACTATCAACAGAGTAAAAAGACAGTCATAGAATGGGAAAAATATTTGCAAACCATATATCTGATAAACATACATCAAAAAAAATCTATAACTCAATAACAACCTCCCCACCCCAAAATCCAATTTAGAAATGGGCAAAGGAATTTGAACAGATATTTCTTCGAAGAGGTTACACAGATGGCCAATAAGCACATGAAAAGATACTCAGTATCACTAAGGATTAGAGAAATACCAATCAAAACCACAATGAGATATAATTTCATATTTCGTACCTATTAGTATGGCTATTACTTAAAAAAAAAAAAAGAAAATAGCAGGTGTTGGTGAGAATGTGAAGAAATAGGAACACTTGTGTACGTTGGTGGGAAAGTTAAATGGTGCATCCAGTATGAAAAACAGTATGTCAGTTCTCCAAGCAATTAAACATAGAATTACCACATGATCCGCAATTCCATTTCTGGATACATAGTCAGCCCTCTTTGCCCATGGGTTCTGCATCCATGGATTCAAATATATTTGAAAAACATTGAAAAAATATATTTTTTGAATTGAAAAGATTTATGGATCAAAAATATTTGAAAAAAGAGGATGGTTGTCTCTGTACTCAACATGTACAGACTTTTATTTTCTTGTCATTATCCCCTAAACAATATGGTACACCAACTCCTTACATAATAGCATTTACGTTGTATTGTACATTGTAAGTAATTTAAAGATGAATTAGAGTATATGGGAAGATGTGCTGTAGGTTATATGCAAATACTACACCATTTTATATAAGAGACTTGAGCGTTTGTGGATTCTGCTAGCCAAGGGGTTCCTGGGACCAATCCCCTATGGATACTGAGGGATGACTGTATACCCAAAAGAATTGAAAGCAGGGACTCAAAAAGACATTTGTTCACTCATGTTCATAACAGCATTATTCACAATAGCCAAAAAGTGGAAACAACCCAAATGTTTATTGATGGATGAATGGATAAACAAAATGTTTTATATATATATATACATATAAAACATTATATATGTATATATGTATGTATTTACAATATATACAATAGAAAATTATTCAGTCTTAAAAAGGAAGGAAATTCTGACACATGCTACATGGATGAACCTTGACGATATTACAATAAGTGAAATAAGTCAGTCACAAAAAGACAAATATGGCATGATTCCACTTCTATGAGGTACCTAGAGTAGTCAAATTCATAGAGATAGAAAGTTGAATGGTGGTTGCCAGGGGCTGGAGGTGAGGGAGAATTAACAGTTAGTGTTTGATGGGTACAGAATTTCAGTTTGGGAAGACAAAACATTTCTGGAGATGGATGGTGGTGAATGTCTCAGAACAGTGTGAATGTACTCAATGCCATTGAACCGTACACTTACAAATTGTTAACATGTTATGTAAAATACACATAATATCAAACCACAAATTTTATTTTGCATATATTTTACTACAATAAAAACCATCAGGAGCTATTTCTAATAAACTTAACAGTTCAAGCCGAAGTTGTACACTGTCCCTGAGTACTAATTTGGCACCAGATACATTTAGGTTTCTATAAAGTTTTTTTAAAAATTGAATTTGTTGCTTTAGATTGACTAGTCCCTCCAATCTGCCACAAGCCTCAGCGTTCTCTACAGTATTACACCTGTCTGTTCTACTTAACTGATTACCTGCCAGGGCTCCAGAGTTATGTAAATTTGAAACTCAAGTAACTCTACCTTGCATCTCTCCTGTTTCTATCTATCAGCTTGCCAGTACATATCTTTTGGGGGAAGAGCCATTCTTAGTTACTTGTAGGCATGTGTGTATAATGGCAAAGGCTGTATTTTGAACCTGGGTTTAGAACTAGAGTTGAATGCTGGTTCTATACCTATGGCTCCATGGCATGCAGAGCTTCAGTATTCTCATTTGTGGAATAGGGATAGCAACATTAATTTTTTAGGGGTTTTGCAGGGTTAAATGAGACTGTAAATACAAAAGCACCTAGTGTGTCCCTGTCAGACACCAGAAGGTTCAGCAAATGTTGGTTTTCGTCTTCTCTTTGCCCCCATAAGTGATCAGTCTTCCCATGAGAGGGAATAGTGACGGTGTCATACAATTTTCCTAGATTAGGGTTGGAAGAGGACAGAGGAGGGTGTTTTAGTAATTTCCATAAGGGTCTCCTGTGGTGAGCTAGACTGTAAGATCCTAGATGAGAAGGACTGTATCTACTTTGTCTTTTAGCTGTACGTCTAACATGCTGCTTAATAAGTGCTTAGAGAATAATGGGTGGATCTTGTCAATGTGGTAAGATAAGCATCATAATGACATTCACCTATCTTTGATGACAATCTCAGGGAGAAAAATAGGTCATCTGGACCTTTGAGAATAGAATATGGCTTTCATTACTGGTGAAGATATCTTACACTTGCAGAAATATGGAGAAAAAATAAAGCCAGGAAAACAAGGGGAACTCAAGGATTATGATTATTTTTTCCTTGTTGCTGCAATGTTCTTGTTACATTAAGTTTTTTTTTTTTGGCCCAATTTGAAGGAGCAGATGCTTTCCCCAGAACTTCTGAGTAGCTTGCTCCTCATCGTGCCCTTCCTCCCTGCAGCACAGAGCATTTCGACGACACGTTTCAGGCAGTAAAAGCATTTCCTCTCACCTTTGCTCTCAAGCTCTAGAGAAGGAAGATGGAAGAGATGAAAGAAGAAATTGAATGTGATAACATTTTTGACACTGGCTATTATTTTCCTTCCTCTTACTTTCAAGAGATATGCATACTCTGTTTCATATAGACACAAGGAAGGCACACCTAGGGATTGAGAAATTCATATGCTGGAGGAAAATCTCCAGGCTCCATCCCGAATTACAGTGATAGCCCAAACAAAACAAAGCAAAATCAGAAAGGAGAACTGTTTGCTAAAGACAGCGCAACAGCTGGATATTCAGCCGACTGCTGTGTAAATATATAATTAAAGACCAAATTAGTATTATTAGTGTGTGACGGCTCTCTCTGCCAAGCTGCTGTAGTCAGTTGCCTTGAATTCTTCCCATCATCTTTGCAAGTCTCAGTTCAGTGGCGTGATCAGTCCCAGGGGCCATCTCACAATAGGTCACTGCAGATGTGAGGAGAACAAGTTCTCTCTGCCTGTTAACAGACCACACTTCTGGAACGCTTTTCAGGTTCCTAACTTGTGAATTTGCAAAAATAACACCAGAAAAGATATTTGCCAGTCATTATTTTTGCAAAAATGAAGCCCTCTGGAGTGGAATAACTCTGTCCTCGGGGTCCCAAGGACTAATTGATGTGTGTCACATGGTAGGTGGGAAATGATTTTCAAACAGTGGGATAAATAGTATTGACAGAAAAGTTGCATTGATTTAAGGAACATGTTAATAACCCCTTTCTTTAAAGGACCTCTATGCTCTAGGCATTTAAAATAATGATAATGTCACCTTAATGTCAAATTTCAAAGTGCTTCCCCATACATTCTCTTAGTATAGCCTGCGGGTTTCATATTTTCACATTTAATGTTTAACTTTGGTGCTTATAGTTTCTATAAGATTACTATCTAGAAGTCAGTCGACATTCTTTCTGGATTCTGAAGATATTTGTTAACGTTTCCTCAACTAACCAGGAGAAGACCAAATAAAAAAAGGAGCATTTCATCTTATGTTTGATTGAAATGTCAGCAGATAAATTGGCTTTATTTATAGCCTTGAATATCTTGCCCCTGAGGCAGACTGCCTGGGAGTGGATGGATTCTAGAAAGGCAAGTCCTTTCTCTTCTCTGAATCCCAATTTCCTCATCTACAAAGTGGAAACTCGGTTTTTCAGAAAATTTGGATGAATTCCCATTGCAAGTATCCAATGCTAGGGATATAGACATAAAATAGTGAGCTTCTCTCTCTCTGTCTCTGTCTCTGTCTCTGTCTCTCTCTCTCTCTCTCTCTCAGGGTCTCACTCTGTTGCCCAGGCTGGAGTGCAGTGGCAGGATCAGAGCTCACTGCACCCTCGACCTCCTGGCCTCTAGCGATCCTCCTGCCTCAGCCGCCTGAGTAGCTGGGACTACAGGTACACACTACTGGCCCCAGCTAATTTTTGTATTTTATTGTAGAGATGGCCATGTTGTCCAGGCTGGTCCAAACTTCTGAGCTCAAGTGATCCTCCCAACTCGGCCTCCCAAAGTGCTGGGATTACAGGGGTAAGCCACTGTGCCCGGCCCTGCATCATCCCGTTTCACAGCAGCCAGGCGACCCCTGGAGACTGTAACCTTCCTGGTAGGATGCGCTCGGTGCCTGGACAGGACTGGTGACAAAGCCTGCTGCATGGGCCACACAGAGGTGCTGGGGACATGCACGATCCTGACTCTCTGCACATGACCTGATCCCCTGCATGCCCTGTCCAGGTTCACTCTGGGAGCAGAAGGCGACCATGGGGATCCGTCTTCCCTGGCAGAGGGACCGGGTTAGTCCAATTAGACAGGTGGGCCTTAGGGCGCAGCAGCTGCCAGAGCCCATCCTTGGAGGTTAGGCCACGGGAGGCTGAGGTGTGTGGTCCCCAGCTGAGGCTCTTTTGGTCTTTTCTTAGCAAACACACATTCAGAGATATTTTATTATTAAGAATATCAAGACAGCAACAAAGAGTAGTCTTAAACCCCAAGCGGAGCCCTGCAAAGCCAGGCCCTGCACCCCTGTTCTGGCTCCCTCCCTAATCCTTGGGGCCAGCATGGAGTGGGTGTGACCAGAGGGCTGAGTGTGGAACAGCAGCGGGGATGGGGATCTGAATCTGGGAGATCCCGGGCCAGTGGTGTAGTGTCTTGCAGGCGAGCATGAGGACTTTGGGGTTCACTCTGTGTGAGGTGGGAAGGTATTAGGGGCTCTTGAGAAGACAGGTGACAGGATCCAGCTTGGGTCTCACAAGAATCTCCATGCTGTTGTGTGGTCCCTCGACTGCAGGGACAAGGGCTAGTGCAAGGAGGCCAATAAGGTCATTGGAATAATCCAGGAGGCTCAAAATAGGAGAAATGTACATTTCACATTTGTGTTTGACACTTGCATTTGTTTACTTGAATTTGGATTGAATGTGGGGTGTGAACAAGAGGACTCAAGGATGATGTCAAAGGTCTTGCCTGAACAACTGGAAGAATGAAGTTCACATTTTCTGAAGTAGGGTCTTCTTGGGAAGACAGTAAAGATAATAACGCGACTTATTTCACTGGATTGTTTTGAGGGTAAAAAAGTTAATAAAGCGGCCGGGCACGGTGGCTCACGCTTGTAATCCCAGCACTTTAGGAGGCCGAGGTGGGCAGATCACGAGGTCAGGAGATCGAGACCACAGTGAAACCACGTCTCTCTAAAAATACAAAAAATTAGCCAGGCGTGGTGGCGGGCGCCTGTAGTCCCAGCTACTTGGAGAGGCTGAGGCAGGAGAATGGCTTGAACCCGGGAGGCGGAGCTTGCAGTGAGCCGAGATTGCGCCACTGCACTCCAGCCTGGGCGACAGAGAGAGACTCCGTCTCAAAAAAAAAAAAAGTTAATAAAGCAAAAGGTTAGAACAGACACATATAATAAACATTCAATAATTATTGGTTATTATTTTCCCAACTTTATAAACATCAAAAAAATATAATCAATAAGCTGCCTGTTATGATGGCCCACTTAAAAACATATTAAAACACATTAAAAACACACACAAACAAATCCTCCCACAAATTTTATAGAGTCCTGATCAGAGCCTTTTTCATTATTGTATTTTGATCAGCACATACACATTTATAATCAATCTCTTATTTGACTTTTAGTGTTGAGTTTAAGTGCTTAGCGTAATAGGGAAATGGCAGTTTGTTAAATGGACATGTGGGAAATACAGTTCAGGATTTTGCTTTTACAGCTCAAAAATATTTTTCATAGATCAGTGAAGAGAAGTGACATTTTCATGGAGGAAAGCGTATTGCTGCATGAGTCTCTCCTGAATGCACACAGGACAGATGTATTTACCGGACATTGAGGTGTAGGATTAGGGAGGTCCTGGGCAGGATCTTACAGGCTTCATTTTTCTGGTGGAGATCACTACTGAAGGGAGATTGGGTAGACTGGTATGGATATTTGACCCAGTTGTTTTCCCCGAGAACTATTCAGATATATTGAGTAAATTCTGATCTGTTAAATGGTACTTTCTAATGATGGGATTTTAATTTATGAAAATATGTTAAATATTTGAGAAATGTTGAACTAGGAAAATGAATTGCTCACCTCAACCAGAATTAGATATGCAGTGTTTTGTCTGAGGTGCATTTGTAGGATATATAACATATAGAGATTCAAATATAAAATCACATTCAAAAGCCTACATAGTTTTTGCAGGGGAGTTGGGAGGGAATCTGGGTTTTCACTGTAGTTTCTTAAAGAAGAAATTGGTCCAAAGTTGCCTGTAATTGCAGATTGGTTTTATAAGAATACCCATTACTTATGTGAGAAGCACTGTGCAATCTTAAAAATGTATTATCAATGCCCTAATTTTTAGATGAGTAAACTGAAACTCTGAGAGGCTGGCTGTCTTAAGATCTCTCCTTTTTAAAGGGACACAGTTAGAATTTAAGCCCGGGTCTCTGGTTGGCTCAAATGGTAATTTTTTGTTTGTTTGTTTTAAAGAAACACAATATGAGTTTTCTTTTAGACTGCTATTTAAAGAGATATTTGCATTATCAGACCCTGGTCCAGGAATTGGCAGTCGGGGTGAATAAGAGACAATAATTCTGTTAACTATAGAAAGGTTTCCAGAGTCCTAATCTTTATCCATTAAGCATTAGAGCTTAGAAGCGTTCTTCTTAACCCGAACAGCTCCCTCTACCCAGTATGCGAGTACTTATTGCCCTCATTACTATTACTTAACATATATCAAATGCCTATGGTGTCCCACTTCCTTATAGACCGTATCGTCAAAGCCCTCTCAGCAACAGCCAGCAGGTGAGCTTTGACTGAGTGACTGAATTAATTTCTAAGCAAACATTGCTGAGTTTATATTCTCAAGTTAATTTGACCTTGATGTTATGCTTGAGGCAATTTTTCTAAAATATTTCTCATATGGTGCTTTTGAGGTGTGTGAATATATACATTTGGTAAAGAACTTCTTTCACTGTGAATGTGATGGCAGCTGCAGGCCATCTGGAGTGGCCGCCAGCTGTAGCAAAGAGGCAGTAGCAGTGACAGCAGAAGCAGCTGTGGGAGCAGTAGTGGCAGTGGTGCGTCTCCTGTGCTTTGCATCCCTAAGGCAGTCAACTGAGCTGCTCCCAATCCAACCTCTCGCAGCTGGGTGGGACCCACTCCCTTGCCCAGAGCCTCTGCTGCTCCAGACCCTGGCTCTATATCACCACTATCAGCCACCACCACTGCAGGGAGGGCCTGGGGGTGAAGCAGACAATCCTCAAACCCACCCCTGGGAGGCCCCCTGGAGCCCACCACCCTGGAAGCTACCACAGTGGAGCTGGGCTGAGCTGTGTGCCAATGTAGTAGGGCACAGAGGAATGGGCAGAGAGGGGCCTAGCGAGGACCTGGAACACCTGCCACAGGCTGTGAGGAAGCACAGCTGGGGGTTCATGCTCCATGGAGCCAGCAGGAGCTGGGACAAGTGGAAGCCCTGCTCCTTCTGAGTGGGTGGGGCAGGAGCTCCTTGGGTGCAGCTGTAGCCACTCTGCTGCAGCTCCAGACCCAGGCATCTCTGTGCTCTTGGAGGTCCAGGAAGGCCCTCCCTACCTGCAGCAGGCTCAGAAGTACCTGCTCTCAGTGCCTGGCTTCTCCCTGTGGTCAGTGCCCACTCCAATCTCAGAGCAAAGTAGGGGCCAAGTCTGGGCCAAGTCTGGGCCAAGTCTGGGCACTGTCAGCCTGTCTGGGTGTGCACATGCTCGAGGCAGCACTGACATGCCAGCTCCCTGTTACCTCAGCCCCCTCTGGACTTTGGGCACTGACAAGCGTGGGAGGGAGGCCAAGGAGGTATTGAGGACAACCTGGTGCTGGCCTGCCAGCGCCACTCAGCATGAACAGCCTAGGAGCCATGAACAGTGGCAGAAGACAGACAGGTTCCTGGGTGGAAGGGGGCATGTGCCTGGTGATGCCCCAACTTCCAGCTGGGGAGGTCATGAAGCCTGGGGGCATGGCAGCCAGTCCTGCAGACCAGAGGGGGAACTTGTAGTGCTTTTCCCTGTGCCTGCCCATGGCCACCCAGGGCTGTGCATGGACCAATCGGCATGCACTTCCTCCCCTCTGAGGTCCATAAAAACCCCAGACTCAGCCAGACTCAAAGAGAGGATGGAGAGAGGACAGACAACCAACTACAGAGAGGAGTGGCACTCTCTGCTGAGAGTTGAAATGATGATAGAATGACCTGCTCACAGAGAGGAGCTACCCTCTGTGCTGAGAGCTGAACACTTGTCAGACACCCTGGCTACAGAGAGGACCTACCCACTTTGGGTCTCCTCTGAGATGTTCTATCACTTAATAAAACTCCTCTTCATCTTGCTCGCCCTCCACTTCTCTGCATACCTCATTCTTCCTGGATGCAGGACAAGAACTTGGGACCCACTGAATGGTGGGGCTAAAAGAGCTGTAACACAAACAGGGCTGAAACATGCCTCTTGCTTGCCATGTTGTGAGTGAAGAAAAGAAGAGAAGAGCTGTGGCTCTTCAGGGAGCCCATACCTGGGAACTCCCCAAGCCAGGGCTGTGACTCCCTCTTGGCAGCCCTGTGGTTCCTGGCATCTCCAAGCTTGTGGGCACCACTATGTTCCCTAGTGCCAGCCATGGATGCTGCCTGTGGTGTGCCTGGTCCAGCTGTGCCCTCACAGGGAGCCAGTGCCTGTGTTGGCACCTGGAGCTGCCCACCCAGCAGCAGCAGCTGGCGTGCCTGGACCCCATGCTCCACTCATACACCCCTCGCTACTCTGTGCCTGGCTTGCCCTCGGCAGGCATGGGATCTAGGCCAGTAGCATGAGCCAAACGCGGCCTGCCAGGCCAAGTGGGCAGAATGAACCCAGTGGGACAGAGCAAAACTCAGGCAAAGGCACCACTAGCCACAGAGGTTTCCGGCTGGTGAAGTGACACCCCCAAAATCCTATAACAAATGGATGAATACAAAGGTTACTAACTTACATTGTGTTTGAGGACCACAAGCAATTAATACCACAGTGAGCAGGAAATCAATACAATCATTGTTTTATCCATTCCTGAAATGGAAAAAGGAGAACTGTGTGGATGGGTAGCACTATTGGGTAAAGGGCACAGTCATCTTTACTGTCTGTTCCTGTATGGTTAGCCCAGATATAGGTTGACTTTTCATTCCACTGCTTATTAAATAAAAATAACAGAAACCACAGTGATTTTTTGAGAGTTTCCTATGTGCCAGGCTTTTCAAAAATAGAGTCATTAAAGCTGTAGCTTTAATGTAGCTATAGCTGCAGACCCATACTTGGTCTTTTATACTCTCCCCTAAGCCACTGTGGCTGGAAACCTGCAAACTGCATTTGCCAGATTTTGTGCTCAGTTGGGATTCCTTGCTGGCAACGGGAGGCACTCATAACAAATTAAATGTGGGAAGAAGATAGAAACTACCCTGCTTATGGCAGAGGCAGGTGACTACAGACTATTGCAATAGTGCCAGCAGTTGTAGTACCTCTGGAGGTGAGCATAGATGCCTGCAGAGGAAATAGCTAGCAAAACCCAGGCCTTCTGGAGCTCACATGCTGTATCAGGGCAGAGAAATGAGGAATTAGATGGGCATTACTCCTGGTAGGATGCTATGATTTTCTGAAATTTCTCATCTTTGGATACCACCAACTTTCCCAATTTTTGCTCCTTTAGCTCCCACATTTTGTCTCTTAATTCCTTAATTTAAATCACTTTCAGGCTTGAGATACCTAGAGAAGTTTGTGTTTTTCTGAATAAACCAATATTATATTCACTTGGCCCACACTATCCTCTAGAGTCCACTGTGGATAGACAGAAACTTTCCCCCAGACCCAAAGAGTCATTGTTGGCATAGTTACAATTGCCCTGCTACTGAGGATCCCATCTGCCCTGTCTGAGCCACAACTTTGTACAGCTGTGCTGGCACAGTGCTCACAGATTCACAGGGCCCCTGGTGCTGAGAGAGTGACCTCAGATGTTATGGCTGCAAGTTTGATAATGCCAGGAGAGAGATCTAAAATTCAATTGAATAGCAATACATCATCTGTAAATCACGAGACTGAAAAAATGCAGGATTCCATAGAATTTAAAGGTCTTTTAAGACATAAAGAAAGACATGTCTACATTTTAGGAACCAAACAATGAAGAATCTGATCAAGTGATCAACTGGAGTTGGAGTTGAGCACTGCTGTGAGTAGACAGAAGAATTAATGTGTTTATCTTGCATTCAGGAATGTGGGCCAAGTGGCACTTCTTCTAAGCGATGGCATCATGGACATGGCAATCACAAACAGTACTCAGTGAGTCCCCTCAGGGCTGCCTAGAACACAATCAGTACCATCAGTGTTGTGGTTCAGTTAATGGGGATGGTGACTGTTTTCCTTAATGGGTGAGAATCTTTTAAACCCAGTAAAATTCAGAATTAAATATAGAAATGTTTAAGAGAAATAAAATCATGGCTTAGTATTTTGGGGTTAAGAAGAAACATATACATATTTAGTGTTTAACATACTTGTAATTTTTGAGACAATCTGGCCCATTATAAAGACATTCTTGAAACTCCTACTGAATATATAAAGCATGGACAAAAATTATCTGGTTCTGAATTTTCTTTCTTCCCATAAACAACTAGACAACTGGAAAAAATATAACAGACAACAATTTCAGATACTGAACAACAGAACAGCCTGTATCTTAAATAGAAAGAAAATAAATTAGGTGAGAGCAGCAATTGCCCTGGCTCTTTGCCTGGAGGCACCTTCTAAACTGTGGCACAGGGAAGGGGAATTCAAGTAGAGCATTACTCTGAAAAAGGCAGATGTCAGTGTTCAGGAAAGCTGAGATGGCTGAACTTTGTGGGGAAGAATACCGGAGAGCAGGCAGTGATGCAGCGAAAAATTCCAGAAACCCGCATAGGTATCCTTTTGAGTTTTTTGTTGAATGCTCTGCCACGTATGCATAAACTAGGCAAAAATCGACTCCTGGGAGGTGTAAACTGAACAATTCTCAGAGCTTACATAGGGCTGTGATACTGTACGTTTTGACCATCCAAAGTAAAAGAAGCCAGGGCTGTGGTGTGTGCCCGTAATCCTAGCTACTCGAGAGGCTGAGGTGGGAGGATCACTTGAATCTAGGAGTCTCAGGCCAGCCTGGGCAACACAGCGAGACTGTGTTCCCCCTCCCCTCCCCAGCAATAACAAACAAACAAACCCCCAAAGACATAAAAAGCCCATTGAACACCTGGAGCATTCAGAAAAGACCCCAGAAGGCTATGTCTTAAAAAGTAGGGCTAAACTAGCCTTAGAATAAAAGATACTCCAGATGTGCCCTACGAGTGTTTTAAAAGAAGCCCCCAAAACATCAAGCTCATCCACAAGTAAGTTCATTGCCTGCCAGGACAAAATTAAACATTCTTTCAAAGAAGACAACAAAATTCAAATTCCAAATATGCCACATCCAATCAAAAATCATTGACAATGTAAAGCTACAGAAGAATGTGACCACTAACCCAGAGAAAAATCAGCCAATAGAAACATAACCTGAAATAGCAAATATGATTGAATCAGGAAGTGTTAATTTAAAAACCGCTATTATAAATATGCTCATGAATGTAGAAGAAAACATGGACATGATGAGGAAAGAAAAGATATAAAGTAGATCCAAATGAAACTTTAAAGGTGAAAAATGTAATATGAGAAATAAAAAATACACTGGATAGGAAGAACAGAATATTAGACCTCATAAAATAGTCAGTGAACTTGAATATGTAGTGATAGAAACCATCTAGACTGAAGCACAGAGAGAAAAATGGCTAGAAAAACCCATCTGAGCCTCAGTGAGCTATGAAACAATAGCAAACTGTCTATCACTTGTGTAATTGGAATGTCATAAAGCGGGGGGTGGGGGCAGAAAAAATGTTGGAAGAAATAATGGCTGAAACGTTTCTAAATTTGAGGAAGCTGTAAACCAAGGTTCTCGACAAACCACAAGCAGAAAAAACAACAAACCACAAGCATGCACACAAACACACACACACTATACATACTCCAAAGTACTTTGTATTAAATTGCTAGAAAGATGTGATAGAGAAAAAAATCTTCAAAGTAGTCAGAATAAAAAAATAATTAAAAAAAACATGTCATGTACACAGGAACAAAGATGACTGCTGACATTATAAACGATGCAAGCCAGAAGAGAATGAAACAGCATCTTTTATTTTTAATTTTATATTTTTTGGGGGTGAGAGGTGAAGTTTTTTGGTTTTAATAATTACAACTTTTAGGTTTAGAGGGTACATCTGCAGGTTTGTTACCTAGGTATATTTTGTGATGCTGAATTTTGGGGTACAATTGATCCTGTCACCAAGTACTAAGCATAGTATCTCATAGTGAGTTTTTCAACCCTTGCCCCTCTCCTTTCCTCTCTTCTCTAGTAGTATTATGTCCATGAGTACCCATTGTTTAACTCCCACTTTTAAGTAAGAACATTTGGTATTTGTTTTTTGTTGTTGTTGTTCCTGTGGTAATTCACTTAGGATAATGGCCTTCAGCTGCATCCATGTTGCTGCAAAGAACATCATTTTATTCTTTTTTATGGCTGCATAGTATTTCATGTGTATATGTACCACATATTCTTTACCCAGTTCACCATAGATTGGCACTATAAATGGCCTCATAAGAAATATTATAGACAGTTTAGATTGTAGGGAAATGATATTAGAAGCAAATTTGGATATATGCAAAGTAATGAAGAGTGTCAGAAATGGTAAAGATTTGGTAAATATAAAATGGATCTCCATACTTTCAATTTATGTAAAACATAACTATTTAGGCAAAAACAATTATAATGTACTGTGGGGTTTATAACACATGTAAATGTATGATGACAATAGCACGAAGGCTGGGGGGGAAGTAGAAGTATACTGTTGTAAAGTTTTTATACATCAAGTGGCGTAAAGTGATTTGAAGATAGATGGTGGTGGTAAGTTGAAGATATATACTGTAACCAATTTAATGTGTAATTGATTTTGACTTGATTTTCATGTTGATGACTTACCAAGTTCATATAATTTAAAATATATGTTTATATTCATGGGCGACATATATCTAGGAATTATGTGGAATTTGAAAATGTTTAAATAATTCATTTTACTTGCCAAGATACTTAAAAATAAATATATTAAGTGGATAGATCTAGTATAAAATATTTGATGTATCATAATAATCCTTTTTTTTTTAAATAACAAAAGTGTTAGACTAAGGTCTAAGAGGTTAACTGACTTACCTAAAGTAACACAACATGAGGAGCCAGGACTTCATCTTTTAAGTCCTAGGTTTATTTCCAAACTTATCTCTCCATGGGTTTTTAATTTGCAAAAATATCTCCATGTTTTTGTTGTAACTATCGTTCTTAACAGATAAATACTTGAAATTCTCTTTTGTGGCAAAATTGACAAATAGTTTTTGAGAAGGTAACATGTTTACTATTAAGTTATACCTTTAAAAAGTTAATAGACTATTTTTTAGAGCGGTATTAGGTTTATAAGAAAATTGAGTGGAAAGTACAGGGAGTGTCCATAGCCTTCCCCTGCCAGTTTCCCTTATTATTAACATCTTGCATTAATTATTGTGATGCATTTGTTACTGATGCAGTACATTGATGAGTCAATATGAATACATCATTTTTAAAGAAAGCCTACTGTTTACATTAGGGTTTACTCTTTGTGTTGTAAATCCTATGGGTTTGGACAAATGTATAATGACATGTATCCACCATTGCAGTATCACACAGAGTAGTTTTACTGCCCTGAGAATCTTTTGTGTCCCATCTATTCATCCCTGCCAGCCCCCTAACCTCCAGCAACCATTGGTCTTTTTATTCTCTCCATTCTTTTCCAGAATATCATATAGTTGAAATTCCGCAATATTAAGTCATTTCAGATTGGCTTCTTTCACTTAGTACAATGCATTTAAAATTCCTCCAAGTCTTTCTGTGGCTTGATAGCTCATTTCTTTTTAGTGCTGAATAATATTCCATTGTCTGGATGTACCACAGTTTATTTACCTATCAAAGGACATCCTAGTCGCTTCCAGTTTTGGCAATTATGAATAAAGTTGCTGTAAACATTTGTGTGCACATTTTTGTATGAGTTTACATTTCTAACTAACTTGAGTAAATACCTAGGAATGTGATTCCTGGATCATATGATAAGAGCATTTTTAGTTTTTCCAAAGTGGCTGCATCATTTTACATCCCTCAGCAGTGAATAAGAGTTCCTGTTGCCCCACATCTTCATCAGTATTTGGTGGTGTCAGTATTTTGGGTTTCTGCCATTCTAATAGGCGTGTAGGAGTAACTCATTGTCCATGACTTTTTACTTGTTACAATCTGCTGCTGATCACAATCCTGAAAGACAGTCCCAAAGGCCATAATCCCGTATGTTGAAATACAGAATGATCAAAAGCACTAATGTCTAAAATTCCCCATATATAATCCTGAATGATTAAAATTCCAGAGTTGGAAATCCTGAAAGCAGAATTCTGTGGAAGGGATTAGGGCATTTTTGGTTGTATTTGGGATGGTGGCATCACATTAGGCAGAACTATTATCTGTTAGTGGCTTTATTTGGAAGTGAAGTATGGTTTAAGATGATGTGTAGGGGTGCCAGGTTGACAATGGGAGGACTTGTGAATTTAATTTTAGGTGTCATTTTGACTGGATTGAGGAATATCTAGGTGGTGGCTTATGCCTGTAATCCCAGCACTTTGGGAGGCTGAGGTGGGAGGATCACATGAAGCCAGGAGTTCAAGACCAGCCTGGCCAACATGATGAAACCCGATCTCTACTAAAAATACAAAAAAAGTTAGCTGGGCGTGGTGGTGCATACCTGTAATCCCACCTACTTGGGAAGCTGAGGCATGAGAATCACCTGAACCTGGGAGGCAGAGGTTGTAGTGAGCCAGGATTGTTCCACTGTGCTCCAAGCCTGGGTGATAGAGTAAGACTCTGTCTCAAAAAAAAAAAAAAAAAGAATGTCTAGCAACCCAGTAAATGCATTATTCTGGGTGTTTCCAGAGGCAGTTAGTGTCTGAGTCTGAGTGGACTACGTGGGGAAAGATCTGCCCTGAATGTTGGTGGGCACCATCCAACTGACTGGGGGCTCAGAGAGAACAAATAAAGAATGTGAATTGGTCTTTTATCTGAGAGTTGGGGCAGACTTTTCTCCTGCTGTCTTGAACATCAGAACTCCAGGCTCACTGGTCTTTAGACTCTAAGACTTACAACACCTGTCCCCCAGGTCCAGAGGCTTTTGGCCTTGGACTGAGAGTGACATCGTTGGCTTTCCTGGCTCTGAGGCCATCTGAGTTGGATTCAGCCATCCTGCAGCCATCCCATGGTCTCCAGCTTGCAGACAGTCTGTCATGGGACTTCTTAGTCATCAGAGTTGTGTGAGCCGATTTCCCTAATAAATCCCCTCTCATGTCTCTATATACATATTCTATTGGTTCTAGTTCTCTGGAGAACCCTGACTAGTACAGATTTGATACTGGGGAAGCTGAATTTCATTCCTTCTTACCGTATTCCTTACGACACAATAAAAGAGATCTGTGAAATTGCTCCCTCACAAAAAGACTGTGATAATTTAAGTATATGAAGGTACTTAATGGTGAAAGATAAAAGTTTAAAAGCTAATTATTATTGGTGTTGTGAAGGCAGAAAATTGCTTAATTGCTGAGCAATGACCAGACTTTCAAATGGGCAGCATATACCTACAAAATTTGTAGACCCCAACCACTATCCAAATACAAGTGCAGTGAGTGTTTCAAAGATCAAGTGAAAACACAGGCAAAAAATACAAGAAACTCTCCTGCCAAACTATTCAATTGTGTATGACTTCTGCCCCTTCACACATAGTGCCAACTGGCTATGCCATGTATATCATCTTTGTGCTATTTCTGATACTGGAGGTATATATTGTGCAGAGACTTTTAGAGAGTTCTAATTTGTTTCATGCAATTTTTGCAAATTTGACTTTATCAAATTTGGAAAGTACATTATCACAATTGTTGACTTTGTATATAAGAACATTAAAAGTTCCTCAATAAATGTAGAGATGTTCTTTTTGTGCATCTGTGGTTGTAAAAGATACTATTTCTTGACAGCTCAGCTCTTTGGGTGACTGCATATGCAGGGGTGACTCACTGAGGTTTTTGATGGATCTGGTCAAAAGACTTAGGTTGTCTATCATGATATTAATATTTCAGATGACTGTGTAAAGCTGGGTGCACAAAATTATGCACCAAAGTGATGTGCACTTATACCATTCACTTTTTGATGGATTTCTTGTGGTTCATCTCATCATAGCTCTTATACCTGTGTGACTGTCATTAGAATTCCTGGGTGTTTATGCTTGCAAAAATTTATATGTGATTATTTATATGTGTCTATTTTACTGTATAAAGTGGCCTATGAAGTAGTATTCTTTTGTGTTTTATGTTTCTTAAATTCCCTTTTAAAAACGTAAATAAATGCTTTTTAAGAAAAAATTAAAATTATATTTTCTAGAATTATGTTTTTGGGATTATGGCATTCAGGATTGTGTCTTTTGGGATTATGATCAGCACTGGTTTTTCCAACCCCAGAACATCCTTATGCTTAGCTCCTGGGGCCCTCAACAGAAGCCAACCCCTTTCCTGTGCCCCAGTGGGCAACTGACCACCCCAATGGAGAGAAACCAGAAGGAGTACAGTAGCCAGCTCTATAACCAGTAGAAAAAGAAACACTTAGGCTGGTTACAGTGGCTCACGCCTGTAATACCAGCACTTTCAGAGGCCAAGGTGGATGAATCACTTTTGGAGGCTGAGGGGGGTAGGAGGTAATGAGTTCGAGACCAGCTTGGCCAACATGGTGAAACTCCATCTCTACTAAAAATACAAAATGCTTAGACCTAAGTATTTCCTTTGTTTCTGAGTGAATATAGATAGTATTATATTTTACATTTCAGAGTCCATATGTTTATTGATAATATGTAGAAATATAATACCGTTTTCTATGTTTATCTTATATTCTGTGACCTTGCTGAACTTTTTAGTTCTAGTTTTTTGTTTGTTTTTGTAGATTCCTTGGGATTTTTTATGCAGATAAGCATGCTATCTACAAACAGGGATAGTTTTATTTCCTCCTTTTCAAAGTATATGCTTTTTATTTCCTTTTCTTGCCTTATTGCACTGTCTAGAACTTCCAGTAGTATGTCGAATAACAGTGGCTACAGAGGACATCTTGCTTTGCTCCTGACCTTGGGGAAAAAGCACATAGTTTTCAATCATAAAGTGTATTGTTAACTGTAGGTTTTTGTAGATTCATCAAGTTGAGGATGTTCTCCTCTCTTCCTAGATTTCTGAGAATTTTTATCATGAATGGATGTTGAATTTTGTCAAGTGCTTTTTCTGTCTCAGTTGATATGATCATATGTATTAGAGAGGATTCTCCAGAGAAACAGAAATGATAAGGAATCAACTCATACAATCGTGGAGGTTGAGAAGTCAGATCCAGGAGAGCTGATGGTATAGTTCCAGTCTGGGACTGAAAGCCAGAGAAATAGAAGTGCCAGTGATGTAGGTTCCAGTTCAAGTCCAAGTCTGGAGACAGGAGAAGATCAATGTCCCAGTGACGAGACAGGCAAAGAGAAAGAACTCTTTCTTTTTTCTATTCAGGCCTTCAATGGGTTGAAGGAGGCCCACCCACACTGGGGAGGACAGCCTGCTTTACTCGATCTAATGATTCAAATGTCAATCTCATCCAAAAGCACCCTTACAGACACACCCAGAACAATATTTAACCAAATAACTGGGCATCCTGTGGTCCAGTTAAGATGACACATAAAATTAAACATCACATCATGTGATTTTTCTTCTTTGGCATGTTATTCAGATGGATTACACTGATTGATTTTCAAATATTGAACCAGACTGTATCCTTAGTACAAACCCTGCTTGGTTATGGTGTATAATTCTCTTTTAAATGTTGTGGAATTCTAGTTTGCAAATATTTTGTCAATGATTTTTGCATCTATGTTCATGAGAGATATTAATCTGAAGTTTTCTTTTTGCATTGTTTTACATGTAGAGTCAGGGTAATATGAGTTTCATAAAAATAATTGGAAAATGTTTCTTCCTTTTCTATGCTCTGGATGATTGTGTAGATTACTATTAATGATTTAAACATTTGGTAGAACTTTCCAGTAAAGCTTTCTTGGCCTGGAGAGTTCTTTTAAGGAGTTTTAAAATTATTAATTCAATATTCTTCATAGATATGGGGCCATTCAAATCATCTATTTCATGCTGGGTGAGTTGGGGTAGCTTACATGTTTTAACGAATTGGTTCATTTCACCTAAGTACTTTATGAGAGTAGTGTTATTCCTGGTATTCTCTTGCTTCACTCTGGATATTGTATGGTCTGTAGTGATGTTTCTTGTTTCATTCCTGATATGCATATTTTGTCTTCTCTCCTTTTTCTTTGTCAGTCTTATGAGACGTTTGTCAATTTTAATGATCTTTTCAAAGAACCAGCTTTTCATTTCATTGATTTTCTCTATTGTTTTTCTGTTTTCACTTATATTGCTGTCTTCTCTTACCTTTATTATTTTCCTCTATCATGTTTTGCATTAATTTTGCTCTTCCCTTTCTACCTTTTTTTTGTTTAAGGGAGAGGCTTTTCACTTTTCTAATGGATGCATTTAGTACTTCCCTCTCAGCACTGCTATAACTGTGTCCCATACATTTTTATATGTTGTATTTTTGTCTTTATTCAGTATCGTGTATTTAAAAAGTTTCCCTTGAGACTTCATTTTTTACCTATGTATTATTTTTGAAGTGTGTTGTTTAGTTTTCAAGTGTTTTCACCTGGCATCCGTGATCACCCATGAGTGAGGGGATCAAATTGGCTGTTAAATCCTTCATAACTTGGCTCAATTCAGTTTTCCAGCCCCATTTCCCATTACTTCTTGCAATAAAAACCTCATTTCTAGCCAAATTTAATGTTTCATACCACTCTCTTAATATTACCATGTGCCTTTTTGGCTTTGCATTTTTGCTTATTTTTAAAATTCTTGGATGACCACACTTTCTTTTCATTTTCTAAATAACAGTTGCAAAGTTACCTTAAGGCTATACTATAAGGAAGCTCACACTAAATCTTCTTAGTTTAGAAAAAGTTTGTAGTTGAAATTGTAGAAATATGAGGAGTGATGATGCTGGGTGAAAGATGTGGTCTGAAAAAATTGATCAGATTAATGTCCAGAGTCTGGGTTCCTAATTATACACCCATTTTTTCCCCAAACAATACAGAACACTAAGCCCTGAAAATGCAGGATGAATGTCTACCACCACCTGAATGAGTGAGCCTACAGTCAATTTGCACTCACTTCATTTGCTCAGAGAATTTGAGTAATTTTCTCACGTTTTCTCAGTTTATTATGAACAGGGCTAACAATGATTAATTTGCGAAGTGCCCGGGTTAAGAAGATCTCAAATTTGAAAAGCTTTTAAAAATATAATTGATAACAGCATGGCATAAGGTTTCTCAGAATATTATTATAGTTTTTAATCTAAGAAAACAAATATATCTAATTGAGGCCTGCTGCATAATGAAAAATAAAAATTCTGTTTTGGAAATCCAAAATACATTCAATGAAAATTATCAGTTAGTAAATTTCATGCAAACAATTCCATTTTATTATAACCCTTTGAGTATATATTGTACTCCTTTCTAAGTTCAAAGAGTTTAGTTCAATTATTTTTTACAAAATCCAACATATAATCATCCAGTAAAGTCTACTTGGTAGTAAATGAATCATCGAATAATATTTTTCTGTGCAGGTTTGCCGATGTGTTTATTTCTAACATGCAATTTCACTGATTAAAACCATATCTGTTTCCTGCCTGAGTGGCAGTTTGACCTCTGGGGGGATCGTCCTAGAATTCCTATCCCTTCCCAGGTGCTGCTTCCTAAAGATATTCGGGAGCCCTGTGAATCCTGATACTGGCTTTTCCTTCATGTCACACATAAGCGGGTCTTGGGTTAGTGCATTAGGCAGTGGGCCTTACACTGGGGTCCTTAGACTAACTCTATCCTTGGGAGAACTGTGAAAATGTACTTTCTGAGGCTCTACCTACTACCCACAGAATTAGACTATCTGTGAGTGATCCCGAAATCAGCATGTTTTTCAAGTACCCTAAGTGAAGTAAGAGCTCATTAACATTTATGAGGTAGCCAGGTGTGGTGGCTCACACCTGTAATCCCAGCACTTTGGAAGGCTGAGGTGAATGGATCACTTGAGCCAATGAGTTCAAGACCAGCCTAAGCAACTGGCAAAACCCTGTGTCTACAGAAAATTAAAAAATTAGCCAGCATGAGGCTGGGCACAGTGGCTTACGCCTGTAATCCCAGCACTTTGGGAGGCCGAGGAGGGTGGATCACGAGGTCAGGAGTTCAAGATCAGCCTGGCCAAGAAAGTGAAACCTGTCTCTACTAAAAATACAAGAATTAGCTGGGCGTGGTGGTGCATGCCTATAATCCCAGCTACTTGGGAGGCTGAGGTAGAGAATTGCTTGAACCTGGGAGGTGGAGGTTGCAGTAAGCCAAGATCATGCCACTGCACTCCAGCCTGGGCAACAGAGTGGGATTCCATCTCAAATAAATAAATAAATAAATAAATAAATAAATAAATAAATTAGTGAGCATTGTGGTGCACACCTGCAGCGCCAGCTACTCAGGAGGCTGAGGTAGGAGGATTGCTTGGGCTTGGGAGATTGAGGCTGCAGTGAGATCTGATCACACCATTGCACTCCAGCCTGGATGACAGAGCAAGACTTTCCCCCATCACCCCAAATAACCTAACAACAACAAAAACAGAAACAAAAAAAAACACAAAAAACATTTATGAATCACTGGTCTGAAATAAGACAATCCACATTTTCAGGCATGGAATTCCCCTGTATGTTGTGTAATTTGGCTCACCTGCCCACAACCCTGGGCCATCACATATAGTGCAGCCATTATTCTACCTAACATTTCTCTCTGCATCTGGGTGCCATTTCACATTACTTTTGTATCAGCTGATGGGGGCAGAGGTCACCACTTTACGGTCCATTTTATCAGCAGTGATTTCCCTCACCTACTGCCTTGGTATCCATGTACTGTTTAGTATCACTGACTATTTATTGTATTATTTTGCACGTATTTATAGGTTCTTAGGTTATTGTTTTTAGTTGTATAACATGTCAGTATATTTTGTCTCTCCAATAGGATTTAAACTCCTTGAAGACAGAGAGAATGACTTTGTTTCTTTAATATTCTGGAACAGTTCCTTGCTCAGGACTCTAAGGCCCGCAGGTGTTCATTAACGCATTTTAACAGACTAGTTTTCTGCATACACACATTCAGTTTTAGAAAAACACTCTGATAATGTGGTGCCTGGGTGTCCAGATATAGATTACCTAATGAGATGCGGGAATTCAGCATCTGCTCCAATAATAACTTAAATGCCCCCAATTTTTGTCTATACTCTAATCACCTGAATATCTATTTATTCCAGGAGCATCTTAAAATACTAGATGACATTTCACTTAAGCCAATGAGCATTTCCTAAAAACTCAGAAACAGATTTTTCTAGAAAAATCGTTATACTTTTTTCTTTTAAGATGGTAGACTTTGTGTGTATATGTGTGTGCACAGTGTGTATACAAATGTGTAGACAGTTAGAAAGGCTGTCTGATTTTTAACCCTCTATAGAGAGAGCATACTCCAGGAATATGTACTAATTGCAAAGAATATAGTCACAACTATAAAAATTAAATCCAGCCCAATATGTAAAGTTTTATATATTTGTGGTAACTGTCCATCAGTGATCAGTAAGTTAGTAAGTGTGCTTGTGTTGATAAGTCTGTTTTAGGCCAGGAATTGTGGCTGATGCCTGTAATCCCAGTGCGTTGAGAGACAGAGGTGGGAAGATCCCTTGAGCCCAGGAGTTCAAGACCAGCCTGGGTAACATAGCGAGACCTTGTCTCTATAAAAATAAAATTAAATAAAATTAGCTGGGTGTGGTGATGTGCTCTTATAGTCCTAGCTACTGGAGAGGCTTGGGCAGGAGATCACTGGGGCCCAGGCGTTGGAGGTTGCAATGAGCTGTGATTGTGCCACTGCACTCTAGCCTGGGTGGCAGAACAATATCTCGTTGAAAGAAGGAAAGACAGAGACAGGGAGGGAGGGAAGGAGGGAGGAAGGTGGGGTGGGGAGAGAGAGGGGAAGAAAGAAAAAGAAAAGAAAGGAAGGAAGGAAAGAAGGAAGGAGGGAAGGAAAGAGAATCTGTTGTAACTTTGGGTTTAAGTGAAATTTTACCAAAGTAAACCATTAGAGCCAATATAAGATGTGTTTCACTACACTTGTTTATAGAAATGGTCCGTATGCAAAGACATGGATCTGAAGTTTCTTTTAGAACTAAGGCAAGGATGTACTTTGGTTCCTCTAAGAAACTGGCACATTTATTCCTTTTTGAAAATAGGAACTACGTGATTGACAGTGTCTGCCTTTCTGTTTGGCTGCCAAAAACCTTAGGACCAAATTTAAAGCTCAGCTATACCAATTATGTGGAGATTTAGCAGCTGAATATCTGTGTTACTTTATCAAGTTATCTTGACATTCTACTCATTATTTTTCAGATGCCCTCTAACTGAAATCCTTCAGGGAAAAATGTGGAATGAATACATTAGTAAAATAAATAAGATAGGATTGTTGCTTTGTGACTTAGGAGGGGTGAAGATATTGACTAGCACAGAACCTCGGTTTTCACCCACTAAACAAGAACAATAATAACACTTTCCTACTTCCTTCACAGGATGGGTGTGAGGATTAATTTAGGCCAGGTCAATTATAAGGAACTATACAGAAGGTATTTTTTGCAGAGAAGGTCCCAGCTTTAAAGCTGAAGCTATATTTACTCTAAGGATTTGGAGAGGTCACTAAGGTGTATGGGGCAGGCCAAGGAAGACTGTAGGAAAGAGCAGATTCTAGAAGGGAATCAATCCAATTGAGTGAATGGAGGACTAAGTTGAGCTCATTGTCCAGGACCAATGGATCAATATTAGTGGGTGGAGTAATTGTATTCATAGTATGCTAGCCTCTTTATGCCATACTTATGCTGAGGCCCTGGGTAGAGAAAGTATAAAAATTAGAAGACCTGTTTCACTAAAATCTCTGTAAGATGCCAAGAACACACTTCTGTAACCAAGTAATAGTGCAAATCATAAATCTACCCTTGGTGCCTCCGTTTCCTCATACCCCATTATTCTTCAAAATACTCCAGTCTTCTTAAGGTGATCAGCCTATTTATCCCCAGATAATAGAAATGACTTTGAATAAAGTTCAGTGGTGACCTCAGAATAGTAAAGTCCGAGGTTTCATCGTACAGGTCTCTCTGGAATATGACAGTGTGCATCACCTTGTCTACGAAGTGCTCCTGTCTGGAGTTGCAGGACCCCATCCCTCTCTCTGACCATTTTGCTCCCCCTTGTTGCTGGTTCCTCTGCTGCAGCCACGCTCCAACACTCACTGAACTGGGGTCAGCCCTTAGACCTGGTCTCGTTTCCCTCTGTACACTTTAGGATTCTGGGTATCTTGTTTGACAAGTTACACATACTAATAATAGTCAGCATAACAATGCATGTTTATCACTTATTTTTTAAAATAGAACGTATTCACATCTATCTGACTGAATTTGCATTTTGAAATGACTCCTTGAATCAGAGAGAAAAGGAACTAGCATGTGGAGAATTGTATCTAAGTCCAAATATACCCCTCATCCTTTACAGACACACAGATGATATCATTTATGCAGGAAAAAAATTGAGAGCTACCTATCCCCTCCATTCCTTGCTAATCTACCATCTAATCCCAGTGACCCTAAAACTGTATCTTTATCCCAGAACTTTCTCCTGACTTCTGGGCTGACACTGAACAGGATCATGATACTTGAATGTCCCTTGGGAATTCAAACTCAAATTCATTATCTTTTCCCTCTGAACATCTCTCTTTTATTCATCAACCCACCAGGAGTTATCCTAGATTTATTCTCCTGTATGCCCCACTGTGTTTGTGTCTGTTCTCGCGTTGCTATAAAGAAGTACCTAAAGTTGGGTAATTTATAAAGAAAAGAGGTTTAATTGTCTCACAGTTCTGCAGGCTGTACAGGAAGTGTGGTGCCAGCATCTGCTTCTGGGGAGGCCTCAGGAAGCTTCCAGTCATGCAGAAGGCAAAGGGAGAGCTGGCACATCGCATTGCAAGAGCAGGAGCAAGAGGGGGTGGGGAAGGTCCCAGAACTCACTGAGCAAGAACTTACTCATCACCAAGGAGATGGTGCTAAACCATTCATGAGGGATCTGCCCCATGATACAATCACCTCCCACCAGGCCCCACCTCCAACACTGGGCATCGCATTTCAGCATGAGATTTGGAGAGGACAAACATTCAAACCACATCACCCACATTTGCATCTGGCCTCCAAATCGTCTATATTTCTGTACCATGCTTTACAGCTCTGTTCCTTCCTCTAAATCCATGGCCTTCGCATGTTAGTGAATATCAGAATCCCCAGGAGGGCTTGGTACAATACAGATGGCCAGGCCCCGTCTTCGAGTTTCAGATTCCGTGTGGATGGGCACTTCTAACAAGTTCCCACACCGTGCTGATGCTGCTGGTTGAGGGGAAAAAGGTGGGCAGTCACACTTTGGGAAACACAGGCTTCACTCATCACTCTTAGTGCTTTGTTTTGCCTCTAATCCTTTCCTACTTGTCCTAGGTAATAGTCTCTTTACTTTCCTTGTCCCACCTCACAAAACTCTTTATTTTTCCTCTCTACCTGTACTGCCTGATAGAACTTTCTGTGAGGATGGAACTATTCATATGCATTGTCCAACACAGCTGCCACTAGACACATGTAGGTACTGAACACTTTAAATGTGGTTGCTGCCCTCAAGGAACTGAATTCTCAATTATTAAATAGTTATTTAATTTTCAATGTGGTTAGTGGCTGCTGTATTGGATGGTGCAACTCTATATTGTTGCCAGACCTTTCCAGGACAAGAGTCTATTCATATTTCTTCTTTATTTAAAATGTCCTGATGGTGCCATATTGTCTACAGACTAAAGGTGAGGATTGTAGTGTGATTCATGTCTAGCTTTGAAATCAGGTGGACCTGAGTTCGAATCTTGGCTGAAATATTTAATAGCCATGTTGCTTTAGGTAAGTGAGTTAATCATTGATCCTCAGTTTCCTTGTCTGTCAATGTAAATTACTTATTATAGTGATCATAGAAAGTGATCAGTAGGCAGGATCCATAAATTATAATGAGAAGCTGATACATACTCACTAATAATAATGATAATGATAGTTATTGTTCCAAACTTCTTTGTAAGACATGTAAGTCCCTTCACAACTGGGGGCTTGCCTTGCTTAAAAAACTTGATTTTGATATATCTTGTGTATTAGTCTGTTTTCACGCTGCTGATAAAGACATACCTGAGACTTGGCAATATAAAAAGAAAGAGGTTTAATGGACTCACACTTCCACATGACTGGGGAGGCCTCACAATCATGGTTGCATGTCTCACGTGGCGGCAGACAAGAGAAGAGAATGAGAGCCAAGTGAAAGGGGTTTCCACTTATAAAACCATCAGATCTTGTGAGACTTATTCACTACCACGAGAACAGTATGGGGGAAATTGCTCTCATGATTCATTTATCTCCCACTGGGTCCCTCCCACAACATGAGGGAATTATGAGAGCTACAATTAAAGATGAGATTTGGGTGGGGACACAGCCAAAAACCATATCACCTTGTCTTGTACCTTAACTTATAGAATTCTAAATTGTTTGCATTTCCCCCGATATTATCATCTAATGCATGCTTCTGTGCCTTCAGTAATAATGGTTCCTTGCTAGTCCACCCTGGTGAACATTACTTATCTTTTTATATTAAGCCGATAGGGTTACTTTATCTATGAAAATCTTTACTTTCCCCCATTACATCAGATAGAGCTGAGTACCTCCTCCTTTGTGTCTACAATGCACCATTTCTATCATGGCACTTCTTATTGCAATTATTTGTCCATGTGTAGTTCCTTCTCCCGGACTGCATTCCTAGAAAGCAGGGCCATTTTAAATATTTCAACTCTTAGGACCCAGTACATGATACATTGCAGGGACTTAAAACCTGTTTGTTGAGTGAATGATTGACCAGGTCCTGTTAAAAGGCAGAGTTCGGTAGTTTCCTGAGCAATAGAAAACCATTCAAATCTTTAGTACAAGATTTGTTCCTAGTTAGCTCATAGCTTATGGTCAGCCTACTGGCTTCCCTGATCCTTAGAAGCTGGAAAGTGGAATAGAGCCTCCCAAGATTCTGTACAGCTCTAACACACTCTATCCTCATTGTCTTCTACATAGACTTTTAATTTTTTTAAGTTCTGCTATATTACACTAACATGGGATATATTACTTTGGCACCAATGAAAATATTGTTTCTTGGAAGTAGGGTACAGATTTAAAGTGATTACTTGTTATTTTTTGTTTGTTTGTTTTAGCTAAAGTCAATATCCCAACATTTACAGAAACTTTAAACACTGAAAATAGAAATTCAAAATCAACCCTAAAAGGCAGGAAATGGCAAAATATAGTGTGTAATCAGGAAATATTAATAGCAAGGATCTTGGGAGGCTAAGACACTGGGCATAAGCATGGGGAAGACAAAAAGAAGTGTGAAAAGCCAGACTGAGACATATTGTAGAGGGGTTTCATTGCCATTGTTCTTAATCTAACAAAAAATAGGGAACCACAGGAATGTCAACCTGGCTACAGTGTTTTGGAGTTATCGTATCAGGAAAGTTGAAGAAGATAAAGAATTTTCAACATTGAGTCCTGGAGGGACACACTACAGCTCAGAACTAATGTGTTTGGAGGAATTGGAAAAAGGCAGGGAGACAGATGTTGCAGTTGACAAATATTCTGGCCTTAGATACTGATTAGCTATGGGGCGAGGGAAAGATGATGAAAAATTATTCCTTTTTTCATGCCTGCATACCAAGGACTGTGGTACAAATCCAATAAATATGGAAACCAAGTAGTTTGAGTGGGATAGCAAGAGTTTGGTTTTGAATATTTGACTTGGAAGTGACAATGGAATGTTTTACAAGAATGCAGAGTCAGAATCTGAAAACGAAAAGAGGAAAAGCCTTGAAGGCAAGATTTCAGACTGGGAATTTGAAATGGGCAAAGAAAGAATCTAAGCAGAAAACCTCAAGTCAAACATCAAGACAAATCAGAGTGTTAGATTTCACTGGGACCTTAGAGATCAGCTTGTTTCACTTTTTCGTTTTATAGATGAGGACATTTAATGCCTGAGACTTCAAGGAAGGTTTAAGAAACTTATATCCTTATATTATGATTCATTCATCTATAAAAAAGGAGAGATTTGAACCAACTTTTTAATAGATATAAGGTGATTTTGTTTCTGTCACGGAAATATTTCATCATTATTTTTTAATACAGCAGGGAGAAGTGATCTTGCCTAAAAGGCATACTTTCTTGATTATCCAATGTATTTTTTTTAAATAAGACATGTTTTAGGTCCCACATTAAGAAAAAAATATTAGATATAGTATGGAAATAGTGCTCAGAGATGGGGATAAAACTCAAGATCGAAACTAAGTACTCTAGAAAAAGTTGGTTTCATACTTCTGTTTTCAAATACTCAGAGCTGTAATCTGACAGTCCAAGACAAGAAATGAAAAAAATAATTGAAGCTGACACCTTGGGTCCTGAAAGCTAACAGAATGATGTGGTATATTTCCCATGACCAAGTCATTTAGAGGAATGATACATTCACCTCTCTGGCTGGATACCTTAGGTTAAGAATTGGTTTAGGTAACAATCAGAAGATGGATGGGCAATGCATTATGAGAAACATCTTTGTACATGATTTCCCACTCTATAGTTCCTGCCTTCTGTGATGGAAACTGGAAATCCCATTTGATTTATTTGGTTCTCTCTTTTTAGAAATAAACAGTGCAAAAATATGTTAAAGCATAAAAAAGAAACCATAAATCTTAATAGATCTGATTATGAAAGTTAAAAATTTTTACATGGCATAAGTCTCTGTAACCCAATTTTTAAGACACCGAAAGAAAATACCATAGGAACCACAAATAGTTAATATTCTGAATATTCAACATGAGGTTATTAAAAAACAAGTAACAGAGAATTACCCTTAGAGGAAACAACCACATAAATGGACTGGTAATTTGCAAAAGAAAAGCAAAACTTACCAAAGGCCATAATAATCTTACTATTAATCAAAGAAGTCAATACTTGTTCTCTCACTGTCACAATCTTTGCCCAGTGGTCCCAAGCCAACAATATTTGCCTGTCTTTGGCAAAGATTAAGCATAGTGATAATACCCAGTGTTGGGGAAATTAGCACTTTACCGGTGGAGTATAAATGTTCTTCAGAAAATCTGGCAATTTAAATCATAATCTTAATAAATTTGCAAATTCTTTGTGGGAGGGAGATTTCTAAGATGGCCCCCAGTCCCCACCCTCGCCAACTCCCAACTCAGTACACACACATGTGCAATCCACTCCCCTTGAGTGAGGGAGAGACTGTGGATATGAAGGGATAGCACTCCTGTGATTGTGTTACAGAATATGGCAAAGGTTAAGAGATTTTGCAAATGTAATGAAGGTGCCTAATCTGTTGACTCTGAGTTAACCAAAAGGAAGATTATCCTCAGTAGGCCTGGTCTAACCAAATGAGCTCTTTAAAAAAGAGTCTGGAGGCAAGTGACAGGAAGCAGGAACAGATGCTGTCCTGTTGGCCTTGGAGACACACATTGTCCTATTGTGGAGGTGGCTACATGGCAGAGAATGGCGACTGAGCTCTAGGAGCTGACAGTTCTACAACCACAGGGACCTGCATTCTGCCAGCCACAGGGAGCTTGGGAAGGACCCTGTGCCCAGATGAGATTGCAGCCTTGGCTGACACCTTGAATGCAGCCTTGTGAGACACAGAGTGGAAAACCCAGCCAAGCCCTGACTAGGTCCCTGACCCACAGAAACTGTGAGGTCACAAACGTGTTGTTTTAAGCTGCTGAGTCTGTGGTAATTTGTTTTGCAGCAATCAAAAACTAATAAATTTTTTAATCAAATAACTTAGCCGAATCTTGAGAATTTATCCTGAGGTATTAATCAGATACCCAAACAAAAGATATATGTATAAGGATGTTTATTTTAGAATCATTTACTGATAAAAGACTAGAAACAACCTAAAACTCCAATCATAGTGGATTGATTCAACACATTCTGGTATATCACATATTACATGGAAAGATTTAAACCAAAGTGGCAACTGATTATATGGATAGTAAGATGGTAAAGAAATGTGTTTTTCCATACTTTTTGTTTTTATTTTCTTTGATAAATATCTATTGGTTTCTAAAACAGCCTTATTGATGCATAATTTAAAGCCATAATATCCACTTGTTTTAATCATATGGTTCAATGATTTTGAGCAAATTTATTCAGTGGCACAACCAATGTCATAATCCGATTTGAGAATACTCTATTACTCCAAAATCCCTCATGCCTGTTTGTAGTTAATTCTCACTCCCATCCCGTTTCAGATAGCCACTGATCTGCTTTCTGTTTCTGTGGTTTTGCCTTTTTTAGAATTTAGAATTTCAGAATTGGAATATACAATAGGGAGTCTTTGTGTACGGTTTCTTTTATTTGCCAGATTTTTGAGGTTCATTTTATTGTTGTATCTATCAGTTGTTATTCTTTTGTATTGCTGAATAGTATCCAATTGTATAAATATACTATACTTTGTTTATGCATTCACCAGTTGATAGACATTTGGTTTTTTTTTTTTCAGTGTTTGGCTATTATGAATAATTCTGCTAGAAATATTTGTGGACAAAACTGTGTGTGGACATATTTCATTTCTCTTGAGAAGTTACCTGGGAATGGAATTACTGGGTCATACATTAAAATTATTAATATTTAACTTTAAAAAACCCCATCAAACTGTTTTCTAAAGTGACTGTACCATTTTACTTCATCACTAGCAATGGATAAGAGTTCTAGTTTCTTCACATTCACGCCAACACCTGGTATTGTCAATTTTTTTTATTGCAGTCATTATAGTGGGTGTGCGCTTTTAATTTACATTTCCCTAATTACTAAAGATGTTTAGTATCTTTTCATAAGCTTGTGAGCAATTTCTGTGTTTTTGTTTTTTGTGTGAAATGTCTGTTCAAACCTTTTATCTATTTTTATTGAATTGTTTGTTATATTATTGAGTTGTAAGAGTTATTAATATATTCTGGACACAAGTCCTTTATTAGATATGTTATTTTCAAATATCTTATTTCAGTCTATGGTTTTCTTTATTTTTCTAAAGTTGGCATTTGAAAAGCAGATTTTTAAAATTTTTATGAAGTTCAATTTCCAATTATATTATTTAATGAGTTGCACTTTTGGTATCCAATCAAATAAAATTTTGCCTAAATTAAGGCCAGAAAGATTTTCTTCTATGTTTTATTCTAAAGTTTTATAGTTTCAGCTCTTACATTTAGGTCTATGTTCTATTTTGGAGTAGTTTTTATGTCTAATATAAGCCAAGGGTTTATGCTCATTTTTTTCTCATGAATATTCAATTGTTTTAGCGTCATTTGTTGAAATCACTCTCCTTTTCCATTGAATTGTCTTGGCCTCTTTGTCAAAACTCAATTACCATAAAGGTAAGAGTTTATTTCTGGACTCTATATTCTGTTCCTTTGATTTATTTGTCTGTCTTTATTACTCCAATATCATTACACTCTTGATTACTGTAGTTTTATGGTTAGTATCAAAATTAGTCAGTGTGATATGAACAGGAGGTACTAGGTAGAAAAGGGTGGAGTCCCTGGTGAGGGCTCTCCCTCAAGCCTGGACCTGTGACCCAAAGTGAGAACGTGCATTTCTGTTTTCCCCGTTGAATGTTGCCTTTTCCAAAACCACCCTGGCCTGCCCTGCTCCCCATCCTGCACCCATAAAAACCCTAGGCTCCACTGGCAGAGGGGCAAGGCAGTGCAGCAGAGAAGGAGAGAAGAGAAGCAGCAGCTTGATGTCAGTGAGAAGCAGCTTGACTTCAGAGGGACAGCTTGACGGTATGACCTCAGAGAAGAGTTTGTCTGGGGACATTCCTGGCTTAACTCCAGGGGAAGACCACCTTCCCACTCCATTCCCTTTCCAGCTCCCCATCCCACTGAGAGCCACTTTCATTGGCAATAAAATCTTCTGCATTTACCGTCTTCAATTCATTCATGCAACTGATTCCTCCTGGATGCTGGACAAGGTCCCAGGTGTGGGTGCAAAAGGCTGTCACACTGACCCTCCACTGAGCTGTCTAATACTTAAGCCATCCACGGATAGCAAAACTAAAAGGGCATACTGTAACGTATGCCCTCTGGGGCTCCAGGGGTCATGGGCAACTCCTAGACACTGCCACGGGACCACATGGAGTTCTGCTCCTGCCGGTTGCCCAGAAGCACTTATCCTAGCCTCTGCACCCACTCACCTGCACGCTTCCCCTCCCATGAGGGGTTGAGAACTGTGGGCTGAGTAAACAAGCCAATCCCTTCACAAGTCTCATGAAGGGATCAAAGGAATGATCTCATTTCAAATATACACTCATCAAATTTGTATTTCTTATTCAAAACTGTTTAGGCTATTCTAAGTATTTTGCATTGCCAAATAATTTTTTTTGGATTGGCTTGTCCATGTCTATGAAAAAATGCTCCTGGAATTTTCGTATGGATTGAGTTTCAGCTATAGATCAGTCTGGGGAGAACTGTTGTATTAACAACAATGTTTTTCAATCAATGAGCATGGTACATCTCCTTTCATTTAGATCTTTAAATTTCTCACAATAATGTTCTATGGTTTTTTTGTGTGTAGCTCTACCACAGGTTAATGCTAACACAATTCCAGTAAAATACAGCAACTTTAATATAATTCCATTTCTTTCCTCTTTTTTTGAGTTATTACTGTCATAAATAAATACTCACACATATCCATAAACTTAACTGTGTGTGTATGTATAACATACTTAACAATAAAGTTTTACAATAATTGTTTAAAATGTCTATTTTCAAAAGGAAAGTAAGTGGAAAAGGGAATCTTTCAATCTACCTACATTTTACCACTTCCAGTGCTCTTCATTTCTCCCCATGAACTTTAGTTTCTGTCTGGGAATGTTTTATTAAGCCTAAGGTGCTGGGAGTATTTTATTAAGCCTAAAGTTCTTCTTTTAGTGCTGCTTCTAGGTCAAATCTTCTAGTAATGCATTTTCTCAGTTTTCGTTTACTTGGAAATGTGTTTATTTTGCTTTTAGTTTTTGGGGAATAGTTTCGATGGACACAGAATTCTTGGCTGACAGTTAAAAATATTCAGCACAGCCGGGCACGGTGGCTCATGCCTATAATCCTAGCACTTTCGGAGGCCAAGGCGGGCAGATCACGAGGTTAGGAGATCGAGACCATCTTGCCTAACACGGTGAAACCCCACCTCTACTAAAAATACAAAATATTAGCCGGGCGTGGTGGTGGGTGCCTGTAGTCCCAGCTACTCAGGAGGCTGAGGCAGGAGAATGGTGTGAACCTGGGAGGCAGAACTTGCAGTGAGCGGAGATCATGCCACTGCACTCCAGCCTGGGTGACAGAGCAAGACTCAGTCTCAAAAAAAAAAAAAAGAAAAAGAAAAAACAATTCAGCACTTGAATATGTCATTTTACTGCTTCCTGGTCTTCACTGTTTATAATGATAAGTCAGCTATTAATCATATTTTTTTCCATATCTGATGAGTCATTTTTTCTCTTACTTTTTTCAAGATTTTCTCTTTGTATTTCTATTTCAGTCATTGATTATGATGTGTGTAGGTGTGAATTCTGATATGCTTATCCTATTTGGGGTTTGTGGAGCTTTTAATATTTGTAGACAGCCTTTCATCAAATTTTGGAGGATTTTAGCTATTATTTTCTTACATAAATGATTTTCCCCTTTCCTTCTCTTTTTTACTTCTGGGACCCTTATTTCACGTATGTTGGTAGGCTTAACATTGCCCCACATGCCTTTGATGCTACATTTATTAAAAAAAATTGTCTGTACTTTTCAGATTGAGATATTTCTACTGAACTATATTTCAGTTTACTGCTTCTTTCACCCCTCATCTCAGATTTGCTGTTGATATAACAAGCAAAATCTTCATATTGAAAATACTTTTCAAACTCTGGAATTTCTATTTGGTTCCTTTTCACTTCCAATATTTGGGTTCTATTTCTCTGTAAAGATTATTTATTGAATCATAGACATCATGCGTTTCGTTAATTATTTGTTTGCCAAATACATCATCTAGGTCTACTCTGAGTCAATTTCTTTTTTTCTTTTTCTTTCTTTCTTTCTTTCTTCTTTTTTTTTTTCGAGACAGAGTTTCGCTCTTGTTGCCCAGGCTGGAGTACAATGGTGCAATCTCAGCTCACCACAACCTCCGCCTCCTGGGTTCAAGTGATTCTCCTGCCTCAGCCTCTCCAGTAGCTGGGATGACAGGCACACGCCACCACGCCTGGCTAATTTTGTATTTTTAGTAGAGACAGGGTTTCTCCATGTTGGTCAGGCTGGTCTCGAAATCCCTGCCTCAGGTGATTGGCCTGCCTTGGCCTTCCAAAGTGCTGGGATTACAGGTGTGAGCCACCACGCCCGGCTGCTACTCTGAGTCAATCTCTATTGATTACTTTTTTTCTTGAGTATGGATCACACTTTCCTAATTATTTGCATACTTAGTAATTGTTTTACCCAAAAATGGAAATTTTAGATAATATATTATGGTAACTCTGAATTCTGATTAGTTTTTTTGAGGATGTTGTTGTTGATTAAGTAATTTCCATAGATTTAAACTGTATGATCTTTCTTCCCCATGACATGTAGCTATTGAAGTTGTCCCTTTGTCTGCATAACTTAGAGATCAGTCAAGATTTGGCCAGATTTTTCTCAAGCACCTTGAACCCATAAAGCTCCTACCTCCTGATGACTGATCTTTGTGTGGGTCAGGAAGCACATTCAGAGTTCTCCCATTCTCAAATCTGCCATGGCCTTACTTTCCCGCCTGGCTTTCTTGAGTCTCACCTGCACAAATGCATTGGTTCTCTGCAGGCCAGAAATGTGTGGAGATCTTATCTAATCCTACTGCTGATGTATAGCATATCCAGGATCTCGCTATTCAATTTCTCATTGGTCTACCACTTGTCCTAACTGTGATTGTAACCTTGAGCTGGAAAAGCTAAAGTCTTTTTTCTTTTTGTTTCCTACTGAGTTTGCCACTTTTAGCGAACAAGGCTATAGTATTTTGACCTATTTCCCAATTGAGTCAGCCCCCTCTAGCACCAAAGTTTATGAATTCCATGTTGAACTTCAGGTTGGTAAAATTACTGTTCTTATTGACTGAGGGGGAGGAAAGATGGAGGTAGTCTTTGCGAAGAGGGCCACAGATTCCTGCTGCCTTTACCTGAAGCTCTATAACATTTTCGAGAATAGCCAGGAGGGCCAGCTGGCTGAGAAGATGGCGGCTAGAGCCCGGGCCGCCGCCGCAGCAGCCGCCGCCGCCGCCGCCACAGCCGTGGCGGAGCGAACCCTGGGTGTCCGGGGTGCGCGGTCCAGGGCCAGGCCCGGGCCACGAGCGTGCCGCCCCCGAGTCCCCGAGCCGCAGAGCCCGCCCGCGCCCCTCGGGCTGCCCAGCGTCCCTCCCCATGGCACGGATCACAGACTACTTCCTGCTGGTGGTGTTCAGGCCGCACCTGCGCGGGAGTGGGAAAGGCCAGGGCCAGATTCTGCAGTGCTTCGCTGGAGAAGGAGTGGGAGGCCAACCCATTCCCCCAGGGTATCGAGCTGTTTTGCCAGCGCAGCTGGTGGCAGCTGTGTCCCGAGAGGAATCCACCGACCTTCTTTGTTGCTGTCCTCACTGACATCAACTCCGAGCGCCACTACTGCGCTGCTTGACCTTCTGGGAGCCGGTGGAACGTTCACAGCAGGAAACGACGCGCGCGAAGGATGCCACAGAGAGGGAGGAAGAGGAGGATGAGGGAGGCCAGACGCACCTGTTGCACACAGCGCCTGCCCCATCTGCCCAGATGTTTGCCCCAAAGACGCTGGTACCTGTGTCGCGACTTGACCACGCGGAGGTGTTCAGGAACAGCTTCGGCCTCATCTATGCCATCCACGTGGAGGGCCTGAATGTGTTCCCGGGGAACGTAATTGGGAACCTGCCGACGTGCACCGTGCCCCTGGCTGGGGGCTCGAAGAGGATGATCTCTTTGGGGGCTGGTGACCGCAGGTCATCCACACTCCACTGGCCGACTCGCTGTCCATCAGCAGCTGCAGCGTGGCCCTGCTCTTCTGCCAGCTGGGCATCATCAACATGCTGTCTTTGTTCTGTGCCGCCCTCACGGAGCACAAGGTTCTCTTCCAGTCCCAGGGCTACCAGCAGCTAGCTAATGCCTGCAGGGGCCTCCTGGCATTGCTGTTTCCTGTCAGATACAGCTTCACCTATGGGCCCATCCTGCCGGCCCAGCTGCTGGAGGCCCTCAGCACACCCACGCCCTTCATTATCGGGGTCAACGCGGCCTTCCAGGCAGAGACCCAGGAGCTGCTAGACGTGATTGTTGCTGATCTAGATGGAGGGACGGTGACCATCCCTGAGTGTGTGCACATTCCACCCTCGCTAGAGCCACTGCAGAGTCAGACGCACAGTGTTCTGGGTACGGTCCTGGACCCGGAGCTGGAGTTGGTTAACCTCGCCTTCCCTCCACCCACGACGTCCCCCTCCTCCCTGAAGATGCAGGACAAAGAGCTGGGTGCCCTCTTCCTGTGGCTCTTCGATCAGCTGCTGCAGGGCTATCTCTGGTGCCTGCACGTCGTGCGCATTCACCCAGAGCCTGTCATCCGCTTCCATAAAGCAGCCTTCCTGGCCCAGTGTGGGCTGGTGGAGGACGATTTCCTGATGAAGGTGCTGGAGGGCGTGGCCTTTGCTCTCTTCGTGTCGGAGCATGGGTTCCTGTACCTCCACACAGACCTGTTTGATGAGCTGGTGGTCCACGAGGTGGCACGGAGGTGGGTGGATGAGAAACATGTCTTGCCTCACATCCAGGAACTGGCAGTGCAGGTCTACAAGAATGAGAACCTGTACCCAGACTTGGCGATGCACAAGGTACAGAGGCCAGGGGGGAGCAGCCACCTGCAATGGACGCCCCTGCCCTTCTCCCGGCTGGATGAGGGCGCCATGCAGTGGATCATGGACCAGGCTGAGGCCAAGATGCAAGGTGCACCCCTAGCCGTGAAGGCTGAGAGGAGGACCACAGGGCCCTCAGGGCCCCGCCTGACTGCCATACCAGAGCGGTTCAGCGGGCTGCAGGTCAACAGCACCCGCTGGCTGGAAGTCGTGGGCAACTGCATCTCCCACGTGTTTGAGAGGAAGATGCCTGAGGCCGAGAAGCTGCTCCCAGCTGTGCTGAGGGCCCTGAAGAGGTGAGCTGCCTGCTGCTGTCTCGCCGAGGAGCTGCGCCTGCATGTGCAGCAGAACCGGACGGTCGTGGACCACCAGCAGTTTGTGGTCCGTATGATGAACTGCTGCCTGCAGGACTGCACTTCTCTGGATGAGCATGGCATCTCGGCTGCTCTGCTGCCTCTGGTCACAGCCTTCTTGGAAGCTGAGCCAGGGGGGTGAGGCTGTTCTCTTACAGCCCTGTGCAGCAGCAGGTGGTGTGGAGCATGCCACAATTCTGGGAGGCCATGTTCTGCTGGGACATGAAGACTCACATCTGGGCCCTCTACCTGGAGCCCACTGAGGACCAGGCCCCCGCCCAGGAGGTTGGGGAGGCACCTTCACAGGAGGACGAGTGAGTGCTCTGCCCTAGACGTGTCTTCTGAGCAGCGGTGCCTGTGGTCATCCCTGAGCGGTGAGAAGCAGCAGGAGCTGATGCAGAAGGAGGGAAGCACAGTGTTCAGCCAGGCCATCCACTATGCCAACCGCGTGAGCTACCTCCTGCTGCCCCTGGACAGCAGCAAGAGCCACCTGCTTCAGGAGCACCCAGGCTGGGTGACCTGGAGAGCACCAGCAGCAGCCTGGTCCCCAACAGCATGGGTGGCAGTGTGGCTGAGAGCTATGACACGGGGAGCAGCTTTGAGGACGCAGAGACCTGCAATGTAGCTGGGGCTGTGGTCTGCTTCATCAATCGCTTTGTGAACAAGGTCTGCACAGACAGTGGGGTCACCAGTGACCATCTCAAGGGGCTGCATGTCATGGTGCCAGAAATTGTCCAGATGCACATCGAGACCCTGGAGGCTGTGCAGCGGGAGAACTGGAGGCTGACGCCCATCCAAAAACCCAAGCTACTGAGGCCGCGCTTGCTATCTGGTGAGGAGTGTGTGCTGGATGGCCTGCGCCTCTACCTGCTACTGGATGGGCCTAAGGAGGGTGCGGGGGGCAGTGCGGGGGGCCAGCAGTGCTCCCAGCTGAGGGTGCCATCTTCCTCGCTACGTACCGGGTCATCTTCATTGGGATGCTCACAGATCCCCTGGTGGGGGAGAAGGTGGTGTTCCGCTCCTTCCCGGTGGCCACGCTGACCAAGGAGAAATGCATCAGTGTCCAGACCCCTGTGGACCACCTCTTGCAGGATGGGCTGCAGCTGCACTCCTGCACATTCCAGCTGCTGAAAATGGCCTTTGATGAGGAGATGGGGTCTGATAGTGCCGAGCTCTTCCACAAGCAGCTGCATAAGCTGCGGTACACGCCGGATGTCAGGGCCACCTTCTCCTTCACCCTGGGCTCTACCTACACACCCAGCTGGCCACCCCGAGTCACCAAGAACAAGGGTCCTTCCCTCAGAACCCTGTCCTGGAACCTGGTTAAGAACGTCAAGAAGACCATCGGGCGGCAGCATGCCACTCGCAGGAAGTACAACCCTCCCCCTCAGCTAGGAGCACTGGGGCCGGCCGCCGCCTGAGGACCAGGAGGACGAGGTCTCAGTGTCGGAGGAGCTGGAGCCCAGCATGCTGACCCCGTCCTCAGCCCTGAAGTGGACCGCATGACTATCAGCAGCCTCCTGGTGGAAAGGGCGTGCTGCTGCGACTACCAGTGCCTCGGCCTGGGCACCCTGAGCAGCCGCCTGAGCTGGGCCAAGCCTGAATCCTTCCGCATTTCTCCGGTCAACCGCATGTACGCCATCTACCGCAGCTACCCGGGGCTGCTGATCATGCCCCAGAGTGTCGAGGACAACGCCCTGCAGCGCGTGTCCCACTGCTACCGCCAGAACCGCTTCGCCGTTGTCTGCTGGTGCAGCGGGCGGTCCAAGGCAGTACTGCTGCGTTCTGGGGGCCTGTATGGCATAGGTGTCGTCGGCCTCTTTTAGGCCCAGAACGCACCTTCTCCAGGCCAGTTCCAGGCAGACTCGAGTAGCCTGGAGCACAAGTACCTGCAGGCTGTGGTCAGCTCCATGCCCCGCTACTCCGGTGCGTCCAGACGCAACACACTTAGCAGCTTCTCCTCAGCCCACATGGGCAGTCACATTCGCAGTCCCGGAGCCAGGGTCACCACGCCGTCCAACTCCATGGCGGTGGCATCCACACTGACTGCACCCCGAGGTAAGTGGGGGCAGTGTCTGGGCCAGTGGGCGCAGCAGTGGGCTTGGTGGCAATGTGGGCTCCCAGCTAGCTGGCAGAGAGGCGCTGGCCCCACCCCAGGCCAACGGGTGTCCCCTGCCCCCCGACCCGGGCTTCCTGTGGCCACAGCGAGCAGCCGTCTACATCCTCAGGGACAAAGGCCAGCTCAGGAGTGTGCGGCCGGACCCCCTGCAGCAGTGGGAGCTGGTGCCCATTGAGGTATTCCAGGCGCGGCAGGTGAAGGCTAGCTTCAAGAAGCTGCTGAAGGCATGTGTCCCGGGCTGCCCTGCTGCTGAGCCCAGCCTAGCCTCCTTCCTGCGCTTGCTGAAGGACTCGGAGTGGCTGATCCGGATCCACAAGCTGCTGCAGGTGTCGGTGCTGTGGAGGGAGCTCCTGGACTCAGGCTCCTCCGTGCTGATGGGCCTGGAGGACGGCTGGGACATCACCACCCAGGTGGTATCCTTGCTGCAGCTGTTCTCAGGCCCCTACTACTGCACGCTGGAGGGGTTCCGCCTGCTGGTGGAGAAGGAGTGGCTGTCCTTCACTCATCGCTTCAGCCACCGGGGAGCCCACATTCTGGCTGGACAGAGCAGTGGCTTCACACCATCTTCCTGTAGTTCCTGGACTGCCTACACCAGGTCCACCTGCAGTTACCCATGGAGTTTGAGTTCAGCCAGTTCTATCTCAAGTTCCTCGGCTACCACCACGTGTCCCGCTGTTTCCAGACCTTCCTGCTGGACTCTGACTGTGAGCACATTGAGCTGGGGCTGCTGTAGGAGGAGAAGGGGCAGTGCAGGGGCCAGATGCCTTGCAGGTCTGTGTGTGGACTGGAAGAGCAAGAGGACAGCCATGTTCCACAATTACATGCATGCACCCGAGGACACAGAGGTCCTGCGGCCCTACAGCAACGTGTCCAACCTGAAAGTGTAGGACTTCTGCACTGAGGAGATGCTGGCCGAGGGCCTTCCCTATGACCGGGAGCTGGCTCAGGGGCCCCCTGAGCCCCGGAGGAAGAACGTTCTGACAGAGGCGCTCCCCAGAGCAGGTGCTGTGTGGTGTGGCCCTGCTACCACAGCTGCCCCCGAGCCCAGCCTGACGCCATCTCACACCTGCAGAGGCTGGAGACAGAGCTGGGCCGACCCGCTGAGCACTGGAAGGACACCTGGGACCGGGTGAAGGCTGCACAGCGCCTTGAAGCCTGGCCAGATGGACTTGACACCCCTAGCTCCCTCCTAGTGTCCACCGCACCTCACCGCCGCTGCTCTCTGGGTATGTACCTGCAGGAGGAACCCGTGGGCTCCGCCTTGAGCCTCAGCCTGGAGAGTGACCAGAGTAGTGGCTCGACTGCATCTGGCTCCCGCCAGGCTGCCCGCCGCAGCACCAGCACCCTGTACAGCCAGTTCCAGACAGCTGAGAGTGAGAACGGGTCTTAGGAGGGCACTCTGTACAAGAAGGGGGCCTTCATGAAGCCTTGGAAGGCCCGCTGGTTCATGTTAGACGAGACCAAGCATCAGCTAAGCTACTATGACCACCGTGTGGACATTGAGTGCAACGGTGTCATCGACCTGGTGAAGGTGGAGGCTGTGGCACCTGGCATGCCCACCATGGGCGCCCCTAAGAGCGTGGATGAGAAGGCCTTCTTTGACGTGAAGACAACGCGTTGCATTTACGACTTTTGTGCCCAGGACGTGCCCTCAGCCCAGCAGTGGGTGGACCTGATCCAGAGCTGCCTGTCGGACACCTGAGCCTCCCGGCCTTGCCTGGCTGCTCTGCTCCCAGTCGTTACCGACCACTAGGGGTGGGCAGGGCCGCCCTGGCCACGTTTACAGCCCGGGCCAGGCCCTCGGCAGTATTGAGGCCCCGAGCTCCCAGCACTTGTGTGTACAGTCCCAGTCTCTGCCCGGCCCCACCCCGCCCTGCCTGGCCGGCCCTAACTTATTTTGGCGTCACAGCTGAGCAACGTGCGGGGAAGTGGCCAACTTACAGCCCGCAGTGGGCCTGTAAATAGTCCAGCCAGCTGGCTGCAGGCGAATTGTTTCTAGAACCAGTCTATGTAAAGAGAGAACGAATGCAAAATAAAATAAAATAAATAAATAAATAAATAAATAAATAAATAAATAAATCAATCAATCAAGAATAAATATCTCAATTTGTTATCACCTTTGGTCAATTTTCGACAATTTTGTACAACTTTTTTTAAATTTTATTATTATTATACTTTAAGTTTTAGGATACATGTGCACAATGTGCAGGTTTGTTACACATGTATCCATGTGCCATGTTGGTGTGCTGCACCCATTAACTCGTCATTTAGCATTAGGTATACCTCCTAATGCTATCCCTCCCCCCTCCCCCCACCCCACAACAGTCCCTGGTGTGTGATGTTCCCCTTCCTGTGTCCATGTGTTCTCATGGTTCAATTCCCACCTATGAGCAAGAACATGCGGTGTTTGGTTTTTTTGTCCTTGAGATAGTTTGCTGAGAATGATGATTTCCAGTTTCATCCATGTCCCTACAAAGGACATGAGCTCATCATTTTTTATGGCTGCATAGTATTCCACGGTGTATATGTGCCACATTTTCTTAATCCAGTCTATCGTTGTTGGACATTTGGGTTGGTTCCAAGTCTTTGCTATTGTGAATAGTGCCGCAATAAACATACGTGTGCATGTGTCTTTATAGCAGCATGATTTATAGTCTTTTGGGTATGTACCCAGTAATGGGATGGCTGGGTCAAATGGTATTTCTAGTTCTAGATCCCTGAGGAATCACCACACTGACTTCCGCAATGGTTGAACTAGCTTACAGTCCCACCAACAGTGTATAAGTGTTCCTATTTCTCCACATCCTCTCCAGCACCTGTTGTTTCCTGACTTTTTAATGATCGCCATTCTAAATGGTGTGAGATGGTATCTCACTGTGGTTTTGATTTGCATTTCTCTGATGGCCAGTGATGATGAGCATTTTTTCATGTGTTTTTTGGCTGCATAAAATGTCTTCTTTTGAGAAGTGTCTGTTCATATCCTTCGCCCACTTTTTGATGGGGTTGTTTGTTTTTTTCTTGTAAATTTGTTTGAGTTCATTGTAGATTCTGGATATTAGCCCTTTGTCAGATGAGTTTTTTTTTAATCTGAGAGGATTTGCTAGTCTCTTAATACCACCATGGCTAACAGTTCAAATCATTTATTATTTATATAATAAGTCATAACATTGTATTTTAGGGCTACTGGAAGAGTTCAATGCAAAATGCTCTTTTGGATATGTAAGGCCTCAATCACAGAGCCACAGGCAGTTGCTTATCCTTCCACTAACACTCTCTTTATTTTTCTTTATTTGTAGTAATTTTCTTTATTTGTATACATGGCTGTCTTGGCTGGTTCACCATGGTTCTTTACGATGCTAGGAATAGACATAAGGCACAAAATGTGGTTTCTAGCTTCATCCCTGTTCTATGAAGCAAAGCTTCAGCCAATCAGGTTGACTACTGCATTTTAGTTGATTATTGTTATGTAGGGCATGTGGGAGATCTTTAGTGGGAGAGATAAATAGTGGGCAGGAAACCAGAAAACCAAGGATTATAATAACCTTACTAAAGAGTAGAAACCCACTAAGAGAAAAATAAATAAAATGTGCTAGTTAGCAAACTCCACCTGCAGCCTCTTCCCCAAACCACATTTTCCTCACTGATTAAAACCATCTCACTTATGAGCTAGACATTACGCAGATGTGCAGCTTTTGGCTCAATTAATCAAAATCCAGTAGCATGGGTTTGCCTGGATTCATTTTGATTGCAAAAATCCCTTCAATCAGTGACTTGTAAAAGAAATGTTCAGATTTTCAAGACTAAGTTTTGTTTTTCACAAAATGTTTTTCATTTCATTGATTGGTACTTGTGCACACCGCATCTTGTTCTCTGGCTAGAAGTCCAGGTGTATGGGAAGAAGAGCACTTTATTGAGTCACTCTTTTCCAGAGCAGTGACTATTTTATATGAATAAAATGAAGTTTAATAAATTGCCAGGCTTATGAATAGAAACTTATAAAGCATAGAAGAGGAAATTGATTCCAGGCAACCTAAAAATATACCAAAGAAAGAAAGAAACTGCAAAATTGTACAAGCTTGGCTGTTCCCACTTTTACTGTTCTTTTTAGCAAACTCGACAGGCAGTTTGCTTGCCAGTAAGCTTTGTAACTGGGGCGGACTCAATCTCAGGAGTGAGGGTGGGGGCTCAGGGTCATTCACTCGCCAACTGACATCGTATCAAAGTATTTGACAGGCACAATTTACTGTGAGAGGTTAATGTTATCTTCCTTTAAAACGAATAGTTTAATAAACCAAGCATCAAAACTGACTTAAAGAAGTCTCAAATTCCCCAGTCTCAGACTCCTAATTCTTTGGCTAGAAAGAAAAGGAATTTTTGGGCTGTCCCTTAAAATTCTACAGATTAGAAAATACAGTATTGTAAAAATGAAGTTCTCAATAAAAAATGTCTTGCCTGAATTTTATTGCAATCTTTAACAGAACCGCTGGTGATTAGCGTTCTTTTCTGTAAAGGGAGGACTACAGGGCTGTCTATTATATAATAGTGGATAGGTTTCATTTCATGGTACTCCACAAACTTTTAATGAAAGAATAATGATAATAGTTGATAGTGGCACTAACATAGCTGTGCAAAACAGTGTAAAAGGATCAAAGGACTTGTTGAATGGAAACTTTATTTCCACCCCTGTTATTATGTGGGGTCTTTCCTTTCTTTCTTGGCCAACCTTTTTGAAAGGCTAGTCTGTGTGTGTTATCTTTCCTTTCTCCCCTCTCAGGCCGTAACAAGAGCCCTAGGGTCCATCTACCTTCTGTGATCTCAACCTTGGAATAATGTACGGATTTGGCTCTCACTTTCTATCTAATTTATTAAGAAGCCATATCCTCTTTTCAGTCTTGCCGCATAGAATGGTTTCTAATGTTCTTTTGTGCTCACCTACCTTTTAATTATCAGCACATTCCTAGAGTTGGCTTTGATTGTTTCTGGTCTGGCAGATCATAAAGGTCCTGTCCAGATCACTGGTTCATATAGGTCTAGATCTGTGTATTTTTACTATTACTTTCTTCATGCCTCACTCCTAACCCCTGCATTTTTTTTTCCCAATCAGGTAGGCTATGCCATCATTTCAAAAAAATCGGGTGAAAGATAAGACTAAGTTACATCTCTGAGGTTAATGAATTTTTCCCTATCCAATTTTTCTACAAAGAGGGATTGAGGTTTTTGGCAATAAACATGCAGTTGGGGCAGGCACCATTGCTTTTCTGTAAGGCTTTGCTCTTTGAAGACTCACTGTCTTCCACTCTGCAAATGTCCATTGACCTAAGTGGCCATTTCCTCGGATAATTGCAGGAATGTCTTTCAGAAGATACTGCCTGGCAAAAGTTTTGCTTGTCATTGAGTAGGTATTTGTCTGATGGTGAAAACATAAAGCCACTGTCTCCTAAACTTTACTGGGCAAGCTGGTCACAATGGAACTACTACTGATCCCCTCTTGAAATTGGTCAGTTAGCCGGGCACGGTGGCTCACACCTGTAATCTCAGCACTTTGGGAGGCTGAGGTGGGCAGATCTCCTGAGCTCAGGAGTTCAAGACCAGCCTGGGCAATACGGTGAAACCTCATCTCCACTAAAATACAAAAACAAAAAAATTGGCCAGGCCTGGTGGCGTGCATCTGTAATCCCAGCTACTCAGGAGGCTGAGGCAGGAGAATCGCTTGAGCCCTGGAGATGGAGGTTGCAGTGAGCTGAGATTGTGCCACTGCATTTCAGCTGGGGCTACAAAGTGAGATTCCGTCTCAAAAAAAAAAAAGAAAAAAAAAAAGAAAAAGAAAAAAAAGAAATCGGTCAGTTAAAGTTTTTGATTCATCTCCCAGTGCCAAAACCCTGGCAGAATGGCTGGGCCTGCTGAGGTTGAGCCCCTGTTATGCACATTGTAACATGTGGATAAAAGCTCCAAGGTTAGTTTGCACTGGGCCAGGTGCCTCCACGTGATGGTTGAGTTGAACTTTCAGCATAGCTTTTTTCTGCCTTCTTAGGAATAAAGCTATAGTTTCAGGGTGGGGGCTGAGCCAAGTATCAGAGTGGAGTGAAGCAGGAGGACAAAGTGCGGCAGCACAGAGGCTGCAGGTTGGGAACAGTAATCTCTCATTGGCTCACTCCATCAATCAGCCCTTCAGACAGAAATGGCTCAGAGCTCCAGACAGCACAAGGAGATTTTTCTTTGGAAGATTCTCAGAAGTATGCAGTCGGAGGCCTTTTCTGTTAGGACATTTGGCTTATGCAGCTGGCATTGCTGACAGCATGGCAGCCTATTTAGCAAGGCTTGGTATTGAACACCTGTGTACATGAATAACAACGGCTGAAATAACCTTGTTGCTACTCTTACTGTGGTAACTGATACTCTTACAATTGTTTTTCTCGTTCTCTCAAAGGCTTTTTGTACGTGGCGGAGGAGGGACAGATTGTATCTTCTGATTTGACTAGGGGCAATAGTGCCCAATCAGCAGGCTAAGTGGGAAGGATCCCACCCTAATCTCCCGCCCTAGACAGCACATGCTCTGAGAAACCACTTTTATCTGTTCATGGTCTAAAAACTTACCCTAGCAGACAAAATTTCAGGCCAGAAAGTTTAAACTCTGATTTCCAGGGCCTTTTCTCTTAGGGAGAAAATATTTTGCAAGTGTTCCTTAGTTCAGGAAAGCTCTCATATTAATGGGGCAGACATACTCATATAGTCACTTTATATAAAATTAAATACATATAAAATAATCAAAGTATAGTGCCCTTCTGTGATTTGCCTCTCCCACCCAACATTGTGTTTTAAACATTCATACATGTGGCCGGACACGGTGGCTCACGCCTGTAATCCCAGCACTTTGGGAGGCTGAGGTGGGTGGATCACGAGGTCAGGAGATCGAGACCATCCTGGCTAACACAGTGAAACCCCGTCTCTACTAAAAATACAAAAAATTAGCCAGGTGTGGTGGTGGGCGCCTGTAGTCCCAGTTACTTGGGAGGCTGAGGCAGGAGAATGGCGTGAACCCTGGAGGTGGAGCTTGCAGTGAGCCGAGATTGCACCACTGCACTCCAGCCTGGGTGACAGAGGGAGACTCTGTCTCAAAACAAAAACAAAAACAAAAACAAAAACAAATAAACAAAATTCATACATGTTAATATAGCTGTGGTTTATTCATTTTCATGGCAGTATAGGATTTCATGATGTGACTATTGCGATTTCATGATATGACAATTTTTATTTTTCCTTTTTACAATCAATGGACATCTAGGTTGTTTTGCCATAATTACAGATAATGCTGCTATGAATCATCTTGTACTTATATAGTGATATGTATGTAAGAATTCTCTAGTGCATATGCATAGAAGTAGAATTGTTGAGTTTTGGGGCTGTGTATATTAAACTTTAATAGACGATGCCAAATTATTTTCTAAAGTGATAGTACATAAAATACATAAGGTAACATACATTCCCATTAGCAGTACGCAAGAGTTCCTGTCACTACTCATACTAGCCAACACTTGGCATTGTGTAACTTTTAAATTTTCAACTTGCTGAAAATGATTTTGATGTATATTCCCATGATTGCTAAAATGTTTGAGCACATTTTTGAAAAGTTTATCAGCAATTTGTATTTCGTCTTCTGTGAAATGCCCAAATCATTCACCTTTTTAATTGATTATTAAACATTCTTTACATATGCTGGATACTAATCCTTTGCCAATTATATTTCCTGGAAATATCTACTGTTTACTTCTCTTTCCCGTTTTGTGTAAGTCTTTTGAGGAAAGAAAACGTGCTCATTTTTAATGTAGTTGAATTTATTAATAATTCTCTGTATGGTTTTCATTTTCTGTAATTTTAAGAGAAATTAATCCATGTCCTGAGTTCGCTTCCTATATTTTCACTTAGTGGTTTTAACATTTTGCTTTTCATATTTTATTTCTTCATTCATCTGAAATTACTTTTATTTTGTATTATGAGGCAGGAGTCCCTTTTTTTTTTTTTTTTTTTGGAGATGGTCTGGCTCTGTTGCCCAGGCTGGAGTACAGTGGTGCCATCTCAGCTCCCTGCAACCTCCACCTCCCAGGTTCAAGTGATTCTTGTGCCTCAGCCTCCTGAGTAGCTGAGACTACAGGTGCGTGCCATTATGCCTGGCTAATTTTCATATTTTTGGTAGAGACAGAGTTTTGCCATGTTGGCCAAGCTGGTCTCAAATTCCTGAGCTCAAGTGGTCCGCCCTCCTCGGCTTCCCAAAGTGTTGGAATTACAGGCGTGAGCCCCTGTGCCTGGCCCATTTTGATTTTTCCTTTTTCTTTTTCTTCTTCTTTTTTTTTTTTTTTGAGACGGAGTTTTACTCAGTCAGCAGGCTAGAGTGCAGTGGCACAATCTCAGCTCACTGAAACCTCCGCCTTCTGGGTTCAAGTGATTTCCCTGCCTCAGTCTCCCTAGTAGCTCGGACTACAGGCACAGGCCACCATGCCTGGCTGTTTTTTGTATTTTAGTAGAGACGGGGTTTCACCTTGCTGGCCAGGATGGTCTCGATCTCCTGACCTCGTGATCTGTCTGCCTCGGCCCCCCAAAGTGCTGGGCTTACAGGTGTGAGCCACTGCTCCCAGCCTTCAGTTTTTTTTTTTTTTAATGTAACTGATTATAAACCTACAAACAAACGGTATTGTTTCTTTCTTCCTAATCCCTATGTCTCTTGCTCTTAAGGATTTTTTAAACAACCTCAATCATTGAACAGGACCTTTGCTGTGGAATTAAAAGAAAATCACTCACAGTTGTTGAATTTTATCACAAGTTTTTCTGCATCTATTGAGATGTGCCTCCATTAATTTGTTAATGTGGCATATTAAATAGTAATATATATTCAAATGTATTAACCTGATACTGGCCTTTGGCTCTTATTGTACATTGCAGTATTCAGTTTATCAATATTTATTTATAATTTCTGTGTTCATGTTCATAAGAAACATGTCCTGTAATTTTTATTTCTTAGAATTCCTTTGCTGTTTATATATCAGTGTTATACTAGCATGATAAATTAGTTGTGCAGTATTCACTCTCTTACCTATAAAGAGTTTGTTAAAGATTATAGAATTCACTTGTAAAACCAAATGAGACTGATGTTTTTTTAGAAATATTTGAATGTAGTGATTAATGTTCTTGTGATTATGGAACATTTAGGCTTTCTATTCCCCTTTTTAATTGAGATATATTTTATATACCATTAAATTCACCTATTTAAAGTGTACAATTCAGTGTTGTCCAACCATTCCCCCATCTAATTCCAGAAGATTTTCGTCACGCCCTGCAAAAAAACCACATTTCTATTAGCAGTCACTCCCCATGTCTCTTTCTCTCTAGCCCATTGCAGCCACTTATCTACCTTCTGTGTCTTGGATTTTCCTATTCTGGACAATTCATATAAATAGAATCATATAACGTTTGATATTTTGTGTCTGGTTTCTTTCACTTAGCATGATGGTTTCCTGGTTTATCCATGTAGCATTTATCAGTACTTCCTTCCTTTCTAAGGCTAAGTAATATTTTGTTGCATGGCTATACTATGTTTGATTCATTCACTCATCACAGATGCTTGGTTTTTTCTATTTTTGGCTGTTATGAATAATGCACTTTAATGTACAAATTTTTCTGAAATGTATGTGTTCAAATCTCTTGGGCATATATCTAGGAATGGGATTGCTGGCTCATGTGGTGCCTCTGTGTTTAGCTTTTTGAGGAACTGTGTTTCAAACTGTTTTCCAAAACGGCTGCACCAGGTGACACTCCCAGCATTAATATTTGATGGTTCCAATGTGTTCACATCCTTCTCAACACTTGTTAGTGTCTATCTTTTTGGTCTTAGCCATCCTACTGAGTATAAAGTGGTATCTATTTCATTTTGACTCAGCTTTTGTAATATGTATTTTTCCAGAACTTTGTCCAATTCAACCAAGTTTTCAAATTTTTAAGCATAAAGTTATTAGTAATATCTTTTCTTCAGCAAATATATTAATGCCCCTTTTTATTTCTTTTTAAAATTTGTGCTTTCCTCTTAAATTTTTGATCATCAATGTTAGGTATTTATCAATTTGTTATTATTTTCAAAGAAAATTTTTTTTAATCTTTTGTATTGTGTCTTTCCATTTTACTTACTTCTGTTTTCATAATTATAATCTCATTTTTTTTCTATTTTCTTTGGGCTTATTATTTTCTATTTTAACTTCCTAATTTGATACCAAACTCACTAACTTTGAGTCTTTCTTCTTTTTCCAATATATTATTTTTAAACTTATTATTTTCTTCTAAACACTGTTTTAGCTATACCTCATAAGTAATAATATATCATGTTTTTATTTTATTTCACCCAAATTATTTTTCAATTTACATTATGCTCTATACTTCGATTCATGATTTCTGTTTATTTGTGTTAAGAATTATGCCTTTTAACTGACCAACGCTTATTAAGTTATATATTTTTTAATTAATTTATAACTTCAGAATGTTGTAGTCAAAGAAATGTATCTGTGTGAAACCAACTCTGAAATATATTGAGACTTGGTTTAGGGTCCAGAATTTGGTCTGTTGTCATAAATGATCTATGCATTACTCTAGAATAACATGTATTATGGAGTAGAGTGCAATGTTCCCCATATGTCCATTGTTAGATCAAGCTTAAAAAATGCATTTTTCAAATATCCTATATACTTCCTCATTTTTGTCTACTTAATCTATTATTTACTGAGAGCTGTGTTAAAATCTGTCAATTTCTCCTTATATTTCTGAAAATCTTTGTCTTTTATATTTTGTTGGTATATTATTAAATGCCTGTAAGTTTAGAACTGTTGTATTTTCCTGATTTATGTATTTTTAATTGTAATTACCTTCTATCACTGACAATGTGCTGTACTTTTTTTTTAATGTTTTTTTCTTGAGACAGGGTCTCACTCTGTCACCCAGGCTGTAGTGCAGTAGTCCAGTCACAGTTCACTGCATCCTCAACCTCCCAAGCTTAAGTGATCCTCCCACCTCAGCTTCCAGAGTAGCCAGGACTACAGGCATGCATCAGCATGCCTGGCTAATTTTAAACATTTTTTTTTTTTTTTGTAGAGATGAGGTCTTATTGTGTTGTCCAGGCTGCTATCAAGCTTCTGGGCTCAAGCTTCTGGGCTCAAGCAATCTTCCTGCCACAGTCCCGCAAAGTATTGGGATTACAGGCATGAGCCACCGTGACTAGCTGTGTTGTACTTGACAGCTTCTATTTATTCCCGATACTTGAATAATTGTACCAGCTATCTTTTTTAATCATATTTTTACCTTTTAATCTTTTTGAATCCTTAGGTTTTAGGAGTATTATTATTGTTATTGTAGATGTAGAAAGAGTCTAATTGCTCTCATGTTTTAATTGTGATTATAGTTCCTTTACAATCATTATTTTCAATATATTTATATCTATCTCTACCATATAATTTATGTTTTATATTTGCCCACTCTTTTGGGCTCTTGTTTTCTGCTCTTCTTGTCATCCCTTTGATTGATTAATATATCCCTCATTCCATTTTTCTTGCTGCTAGTTTGGAAGTTATACACTCTATTCGTATTCTTTTAGAGATTGTCTTAGAAATCTTAATGTGCATATTTAACCTAAGGTCTAAATCAGAATATTTGCCCACCTCCCAAATAATTCCCACATCATAACTCCTTTTAATTCTGATCATTCTGTCCAGATTAATGTGCTATTATTTTTGGAGGAATTTATATCTATCTTAAATTCTAACTCCCCCCAAATTAGACTTTTAAAAATTGTTTTAATACCATTACTCTTTGCTTAGATTTACCTACACAGTAATCTTCTCTCATCCCTGCACTCACTGAATTCCTTCCTGCATCTTCTACCTTTTTTATAGAATTATTCTACTTGGAGTTCAACATATTTTATGTTTCTTTAGTAAAGGTCTGTTAATATTAAATTTTCTGTTCTGTTTTATGAAAATATATTTCACTCTTGTAACTAAAACATACTATTTTCTGGATACACACTTCTAGGCTGATAGTTTTTTTAAATCTCTCCACACTTTGAAGATACTATGCTGACATCATCTAACTTCCATTTCTGTTCTTGAGAGCCTAGCTGTTAGTAACAAAACTCATTTCTTTGTAAAAATCTGGCTTCGTCCTTCTCTGCACCCTACAACTCCCTATATTCCTCTATTTATCTTTGGTTTTTTGGTGTCCTGCAGCTTCTTGCTGCTGTGTCTACTTAAGGATTAACTTCCGTTTATTCTTGTTAAGATTAATTAGGCTTCTTGAGTATGAAGATAGACATCTTTAATCAACTCTAAAAAATTCTTAGCTATTACCTCTTCAAATATAGCCTATCTCTAATTTCCTTTATTTTTCTGGAAGTACAATTAAATATATGTTAACCCTTTTTTACCCTATCATCTGTGTATTTTGACATTAAAAATATTTTATATGTCTTTATCTCTTTGTGATGCATTTCTTCAGATTTCTTTTCCACTTCACCTATTACTTCTTTGGCTATATCTAATCTGCTGTTTAATCTACACATACAAATTTTATTTTAGTTTTTCAATGTTTTGCTTTCAGAAATTGTACTTGTTCCTACTCTACCTGATTGCCTCTTATTCTTGCACCATGCTTTCATTTCTTTATGTAAAATACTTATTTTATATTTGAATCTAATAGATCCAGTATCTGCTGACTTTGCCAATCTTTTGCTGAGGTCTTCTGCCTCTCACTCATGGTGGTCTGTTCCCTTATGTGTTTAGAGGATTTTGATTGGGAAGGAGCTCATCTTCTTTGGGACTTTATGCACGGGCATTATTTGAGGCATGGATTTAATGTGCATTTTTCAGAGAGTTTTTGTTTGCTTCTGAAGGGCGTTTGGGGATAAAAATCAAACCATGGTACATTCAATTACGTTTTTAGCTTGAAGATTCTAAGGTCACACAAGTAATGTGAATTTAAGACACATGTCCATGTCAGAGTGAGCGGGTAGTTAGAAATTCTCACAAAAGACATTTTAATCTTATTTACTTCTCTACTCAGAGTCTAGGCTGAATCATGCAAGGTCCCTATGCAAGACTGTTTCCTTCATTTCCCACCCCTCACCCCCGTCCTAGTTTTCCCACACTTTGAGGTTCTGGCTTTATGTGGGTATTTCAGATTGGTCTCCTGCACTCCTTGGGCTCATTAAAACTCAGTTTCTCTGTCAATAGAAATGAGCAGATGCTCTCCAAGTGAAAGCTAGCGTCATACTTGTTGCTCCAGATAGTGCTTTCCTGTTGTTTATAGCTCTCTTGTCCTTATATTCCTGCCAACTCAGCTATGTCTCAATATTTTAAGATATATTTTATATAACATTTTATGAGTTTTCGTACCAGAGGGTTTTCTTTCTTTATATAATAAGCCATATTGTCAGGCATAGAAGATCACCAATTTCTTCTTTAAATTGACTTAGGCAGGCTCATTTCTTGGCATCTTCTTTTATAAGTCTCTCTCTCTCTTTTTTTTTTTTTTCCGAGATGGAGTCTTGCTCTGTCACCCAGGCTGGAGTGCAGTGGCACATCTCGGCTTACTGCTACCTCCACCTCTCAGGTTGAAGCAATTCTCCTGCCTCAGCCTCCCGAGTAGCTGGGATTACAGGTGCTCACCACCGTGCCCGGCTCATTTTTGTATTTTTTTTTTTTAATAGAGATGGGGTTTCACCATGTTGGCCAGGCTGGTTTCGAACTCCTGACCTTGTGATCCGCCCGCCTTGGCCTCCCAAAGTGCTGGGATTACAGGCATGAGCTACTGCAATCCTCTCTTTGTGTTTTATCTCTTATTTCCATATTTTCGTAATCTTCAGGCCAGGAAGAAGCCTATTGTGAGTCATTATCCCTGAGCATGCAAGGCTATTTCAGTGCATTTCTCTAGGTGTTCCACTTTGAATTGAATTGGGACTTAGTTAACTTTTTTTTTATCTGGTAATGTGCCCCTAGAGCCCTGCTCATTGAGTCATTCTCAAGCCACCCTCTCTTGCTCTTATGGGGACACTGGCTGTTACATCTTCTTTCATGATTGCTTCCAGAACCTTTTCAGTTTTAATCTATTCATCTTGTTTCTGCCTGTTCCTACTTTCTTTCTTCTTCTTCTTCTTCTTTTTTTTTTGTTTGTTTGTTTGGAGGACCTGCACAGGCCCTAACTCCCTTGAAGGGGTGCAGCTGGGGTCTCACCCAATTCCCTAGTTTCTTTAAAAGATGGCCATGATTATTTACACTGCTGCTTTTTCTGCTTTTTGCAGCTCACTCAATGTTTCCTTTTAGAAATTTCTTATTCCTGTTGTTCACATATCTAAATCACCATTGCCAGTCTGTGAGCCACATGCAAAATAAGAACAGTCTGATTTCAGAGCCCATATCTATACCAGTATGCAACACTTCCTCCCAATAAATAAAACTATGTATGTAGAGTAACTAGCATTGTGCAACTTACACAGTGAGCACTCAATGAGTGTTTGCTGCATCTCCTTATATCATTCACATTCTCAGATCCATATGATTTTTGGGGAACTGGTGGGGTTTTTAACCACATGACTCTAACACTGACCATGTAGGTAGCTAGGAACATAATTAGAATGAAGGAAGCCTTGGACTCATGGTATAAACCCTTGAGAGTAGGTCAGAATCCCTAGACTCTCAGCTGTATCTCTACTTAACCCTGATTCAAAAATCACATGTAAACTTCTAAATCTGATTTGGGGTAGAAACCTCCTCCCTTAATATTGAAAATTGAGGCCAGGCACAGTGGCTCACGCCTGCAATCCCAGCATTTTGAGGCCAGGGAAGGTAGATCACTTGAGGTCAGGAGTTCGAGATCAGCCTTGCCAACATGGTGAAAAATAAAAATAAATTAAAAAGAATAAAATAAAAAAGATATAAAAGAAAATTGAATAAGCAGTTTGCTAAAGTCATCTCTTGATTCAGTTTGGATATGAAATTATTAATACTTTCATGCACAACTTATTTCCTTAACAAAAACATTTAAAAATTAGTTTACTATGAAGAACACATATTCAATCTCTGTGTTGAATTCTGAATAGGAACAGCAAATCCCGTACCTTTTATAACATAGATTTCCTTGTTTAGAAAACTCGATAGGGCAGAACTAACAATGGAAGTAACAAAACATGCTGTGCATATACATGTGTGTCTGAGAGCCCCCTCAGAATGTACAGACTTTGGGCTCAGGGAACCAGCTACCGGGCCCTCTGTGATATTTGGATCAATCAACTCTTGAAGCTCAAAAGATCGATAATGATAATCAAGTCCAACACCTTGGCTTTGAGAAGGGGAAGTGGAGGCTCCAAGAAGAGAAGTGATCTGCATGGTGGTAGCCCCTGAATCCTGTGCCTGGTGCCAGTGAGGCTCTCCTTTCACAGAGACATGACACCGAGCTATTTCTGATGACATGTACTTCACAATAAATTGTCAGTCTGTGAGGTTGGAGGCCAAAAGACCATAGGAAGAAAAGTCCTCTTTGAGTTATAAGAAAAAGCATGGCCCAAGAAAGTCAAAATGTTTTTCCGAAGTGATGGAAAAAGACTTCTGAGGTCAAACCTGAACACATCTTAGGAATTTTCCAGGATAAACTTCAACTTCTGTGCAACACCATTCTAATTTGGTTGAGGTAAATATAGGCATCTCATCAGGAACTTGTCAAATACATTTATTTTTAAATTCCTCTTTCCTTAAAAGCACATCTGCAGACTATTCCTAGCAGAGACATAACATCAGTGACTCAATTCTTAATTGACTGTGGTAATGAAGGACTCTCAAGGGTTAAATTTTGGTTGGCTAAATATTGTCATTGAAAAGAGAATCACTGGAAAGCACCTAGGCATTTGTGGGAATCGAGAGCCTGTTAATTAGTCTTAATAAGAAAAATGTTCCTCATTGAATATATTATATGGTTCAATTTGAAACCCAATCATAAGATGGCTTGTACATTAAAGATTAACATTGAGAGAGAATAGAATTCCATACTCAGGAAAAATGGTGTGCTTAATAAATATGTAGCATTTGAAAAAAAAATATGCTGTATTGAAAGGTGATTTGCAACAGGGCAGCTTGTTTGGGGCAGCTCACTGTGCAGAAAATGTTGCAGGGAATGTGTCTTTCCGTCTTCAGATGGAACACTAGCAGTCCTTTGAAGATCCTGTGGAGGGTTTCAGGGCAGCTAACTTATATCTGAGTATATCTTTTGATTAGATTGAAAAGTTACTATAATCCTAACACCTTGAGAAGCCCAGGAAGGAGGATTGCTTGAGCCCAGGAGTTCGAGACCAGCCTGGGCAACATGGCAAGACCTTAACACAATAAAAATTTTAAAAAAAATTAGGTGTGGTGGCATATCCTGGGGTCCCAGCTATTCAGGAGGGTGAGGCAGGGGCATTGCTTGAGCCCGGGAGGCTGAGGCTGAGGTTAGCTGTGTTCATGCCACTGCACTCTTTCTTGAGAGAAAGAGCGAGATCACATCTCAAAATAAAAAAAAAAGAAAAAAAAAAAAAGAGGTTGCCTATTAGGTCTAGCTATAGGCAAAGCTATAAAAAGGGCTATAAAAAGCTATAAAAAGGGTGAAACTGGCCTTGAAGTTCCTTTCCTACCACTGCAGTCATATGCTGGACCCTTTATGCTGATCTTTGTGAGTACCCTTAGGGTACTCACAGGGTCTGAGAGATGCCCTAAACTTCAAACTTGTCTCCTTTCTGCCCCTCATGGATGTTTTCCTTCATTGTACTCAATTCTAAGGGAGGAGACTCCTCCTTTGGTCTAGGGCACAATGGGTAATAATGAGCAACGATTCAAACTAATCCTAGTAAATGTATCAGCAAGCTAATATATTAGCCCTATAAGCGAACTGAATGTTTTAACCTGGACAAAATACATGCAGCTTTGGAAAGCCCTGAGCAGCTGACACAAAAGTTGGATTCATGCACAGTCTGGTAGACAAGTGGGGGCATGTCTTGACCAGCCAAGACCTCTGTTTCCATTGTGTGTGTGTGAGTGGCCCTGTTTCCAAAAGCATGAACATTTCTTAGACTTTCAGAAGTGACTGCAGGCGTGTTTGTGTGTGTGTAGTGAACTCCACACCCAAGCATTGCTGATTTTTGTGGAGTAAGGAGTTGTATGATGGGCTGCAGGGTGAACCCCACGTAGCACAGCAGGGAAGGGAGAGCTGGCCATGTGTGCCCCTGTGTAGCCTTTGAAGACAGACAAGGACAGCTCTGGGGCAATCAGCAGGCACACTGTAACCGTGTGAAGGAGCTCGGAAGTAAATTGTTCATTCACTAAACAAATAAAAAAGCAGCAAAGTCGAAACACCGTGGTATTAATCTTCACCACACTGAGTGGGTGGAAATTCCATTACCATTAACAGATTTACTCACAGAAGTCCAACATATCCACAAGAGGCTCTGTTTGCAAACATTGTATGATGAATAATAATGATAAAACTAAAATCTCAGGACTGTTTATTCTGCGCATGTTAATGAGGTGTAGCTTTTGTCTCCGTATCACCAATCCCATGATGGACTCTCATTTTCAATCTGGCTTGTATTCTGTGATTGGATTTCATCCAATTAACTAATATCTAAACACTCTTGATTGCCATTTGTGCGTATATATACACACACACACACACAAACACACACACATATAATTGGTATCAAGTAAGAACAATCAAGATGAAGGTTTTCAAATTCATATTAAATTTTTACATAAAATATTTTCAATGTTGAATTTAATTCTTTTTGGTAAGACTAATTCAAATCTATGAAAAAGTTTAAACTACAAAGGCTCCCTTTGTAGCTGATTCAATTAGGTTACAAGTTTTAGAGAATAGAGAGAAAATATGCTGTAGATTTACACTCTGGGTCATTGTTAATTTTCTCTAATGTATATATAGGTGGTCGTATTCCACATTTTACATATATACTTATTTTTTAGTAAGTAAACTTTTAAAAATAAAGAGTGAAACACCTTATCTTGAACTTGATTTTTCTCTGGTGATAGCTAATTTATTTATTTATTTTTTGAGACAGGGTCTTGCTCTGTTGCCCAGGCTGGAGTGCAGTGGTGTGATCATGGCTCACTGCAACCTCAATCTCCTCGGCTATGAAGCAATCCTTCCACCTCAGCCTCCTGAGTAGCTCGGACTACAAGCGTGTGTGCCACGCCCAGCTAATGCTTTTTATTTTAATTTTTTGTAGAGATGGGATTTCCCTATGTTGTCCAGCCTGGTCTCAAACTCCTAGGCTCAAGTAATCCTCCCACTTCAGCTTCCCTAAGTGCTGGTATTACAGGCAAAGAACTAGATTCTTGCTCTGCAACCCTTCCTCCTAATCCTCATTTAATACACACTTGCTGTGTCTATTGTACATAACAAGACAATCAGCTCCCTTCTTTCCTCTTCGATCTTTTTGGTTATACTTGTCTTTCCAAAGGTTTCATTTGTTTAAGGAATGTTTTTCCCTTTGAAGAGGCGACAATGCCTTTTTGTCTCGGGTGAAATAGACTCATAGAAAGTGAAACTTCTCTTTGTGTGCAAATGACCATTGGTAGACCCATAAAAAGAAAACTGCACTTAAATCAGTAATCTTGAAAATGAGAGTATAAAAAAGTAAATAGAGCCCAAGTTAATGATTTGCTATTATTATCTCTTCCTATATTAACTATTGTTTGTTCACAATTATAATACAGAGAACTAAATCCTATGTGTAATGTCATCATTTAGAGACTTCTGTATAGGCTCACTATTACTTTATGCCATTAATGAAAACACATTCTCTCTTTGGTGTGTTATAGTTCCAAGGCACAGCTTGTTTGTTAACTAGTATTTAAGAAATTATAAACCAAATGCATTTAGATAGTTAGCTCTTTTCCTCTGTGATATATTTTGGTCTCAGTATTTTGAATGATAAGAAATAATTCTTGGGCTGGGAAAAAAAAACATTGTTACTGTGAAAAAAAGTGTCATATGAATTTTTAAAAAGTGAATTTGAATTTCAGGTTTAAATTTTAAAATATATAAAGTAAACTACACAAAAGTGATACTCCTTTACAAGCCAGTTTGCTACCTTGAAGGTTGGACACAGAGGGCAGGCCATGATAATGAGGGCAGGACATGAGTGAAGACCCTACCCTGCCTGCTACTTTACTCAGAAAGGCCTTTGGTGGCCACAGAAAGCCCCACATTGAAACGTGCATTCCATGATCTTCCTTTCCTTTGCTCTCCTCTAGTGTCAGAAGGAAAGGTAACATCAAGCAGGGAAAGAGCCTAGATTTTAGAGGGCCAAGCGTAGACTTTTGTTTTGGAAAAAGTTAATGAAAATAAGGTTCAGGAAGGCAGACAAGAAGGCTTCCTGGAAGAAATGGGAGCAATAGGAATATGATTAACATAACTCCTCTGGTAAATGGAATTTTCTGCAAACCTCAGATTTTTTGCTTCAAAACGTTTTCATATTTAATGTGTAGATATGTTCAACAATCCACCACTTACCTATGGTAAGGATCACTGCAATACCAATGAAGACCCCTTTGCTCTCACTATCTTTCTTTTTCTAATTGAAGACAGAGCCAAATTGGCGATGCAAAGATCATACAGGGAGCAGGCCGTTTACTGCAGCACAGGGGCACGAAAGGCCTGCACTGGCACAGTGTTTACTTTGTGCCAGGTGCCATTTAAAGAACTTGACAAATATTTAACCTTCAGAAAACCCCTAGGAGGTAGGTGCTACAATTGCTTTCATTTTTCAGCTGAGGAGACAAATGCAGAGAGGTTAAAATAGTTGCCCAAAGTCACATAGCTAGTAAACGGTGGCGCCAGGATTCCAACCCAGGTGGCCTGGCTTCTGAGTTCACTACACATTGCAACAATGAATAACCCTCCTCCTGCCCCAGCCACCCAGCACACACAGAAGCCAATGCTCAGATTGCAGTGAGCCTTCTCCTGGATAAAATTTACAATCATAGACATAAGGCATTTTAAATTATAGAAAGAGCTAAATGCTATATAACCCAGAGTATTATGTGAGCATGATTGGATTAACTATCGATGGATTTGCTTTTCCAGTCCACGAAGAATCAGATGCTAGAAAGAGCTAAATATTATAACCCACAATATTATGTGAGCAGGATTGGATTAATGATCAATGGGTTTGCTCTTCCAGTCCATGAAGAAAGAATCAGATGCTAGAATAGTTCAGTTGAGTAACCCCAACAAATGAGTCTTATCTGATAAGGGTGAATTTTTCTTGAATAGGCTGTTAGCTTCTTCAAGAAGACAGTTGAGAAAAAATACAGAAGGTAGTATCGGATGACAAAAATATACATAAAAAGTATTTATGCTAGGAACTGAAATGTCTGATTTCAGATGACTGCATGTAGTAATAGTAGTTAAATACCCTGAGAAATTGAGAAGATGTACACACTATGTATCTAATGTTTTTGATAAATGCTAACAAAGAATCAGCCTTGATAAGATAAACACGGATGTATACATTTGATGCTCAAAATACTAGGAACAACATGAGGAGTTTTCAAGCTAAAAATAATCTGCTTTCTGAAATCTCTTTTTTTTTTTTTTGGAAAAACTGAAGGTGAAGATAATTGATCTTTAGTTGCTAGTTACTGATATTATTAAATACTGGCATTTAAAAGCATTTTGAACTTTGATTCTGAATTCCCTTTAACATGAAATAAATTCACATTCAATGTATACATGGAGTTATACAGCCTAATGATGTTTTGGGAATTAAATAAATTATGTCTGTTAACATCACTAAAAAGCTTCTCTCTATACATAAAGCAAACAGAGGCACTTAGATGGTTTTTCCCTCTTCTGACATTTTGGTTTATCTCAGGGAAAAACTAAACTTCAATGTGAGCACGTTCTAATTACTTCTCCGACTGGAAGAAGGTCCAGCCACTTCGACTACATTTGACTTATTAGTTAATCAAACTCCTTTACAAATCTTTTTCTAAAGAAGCTTTTCATTTTGAGATAATTGTGAGTTCACATGCAGTTGTAAGAAATAATACGGAGAGATCCTGTATACCCTTTACTCAGTTTGCCTCCCTGCCCATGGTAACTGCTAGAGGCTGAACTGAACTGAATTGTGTCCGTTGCCCCACATTCATGTATTGAAATCCCAGTACCTCAGAATGTGACTCTATTTGAAGACTGAGGCTTTAAAGAGGTAATTAAGTTAAAATTAGATCACTAGGGTGAGTCCTAATCCTATACGACTGATACAGAATGAAGACATGTGAAGACACCAGAAGACAGGCAGCTACAAGCCAAGGAGAGAGGCCTCAGAAGAAACCAACCCTACCTACACCTTCATCTCAGACTTCCACACTCCAGAACGGTGAGATATAAATTTCTGTTGTTTGAGCCACCATCTACGATACTTTGCTAAGGCAGCCCTAGCACCAACATAGTGACCCCTTACAAAACTATAGTAGGAGAGCACAGCTGGAGTATTAATATTGATACAATCAGGAAGCAGAATATTTCCATCACCGTTTTCAGCCACAACACCTCCCTCCATCCTTACCCCATCTTTACCCTCTGGCAACCAAACGTCTGCTCAGTATTTGTATAATCTAGCATTCCAAGAATGTTATATAAATTGAATCATCAGTTTTTTTATTAATGCACTGGTTGAAGGAAATGTAGATTGTTTCCTGTTTGGGGTATTATGAATAAAGCTGCTATGAATATTGATGCACAGGTTTTTGTGTGGACATATTTTTAATTTCTCTAGCATAAGTGTCCAGGAGTGCAATGGCTTGGTCATATGCTATTTTAATGTTTCATTTTTAAAGAAATTGCCAAACTATTTTCCAGAGTGGCTATATCGTTTTTAATTCCCATCAACAATGTGTGTGGAGTGGTGCGGAATTCATTTTCTCCGCATTCTCACCAGCATTTGGTGTTATCTCTATTTTTTATTTTAACCATTATAATGGTAAGTAGTAATATTTCATTGTAGCTTTAATTTGCATTTCCCTAACAGCTAATGATTTTGGAGCATCTTTCTATATGCTTATTGCAATCTATATATCCTCTTCGGTGAAATGTCTCTTCTTATCATTTGCCCACGTCCCAACTAGATTATTTGGGTTTTTTTATTGTTGAGTTTTGAGAGCTCTTTATATTTTCTAGACACTAGTCATTTGTCAGATGTGTGGTTTGTAAATACATTCTCCCAGTCTGTAGTATAGCATGTTTCTCCCCTTAACAGTGTCCTCTGCAGAGCAAAAGCTTAAAAGTTTTGTAAAGCCCAATTTAGCAATTTTTGTTTTTCTTTCTTTCTTTCTTCTTCTTTTTTTCTTTTTTTTCAGAAAGACAGGGTCTTGGTCTGTCACCCAGTCTGGAATGCAGTGCTGTGCTCTGCTCACTGTAACCTTGAACTCTTGGGTTCAAGTGATCCTTCTACCTCAGTGACCCACTAGCTCAGCCTCCAGAGTAGCTGGTATGACAGGTGCATGTCACCATGCCTGGCTAATTTAAAACATTTTTTTTTCATACAGATGAGGTCTTGCTATATTGTCCAGGCTGATCTTGAACTGCTGACCTCAAGCAATTCTCCTGCCTTGGCTCCTAAAGTTCTGGGATTACAGGCATGAGCCACCGCACCCAACCTCAATATTTCTTTTCTTTTTTTTTTGTTATCAATCTTGCTTTTGCTATGAAGTTTAAAACTCTTTGCTCTAGATCCCCAAGGTTTTCATCAGTATTATCTTCTAAAGGTTTTGTAGTTTCATGTTGTACACTGAAGTCTGTTACCCATTTTGAATTAATTCTTGTATAAGAAGTGAGATTTAGGTTGAAGGTTTTTGTTTGTTATTGCCTATGAATGTCCAGTTGCTCCAGCACCATTTGTTGGAAAGACTATTTTTATTATATTAAATTGCCATCACATCTTCAACAAAACACCAGTTTGATATATTTGTGGGTATATTGTGTGTCCATATATCTGTGGGTATATTGTGTTAGTTCCATTGATCTATGTGTCTGTTTCTTCAGCAATACCACAGGGTCTTGATTACGTAGCTATATTGAAATTGATTCCTACTAGTTTGTTCTTTTCATCCAGAATTGTTTGAGCTATTCTAGTTTGCTTGCTTTTCCATGTAAATGTTAGAATAATTTTGTCTATATCTAGAAACACTATTGCTGAGATTTTGATAGGAATTGCATTAAACCCACATGCATTTGGGAAGAATTGACAACTTTGCTATGTTGAGTCTTAAAATTAACGAACATGGTATGTCTCCTTATTTACTTAGCTCCCTTTCACTTTCTTTCATCAGTGCTTTATAATTTTGGCATAGAAGTCCTGCACATGTTTTGCTGACTCTACACTGAAGTAGCAGGACTCTCTGGTTTCTACTGGATGGGCGCGGAAGTTCAGGCTCCCCATACAGTCTCATGTGACACAGGGAGGAGTTGAGAAAAGCAGACTCGCTGCCTAGCGGGGATGAAAGTCCAGACTTCTTCTCTAACACCACTCCAGTGCTGTTTAGGATGACTTGTTATAGCCTGACCAGGGTAGAAGTCAGCTCCTTGCTTAGCCTTGGCAGTGTGAATGAGGGTGGGAAGTGTTTTCTGTGGTGTTTGGCTGGAGTAGCGTGGCAACTGTCTAAAAGTCTGCTGTCTTACTGGGATGTCTCTCTACCTGGTCCTTTGGCTAGAGAGCGCAGGCTTTTTGGGGGCTTTTTTGATTGATGGGATTACCAGGTTGCCAGACGTCATCCCCAGATCTGAAATATATGAGGCAAAAAGAAAACTCAGGGAACTCTTTGCTGTGTTGTTCATTGGGTGCCAAAAGTCCCTGTCTGGTCTGGCTAATCTCTATACTGTTCAGAGTTTTCTTATGTTTGCTTTATGTATAATGTCCAGGGTTTTTAGTTTTACTTAGTGAAAAAAATAGGATATGTATGTATACTACATCTTCTTGGATGCAGAAGTCCTACAAATATTTTTAAAGCACATAAAGTTGTATAAATCACATCCAGTTCCCATAGACTGAAAAAAGTTATATAACATTCTATTTGTCTCAATACAATTTAACTAAATTTTAACTACACAAATGATAATCTGTACTTGGAGACTGCCTGTAGTAGCCTCATCGTGAGACCCTGAGTGTTGGTCTCGAAGAGCTCATCTGCAGATTAGGGTAATGATTATAAACTACAAGAGAGTGGTATCTGCCTCTTTTTCACCTTTACACACTGGGAAACATATTAAAGGATTAATAAACATTTGTTGGATAAATAAACAAACAATATACTTGGAATGATACAACCATTAAGTAGCTAGACACTGTTGGAAGTAAGACATCTGTTGAGGTACATTTGCTCTTGAAATAAAAGTCTATTATTTAGTTTGAAGAACAAGTCTTTCTAAAATTAAATATGGACAATTGCACAGAGCTTATTATTCAGAGTGTGTATTACAAATAGCTCTTTCTGTCATCTTAATTTTAGAGAAATGGTGAGAATTTGTTCCCCTTGTGTTATATATGTGCCTGTAAGCAAAATTTTAATTAATAACTGGTTCCAGGGTCAGGTGTGGTGGTTCATGCCTATAATCCCAGCACTTTGGGAGGTCGAGTCGGGGGATTGCTTGAGGCCAGGAGTTTGACACCAGCCTGGGCAACATAGTGAGACCCTGTCTCTATTAAAAAAATTTTTAAAAAATAATTAGTTTCAATTAATACCATAAAAATATATCAACTTTGACATATTCTCCCAGCTCTAAACATAGATACTTTAGAGTTAACACATCCTTTTATTTTTTAACTTTTCTGGGAATAATCATCTAATATACTTTTACTTTAAGAAAACTTATTCCAGTTATTGGACGTCTATTCTAGGTATGGAGCATCATTTATAAGTGTTTTTAGATAACCACTGAACATCAAATTCAATAATGCTGCTATTATCCAATACATGTTTATATAATGCAAAATGTAGTATTACAGTAATAATCTAGGAGATTGTTACTAGCAATTACCATATTTTATATGTGGCACTGACCTGATTCACTTTTATTACCTGGAAATTCTGGTAAATAATTTGCTGTGAATAGCAACTGTAGGCAGTGGTAGGAAATCTTTATTCCACAATGTTATTACATCATCTATGAATTTACAGAAAGTCAGTCAATATTTAAAAATCAATTTTATCTCTCTGATAGAGGAACATTATTCTGTTGCCTATACTAGGACATTTAGACAAATACAAAATGTATTCAACTGCTTAACTTTTTAGCATAGTTTGGGTTGGTTTCATGATTAGTGGTGGCAAAAATATCATCTAATTTCAAACTGGTGGTTGAGTTGCCTCTGGCTCAATTTATCCTAAATATCAGAGCCTATTTTTAATGCCTGATTGGTGTATATGTTTTCTGGTGTCATCATTTGCTTGCTTATTTATTCATTCATTCGTTTAGCAGTTTTGAACTACTCTGTGCTTGGTTCTGGGGATCAAAGAAGAATAACATACAGCCTTTATTCTTAAGCATGTACAAGTTAAGTGAGGGAGATGTAAATGCAAAAAGATAACTAAATATGATTTACTAAGTTCCATGATAAATGTATGGACAGAACCTTAAAGGAATGTACAGTAAGGGCACCAAACCCAAACCCAGCCTCTGAGTGTGTGTGTGTGTGTGTGTGCGACAGAGAGAGAGTGGGGAGAGAGAGAGAGAGAAAGTGAGCATGCCATGAGTTTTAGGAAAGGCTTCAGGAGAAGAAAATACCTGAGCAGAGTCATAAATACTCAGTAGTAGCAATTAACCAGGCAAAGGCAGTAGGGAGAAAAGGAATTGAGCTAGCATTACTAAAGCAAAATAAACTCTGTGCAATTGTCCATATCTAAGTTTGAAAAGTTAAATTCTTTTCAACTAAAGTATAGACTTCCATTTCTGTGTTTGTGAAGAAGTGTCTTCCTTACAAAAGTCTCTGCCTATTTAGTATTTATATCACCCCAGAGATAGCTCCAGTCACCCATTTATGATTTACCCAGGGAACTGAAAGCAGTATGGTGTTGGTGAGGAATGAGGAGGGAAGTAAAATGTGAGAATACAGTCTGAAGATGGGGTAGAGAGGGAGGTGCTCCTCCTGAGAGGCCCCGTGCTAGACTGAGTGAAAAAGGAAAGCGCTGATGGCATTTAAGTAGTTGGGTCACCCAATTACATTTAATTTGTAGCTTGATTGCTCTGATGTCTCCATGCAGGGTGGCCTTGAAGAAGCCTTGAACAGAGAGAATGGCTGTTACAGAGGATCATCTGAGAGCTATGAGGCCCACACCAGGAAGTGGCAAGGCAAATGGAGAAGAGATAATGAGCTTGGCACAGTCATCAGGGATCAGGGTTTGAATGCAGTGAGCTCAGAGGGGGAAAATTATGGGACCACCTAGGTTTCTGGCGTGGGTAATGGAGGGGCTAACTCCAACAGATAGAAGATACAGGGGAGGAAATGATGGAAGAATGGGCACTTTCTGCTTTGAACATACGCATTTGGGAGGTGACTCTAAGAGTTACAGGTGAAGATGTTAAAGGAAGTAGAGTGTGATAGCCTGAAGCTCAGAAGGATCAAGGCTGGAGATCTCAATCTAATAATTATCAGCCTGAGGGTAGTAGTTGTCATCGAGATGATGAGAGAGGCTAGACGAGAGTGCGCCGAATGAAACAAACGACGGGGCAAGAACAGATTCTAAGGAAGACTAAATTCCCAAAGGGTGAGGGGCCAACCTCCCAGGTGAGCATTCAAATCCCAGAATTGGCATTGATGCTACTTTTTTTGTGGCTCTTTGAAATCATGGAAGACCTAACTCTAGGCTGGAATCTTAGTTACTCTAGGTCTAAGCTAACTGTGTGCCTCCAGGGATGAGAAAAGAATATCATTCAGTGAGGCCACTAGGTTGTAAGACCATGTGTGACCCTATTATTGAGGGCCTCTATGTGGAGTTAAGACAATAGGGCTTGGTAAGGACCGGGGCAAACTGAGTGTGCCCATTAGAGGGCAGTCACAGCTCACCACAGCTGTCACCATTACAGAATACAGGCAGAGATTTAGATGTTCCAGTTTTTTATGGGGATTAGGAAATCCACATTTTTAGGTAAAGTATGCCATTTTTTAAACCGTGGCAGCTAATTAAATGTGAAACTCTATGCCAGAGGCCAAGGGGAAAATGAAAATGTCTGTGGTCCACCGCTTTGTGATCTGCAATAGGCAACGGGGTGGAGTGACTGAGAGTGACGCTGAAGCTCAGGAAGTAATGAAGTCCCATTCACAGGGACTGAACTCTATTCATCAACAAATACCTATTTCATTCCTAACACGTGCCAGGTTCAAGGAATTTGGCAGTGAATAGAAGAGTCAAAGCTTCCCCAAAATGAATTACACACAAGGAGGTTGTCTTCCCTTGTGGGTATTCTCTTTGTGATACTGACATGTGGTTGAAACAAACCTCCGTGTTTGTGGCAGAAGAACTAGCCAGTTGTTGGCTGCTAGTGCCTGACAGGTTGATATTTAGCAGCGCCATTTATTAGATGCCTTGTGTTTATCTCTGCAAATATTAAAAGCAGACCCTGGAAAGGTTTAAATTATCTGTGCTTCTGTTTTCTTGCCTGTAAAATGTGCATAATGATGGTACCAACTGATAGAATCATTGCGTGAATAGACTGAGATGATGTCTAGAAAGCGTTAAGTCCACATTCTGGCTCATGTTAACTATAACAATTATTGTTATGGTCTACTTGGCACCCTGCCTATTTGTCTAAAACAAGTATGTTTTGTAACTCATAGAGGATGTAAATATGACTTTTGGTCATGGAAATATGGGTAGTTGTTTGAGAGGCAAGCCTACATTTTTGAAAGTTGTACTTTGAAGAAACTGATTCCTGGGGTACAGGGCAATGCGCTGAGGTGATCTGAAGCAGGTGCAATATCAAATTAATTGCCAGCCAGTTGCATATGCTTCTACAGATAAGCTCCCTCAAGTTGTGCTCCTGGGATGGCCCAGGTGTGCGTTTGGATTATGTAGGGACTGTGGGGATGCTCTTGACAATGGAGTTACTAAAGGAAAGCTTTGCTCCCATCCACACAAACTAACGCCTCTTGTCTTTCAAGTGAACTGGTTCATGGAGAATCTATTCCTGACCCTCTGTGGCGATGTTGTCCTGCTGATCTCATGAGACAGAACCTGTGAGTTTGACTGGATCTGAAAAGAATGACGCATTTCAAAGATCTGTCTTGCAATAGAAAGCACTTACTACCTCAGTGAAATGTTAATTAAGCACTTGCTATGTGCCAAGCAGTGAGACTGGTGCCGAGTTTGAGAACAAATTGGACAAATGCCCAGACATCATGGAGTTTATAGTCTAATGAAGAAATTGGTCTAGTCAGCAAGAAATAACATAAGTTGAGGCTCATACTATCGTGCATAGAAGGAGCACTTAATCTGAGGGGTAGCCATGGCTTCCCAAAGAAAGTGATGTGAAAACTGACCTTTAAGATCAAGTAACAGATCAAGTAATAGAGTAAGCCAGAGGAGGAAAGATGGCTCACACTTCAGAATAAGCAGGGGCCATGTTTTTATTGCATAACAGAGGCAAATAAAGCATCTTTTGACTTAACTGGCTACTATTTTTAAAAATTATGTGTTGGCGGGTGTGGTAGCTCACGCCTGTAACCCCAGCACTTTGGGAGGCCGAGGCAGGTGGATCACCCGAGGTCAGGAGTTTGAGACCAGCCTGGCCAACATGGTGAAACCCCTTCTCTACTAAAATACAAAAATTAGCTGGGCGTGGTAGCAGGCGCCTGTAATCCTAGCTATTTGGGAGGCTGAGGCATGAGAATTGCTTGAACCTGGGAGGTAGAGGTTGCAGTAAGCCGAGATCGTGCCACTGCACTCCAGCCTGGGCGACAGAGCAAGACTTTGTCTCAAAAAAAAAAAAAGTGTCAAGATTTGGCCTTACGATAACTTTCAAGATGTGTATTGTTGTTGATTTAATAGATTATGCATATTATTAATGTACACGTTGACATGGGGCATTGTCTTAGACTTAATGTCATTTCTAAATAAGCCTATTACCTGCCAGTTCCATAGAGCTCAAAGACATTCATATCTGTATTGATGTTACAGAGACAGGCAATCCATCACCCATTTATCTTCCCCTCTCCCATTGCCATCCCTCTCATTTAGATCTTATTACTTCTTATTAAACGAATGCAATGTCTTCACTGATCTCTTTACCTCAAGTTTTTTTCCTATTCCAATTTTATGCTTTGCTGCAGAATTAAATTTCCTGAAGTGCAACTCTGATGCTATCATTCCAGTGCTTGAAGTTTCTCATGCTATCCCCACAGTCCGTGGTGTTAATAATAAACCATCAGTCTGGCATTCTCCACCTTTCACATGATTCCAGCCTACTTTTCTCAGCTTCTCTTGCACTGCTGTGTTCCCTGGGATTCGATGTAGACTACTTGCTGTTCTGCTTTCCTGCCTCACTAGCTTTGCTTTAGAACATCCTTCAGTCTCGAATACACTTCCCCAGCCAGTACATGTTGCAATATTCATCTCATGGACCAAATCAAATCCTCCACTGTTTGTGAGGTCCTCCCTCAGCCTCCCCACTCCCATTATTGCATTCTCTCCTTCCTTTAAATCCCCAGTGCTCTATCCATATACACAACACTATACGTCTACTGTTTGTATTGCATTTGTAAAATTATGCCTTTATTTGTGCAGTGTGTATATTATTCTGATGCATTGGAAGTAAGAGCTGTGTACTTTTCAACTTTGTATTTTTTATATCTTTTAGCATAGAATTCCTCACATTGTAGATGATGAATATCTACCAATTTTACTAGCTAGTAATGTTTTTTCACTGCCAATTTTATTTATAAATTGAAAAAGTCCCAATGTTATGTAATTTTATTTAGTATGTTCTCAATTCATGGAACCACTAATATTTTTGTCTTATATATATTCAGCACATATAGGCCATAGTTATTCTTTTGTTTTATGCCTTAAGGCTCATGGGACATTAATACATACATCAGTACAGCTTCTCCTTGTTGTAAGTGCAGAAAGGTGAGAAGACAAATGGCTCCCGGGACCTTACTGAATTAGCGAAGAAAAAGATGGGGCTGGAACCAAGTTCCTTTTGTTCTGAGCCCTACTGTTTGCCACCTGCAGCTGCTTCCCTAGTGTCTCATTCTTTCTTCCAAAGACTCAGTTCAATTTAAATACAATTACTGAAATCAGTATTTACTCACTATACACACAGATGTCAATTAAGACTGAACTTGGTTATTGTAACAAACTGAGGGAGGAATTGCAATTTAGCCTGTGTTGGTTGTCAAGTCTTAGTCTAAAACCCAGGCGTGTAGCCCAAATTATTCAGTGTCTGTCCTTATACCCTAAATTTGTTAAATAACTACCATCAGCTAATTTTCAGTAAGTGTTATTGCATGCAGGCCTGTTGTCTGTTGACGTGTCCCTGGGAAGACAGAGAGAGAGAGAGAGAGAGACAGAGAGAGAGAGAGAGAGAGACAGAGAGAGAGAGAGAGAGAGAGAGAGAGAGATGCCGAGGTGCGACGCCTGGATGTTTCCTCTTAGTGTCCAAATTATTTGTTGTTGCTGCATTAGGCTTCAGGGAGAGCTGATATTTGCAAGTCAGCTCCATGGCCCATTGGTTGGATCCAGTTTCTTTTTCTATGAACTTGCCTCCAGCAAGTAAACCATATGGCAAGGTGGGAAGATCCCTGGACTTACACTTCAAAGGTAAGTTTTCATCTTTCTTCTAGCTCCATCACTAATGGTTTTGTGACCCTGGGAAATTTGCTTAATCTACCAGAGGTTTGATTGCCTAATCTCTTTAAAAAGTTATTGTGAGAATCAAATAGGATAACATATGTGAAAGCACTTGATAAACCTCAGAACACTTTATAAGGGGAAGTGTTTTTAGAATCACTATTATTATTAGAAGAGAGAAATAAAGCAAGGGCTTGAATTCAATTCTGTCTAAAAGCTTGAATAAAAAGTCGATTTCACTTACCTACTTGTTATTTTGGGAGGCATTTTATAAAGTCAAAGTAGCATAGCACTTGCTAGGTTATTCCAGAAACCTATTTACCACTGCCTTACATTTTTCAACTTCATTCATGAGATTTAGTCATTAAACCACAAGGAATGAAGAGTAACCACAATTGATAAAGATAACGAAATAGAAAAGTGTAGTTTATCATACTATCTGAACAGCAACAGCCAAAGGATCTTTCTAAACATCTTTCTGGATATTTGTTTTTGTTGTTCTAGACTAGAAAGATAGCATGGCTTCCTTTTATCACAATCTTTTCACAGGGGTTGACTCAGCTCATTGTTCTTTTGCTTTCTTAGAGAGAAAGATTTAATCTATAAGACAATAGCAACAAATCCAAAAAAAGCCCAAACCACATCAAAACAAAACAAACCAAGTGCTTTCTATGTTTGTCATTGTTCTTGACTGAATATACCAAGGCTTTTTATAACAATTGTTGGAGTGATCCTTATTTCAGAAATCAAACAGCAAGAATTTCACTGTAACGTTGAAGTCCTTTTATCATTGTTTTACTAGCTGTCATCATTGTTGTTTAAGAGTTGGATACAGGAGGAAGAAATTGGAAGAAGCAGCTAATGAAAAATAGAGAGTAATAGTTCCAAAATTTTCTCCATTCTACCCATCCAATTTTCTTAAGTGTCCCGAGTAAGCAATGACAACCAAGCTGAACCAAACCCAAACAAAAAACTTTCTTGAAGCTTAAGTGATGAAAAGAATGGTCAGTTATTGAAGAGACTGAGAATCTGGACACTACTGTGGAACAAATCAATCCATTATTAATTTGCTAAGTAGCAGGACCCTAACTAGGTCTCAGGAGATCGTGTTATTGATTCATTATCTACTTAAGAATGTATCACTCCTGTTAAAAGCCTCAGGGAGCTAGTTCAATTACATCATGTATTAAAAATATTTGAATACAATTTCAGTAGTAACAACAAAACACGAAAGTGAAAATGGTTAGAACTAGTAGTTCGTATTGAATCATGGAGTCTAGAACAGTCAGATTTAAAAGATAAGCCCAATACATTGGAATACCAATGAGGTGTTGTGTCATGGAAGACCTCCCAGATGGAGTTTGGCTTTTGTTGCCTAGGCTGGAGTGCAATGGTGTGATCTCGGCTCACTGCAATCTCTGCCTCCAGGGTTCAAGCGATTCTCATGCCTCAGCCTCTCAAATAGCTGGGATTACAGGTGCCCACCACCACTCTGGCTAATTTTTTGTATTTTTAGTAGAGACGGGGTTTCACCATGTTGGCCAGGCTGCTCTTAAACTCCTGACCTCAGGTGATCCACCTGCCTGAGCCTCCCAAAGTGCTGGGATTACAGCCATGAGCCACCATGCCTGGCCCTCTTCTTGGTTTTCGTGCTCGTTATTCAAGCCTGGAACATATGTCAGACACTGCTGCAGGTAATTGGAGATAACTGGTAACTGCAGCAGAAGAAAGCGCTGCCTGTCCTGATGGAGCTCATATTCTACTGGGAAATACAGTCAATAATCAAATCTAAAGAACAAAAGTATGGGAAAATGGGTAGAAGTAAATGCTAATTAAAAAAAAGTAGGGCAAATTGGAGAGCAGAAGCATCAGAGAGCAGTATGGCCAGGAAGGTCGTGATGAGAAGGCGACTTTCAAGCCACTGCCTGAAAAAGTGCAGGAGCTGGACAGGTGTCAGGAAGGGCCTTCCAGGCAGAGGAAATGGCCACCATCACTGAGCCTGTGCCTCACTGAATGGTGGGTCATGGAGGGTTCGAAAAGATCTGGGACGATGTTGAAGGATTTTGAATAGAGCAGTGAGATGAACTGGCTTTGCATTTTCACAGAATCATTTGGGCTGCTGTGTTGAAAATGGACTGAGGGGACGGGGCAGAAGAGGGGAGGCTGATTAGACCAGTACCCCAGACTACCAGTACCTGAGCAAAGTTATAGGATCAGGATGAGGGCAGCAGAGGGGGAGAGATGCATGCTGAATTCTGGACCTATTTTTAAGTTAAAACCAGCAGGATTTGCTGATGGAAGAGATGTGCATGTAAAACATACAGAGAAATCTAGAATAGCAGAAAGGGTTTTAGCCTGAACAACTAGAAGGATGGATTTGCCATTCACTGAGATGGGAAAGTGTTTGCAGAGAACCATCAGGAGCTCTTGTCAGGCTTGAAATGCTGTTGCTGCTGTTGGCTCTAAGTTGAATGCCCTCTCAGGGATCTGCCCTGCCAAGGCTATCCACACCCCCTCCATGAGTACAGCCTGTATCTAATCCAATGGCCACTCGAGGTGGGGATAGGAAGTCTCACCCCCTTGCCTTAATAAGGGACAGTTGAAAGGCTTCCCTCTCAGGGGGATGGGCTGAGGCCTCTGTAGCAAGAACGTTGCCATTTAGCTCCTCTGGTCCTGTCCTGCCTCCTCCACCCTCACTGTGTTGTTTCTGAGAGCACACCTCAGTAAATTTTCTGCACCCAAATCGCTGTCTCTTCCTCAGAGGATCCACCTTAAGACACCTTCTGTGGGATCCCCAAATAGGAACGACACCAGCTTCTGATAGATTCCTGTCTTTCTTCTCGGTGTAGCCAATGCCACCGGAATTCCATTCAGCATCTGCCTTGCAGATAACTGTGATGATGATCTCCCCAACTATATCATACTAGGTCCCCAGGGTGCTGTACTTTTTCTACAGTTTGCTCATAAAAGGTAGTGCATGAACATTCGTTATGTGGTTAACAGATAATGATGGTACCTCTGAACAGAAACTAAAAACAAGTAATTAAGGATGAAAAGCAACACTTTTAAATTGAAATCGGATATGTTGTTCTACTTTTGTGATTCACATACATCCAGCAAAATGATAATACCCTACAGCTACACTTTCTTGAAAGTTGGAGTGCTGTCAGTCTATTAGAGTGATGACCAGTTTGCAATTAATTTGTTTTCTCCTCCAGCCTCTAAATCTATGTGTGGATCTGCATTCTATCCAAAATTTGAAAACAGAAAAATCTAAGAAACTATATGCAACTGTTTTTGTCTACCTTGTGCAAGAGAACCTCAGATTTGACTGTACCCTTTTGAATAGACTGTTGTGTGAACCGAACTAACCAATTTATGAAATGCTTGGCCATTTAGACAGCGTGTAAAGAAAAGAAAAGAAAAACTTCTCTCCTAAACCAGGGCTGAGTGCAGAATGGGCTGCAAGGCATCGTCTACTCCATTCCTAAACTGCCTGCTTGGGAAAATCCACATGCCTTCTAAAAGCTGTATTTAGGGAAGAGAGAAACTAGAGTTCACTTGTGGGAGTTCTTCACTTAAGCCTCACTAGTACGCACAACGACAATGGTTCTCAGCCTTCGCTGCATTGAATCACCTGGGGAGCTTTAACACCCTTGATGCCTGGCTCCCACCTTCAGAGATACTGATATAATTGGTCTGGGTGTGGCCTGGGCAATGGGATATGTAACCCCGCCCCAGGTGACTCTAATATTCAGAGCAGGTTTGAATATTATTATATTTTCTAATTTTCAAACAAAACTTCATTAGAAAATTGTTTTAAGGACAGAGTGATTATAGGGTTAAATGCATAGATTATGCAGTCATAGAAACTAGATCATTGTCTTGTGAGTTAAAAACTGTAGACTTGGGCATATGGCTTAAATTCATAGAGAATGGCTGCTGTATCAGGTAAAACACATTTCTGGCTACCATCAGATTGGAAGCTCTTGGCTAGATACAATATAGCTAAACGCTATTGATGGAAATGAGCTGACTGATGGGCCCTGGCCACTGTCCCCTGCCATCGTCCTCTTCTTGTCACCCCCTTGCTTGTGATCCTCCAGACAGGCTGGCCTTCTGCAGTGAGTCAAGCTCTTCCTGAAGCCCAGAACAATCCACCTCTGATCACCTTAGCATATTGATGTCGACCGACTTTCTATCAGCAAAACTGATCTCAGCCAAGTAATATCCGGCCAGATCCTTGAGCACCCTGCAGTCACTATTATTCCAGCGAATGAGACTGTGAAGCTATGGTTCACACAGAGTGTGGAATTGGTAAGGTAAGATTACATGGTGAGCATGTAATTTAGACTCATGGCCTAAATATGTTTGCAAAGATCCTAAAACTTCCTATGCTAATCCAGACGTTTCTTCTATAACATCGTCGAAATAAAATGAAGAACAACCAGCCTTGATGTTTCCCAAGTTAGATGCCTCAGAGCTTTCTCTTTTCCATACTCTGTAGCTTCATTACCTATGGACTTTTCTCATTGCTCCATTTTCTAGCCCTTTAATCACGTCCAGTGCGTCCCTTTAGAGAGTTCTCCTAGTTCTAAGCATTCATTTAACTTTCAGGGCTCCAGACCAGGTCTTTAATTACAAACTTAAAAATTATGGCAGGAGTGGAAAAATATGACCTCATATTGCTTAGTGCTATACTTACTCCTAAAGACAAAATCATATTGCTTCTACTGCAGTAGCTTCAACTCTGCCATTCCTCTGAGTCACCAGGTTACCATTGTTTTGATCAGCGTGATGATTATGAATAATAATGACGGCATCCATATACTATAAGGCTACTCTACGCCAGGCACTGCAGTAGAAGACTGTCAAGAGTTATGTTGTTTAATTCGTATAACTATGAATTGAAGCCTTATGCCCAAGTCTACAGTTTTTAACTTGCAAGATGATGATCTAGTTCCTATGACTGCATAATCTATATATTTTTCACCCTGTCCTAAAACAATTTTCTAATGAGGTTTTAATTGTTTGAAAATTAGAAAATAAAAATAATGTAGACCAGGAATTCTTCTGTAACAGTGGCTTTGAAGGAGTTTAATGGTTTGCAAATACAAAAGGAGACATGGGTTTCCTGTAGCAATATCATTAACATACATTCAGATTTTTTTTTCTCTATCCAAAGACTCAGCACCCAGCCCACAACAGGAGCTCAATAAATGCTTGCTGAATGTAAGGTGAGGTCTAAGGATCTGTATCTTTTCCTACATTACATGAAGATAACTTTGCTGTTATGTATTTAGCTTCTGACATAATCATTACTTTTTACAGCCATGGTTTTTCTGATGGATTAATATATTCTTTTTTCCAGTCTCTGGCAATGTCTAGGCTTGACCCTCTCCTGTCCAAGTGAGGTGCCCTTGCCCTCCCTGCCTTATATGAACCTAACAGGGTAATCAGACATTCTGAAGGATAAAACTCTCCCTTGATTTCTGATCTGAATAATCTCAGATAAAATCATGACTTTGAAAAAGCAGTACCTATAGTCTAACATCACTTCGTCAAGCTGTCTTTAAGATTTTTTTTCTTTCCTCTGTGTGATCACAGACTATTGTTAGTGATGTAAGATGTACTTTGCCTGTTTTGACAGGACTAAATGTTCTGAACAAGAAACAAAAACAGATGTGTATAGCTATCCTGCACACCTAGGTCTCTGTCCTGGAGGCACTCCAATACCGCATTACTTTCTGATGGCACAGAAATTAAAGAAGGCCTGGTCTGGAGCTTTGTGAGTTAAATGAATGTGTAGAAAATGTGGCATCTACTTTGAGATGGCTAGAGGAAAAATTATTACTCCTTTGTAATCGATAGAAGGCAGAGGAAGAGACACACAGCACTTTTGTGCTCTTTCCAGCATCCTTATTAGACTTTTCATTAAAGATGGCTTGGAAAATTGCATGGATTACTCTAGGCACAACAGTGAATCTTAGCATTTTAACAGGAAAAATAATGTATATGTGGTCAGCTGCGTCTTAAACGGTCTCCAGTGATCTCTACTTCCTGGTCTTTATGCACTTGTGAAGTGTCCTTTCCTTGGTTGTGGGCTGGACTTAAATAGAATATGGTACATCTGAGATTTTATATGTATATATTATATATAATCTCAACATAGAGATCTCTATAGGTAATCTACATAGATTATATATGTTACATATATTATATACTATATATGTAATATATATCATTTATAATCTATTACATATGAAACAAACTGTGGCTTCCATCTTATTGGATGCTCTCTCTTAGGCCACTCATCATTTCTTCTGCTGGTCTATAAAACTTCTGGAGAACAGAAACTCAATGCTATTACTTTTTGAATTCCTATAGGTCCCAGGAATGAGCCTTGCAAGAAGCAAATGCTGACTAAATATCTGATTAGTAAATATGTGAATAAATGTTGCCTTTAAAGACCAAGGAACAGTTAGGCAACTTGATGTTAGGCAAGGCCTCTATTTAATATTCTAATTATTTCCCTTGATTATTCACACATTTTTAACATATTAATAACTGACTTCCAAATATAATCTCTGCTTGAGGTTTCTCTTTCTTACTGTAGAAGACACAGTTAAACCTTGAGTAAATGACATGGCTTCATTATTTCTTTATGATTAAGGAACTTTATAACATGTGATCTTATATTAATGCAAATCTCTATATTTTGATTATCAAAAGAATACAGTTTATGTAAAAATGGGTACATATCATTTGAAAGTCTATAGAAAATGAGATTGTCTTCATTGGCAATTAACAGACTGTTAACTAATAAGTAGCAAAGCAATGTTTTACTTGAAGTTATACTTTTACACTCTTGTTCCTTACTACTTTGTTATGGTTATCTTTTCACATAAAACATAACTGCTACAGGAAGGAGGAGAAAGTGATGAGACTGATTGGATTAAGTGGGACCTGTGAGCCTGAGCTACATCAATATCGCTTGAGTGGCAAAATGCATCTCTCTGGTTATTACACACATCAAGAAAAAATCAGACCAAGTTTTAAAGAACTTAAACAGAACCAGAGATTTAAAAAACTTGTTTAATTATATTAAAGGACATTTAAAGGACGCTCTTTTGCTGCCATGAAAAAGGAAGTAATAATGGAAAGAAACTTTAAGTAAATATTGTCATAGAAAAGATATTGCCAGGAGCAGTGGCTCATGCCTGTAATCTCAGCACTTTGGGAGGCCTAGGCGGGTGGATCGCTTGAGGTGTCAGGAGTTCAAGACCAGTCTGGCCAACCTGGTGAAACCCCGCCTCCACTAAAAATACAAAAATTAGCCAGGCATGGTGGCGCACACCTGTAATTCCAGCTACTCACAGGGCTGAAGCAGCAGGAGAATCGCTTGAGCCCAGGAGGTGGAGGTTGCGGTGAGCCAAGATCGCGCCACTACACTCCAGCCTAGATGACAGAGTGAGACTCCATTTAAAAAAGAAAAAGAAAAGAAAAGTGAAGATATGTCTGTCGTAGGATCAATAGAGCAACAAATTTCTTTGTCTTCATTTCTTCTCACAAAAAGGAGGAAATAATTAGTAAAACAATGTCATATATGTATAATTGTGGACTAAATATTACTAACTGGACACAAGAAGGATGTCAGTAAAACTACTCAGGGTAAATCTGGTTTCATTTGTCTTCCGTCCCCACCCTTCAGAGCAGAACGTTGCTGTCAATGACATTGTTATCTGACTTAAACATGAGGATCGTTCTGCTGGTGACTTTAATTACTTTCTCATCAAAGCCACATTGGACAGCTTCAGAAATTTCTTCTTTGCCTCCTAGGACACCTTAAAGGACAAATGATTCCCCTCCCTCCGTTGTTCATCAGGAATGGCAGGAAATCATTTGGTGTCGCCAACTTTAGTGAGGCTCCTTGGGAACTGCACACGCATGGCGGGAACAGAAACGTGAGAGCAGCTCAGAGTGTTCTGCTGTCCTTAACACACTTGGTGCTGCCAGAGCTGAAATTCTCCTATTTGAATCAGGCTGACTAGCAAGAAGGTATGCAAGGACTTTTTGTTTCCATTGTTTTACATATCCTTTTGTGAAGAAATTTTGGAGGGCTTCAAAATGTTTCTGTTTTGTCGGAGTCACATGGCCAAGTAAGACTGAAGGAAGGGGCAGTGTGCATCAAGCAAACCACAGCGCCAGGTGCAAATGTTGGGAATAAAGGAATACTGGACTGGGAGTCGGGACCCTGGATGTCAGCCTTGACTCTGCCATTGTCACTGCAAGGGTTTTGGCTTCAAAAAAAATTTAAATAAGCAAAGCCATATTTTCCCCTTTATTTATTTAGAGCTATGAACTGGCATGATGGCTAATAGAATCACAGCTTTGTGGCTGAAAAGAGCTTTAGAAATCTCAGAGTTGTCCCCTCCCACTGCAGCTTTAGAGAGAGATGAGTTCGCATTTTCGCAGTGCATGGATGAGCACAGGGGCTTGGTAAAGGGTTGGTTCTGGGCTCAGTCCACAAACGAGCCAGCTCTCCCTCCTGTCTCCTTTCTTCTTCCCCTCAGTGACCAGTCCAGGGATCTCTCCAGGACCCTGTGGAAATCAGCGTCTACCCTGATGCCCCTTTCCTGCTGCCAGTCACAGATCTGAGAAATACTTCCATTCTGTGCTCTATGAAATTTTCAACTGCCATAAAGAGGTTAAAAAGTGGCATAATGTTCCTTGAATAGTTTCCATACATGATTTTGGGTAGACTAAATGCGAATCTCCTCAGATAAGCATCTTTAAGGGATGCTTTTCTTTTTCAGGAAATCACTTAGTTGTCATTAGCTGACAGGATTTCTCGTCACTGTCCTTCATGGGTGGCTGCAACAGAGCGCTGTCAGGCAGTGCTGGGCCTGAGGGGCTCAGGCGCCCACTGAGAGCGATTATTACTGCACCTGGGCCACTTCGCCACCTTGGTGGCAGGGCGAAGGCACTCTAGCGAATTCCACTTCACTCAGCTGGAAGACAGACGCTGATTGTCAGGGAAGGGGAGGAGAATGCTGGCCTCCTTTATGAGTCTGACCTCATTCCCGCAGAGTCAATGGGCTTGCGTTGCTCATCTCTTTTCCACATCGTGTTTTGGGAATCAGGGTTAGGCAAGTGGTCAGTTGAAGAGCCAGCAGAAACATTCCAACCTCACATCATTCTTAGATTCTCTGCTTGTGACTCGAGTTCCTGGATTTGACCACCTTTTCTTGGAAGAATTCAATTTTGAAAACTCACTGAGCACTTGTTGACTGTTGAGGAATAATAACTGATAATTTTTTAAAAATCAAAGCTCATGCTCACTGAGCATGTAAATGTGCCAGGCTCTGTGCTACGCACTATACAAATATGAGGACATTCAATCCTCACAAGAATTCGATGAGGTCAAATCAGTTATGATCCTCATCTCTCAGGTCAGGAAAGTTAGGTGACAGGGATGAGATCTCTTGCCCAAGAGTCCAGGCAGGGCTCCTTAGTGGTAGAGTCTGGCTTTGTTCCCAGGGTCCTTCTGCAGGGCTGCCTCCTAAACCACCATTCAGTACTCAAGAAACTTGCAGCCTCCTTGTGCTAACTAATGTTAGTACAAGACCACGTTAAATAATTACTAAGTAGGGGTGAAATCAATGCGATGCAGAAGTGCAAGGGGGAAAGATTTGGTTGTAAGTCAGAGTGTGTGAGAGGATGGCAGGCCTTCCTGGCAGAGGCACAAGTGAAGAATGCACAGTGACATGAGGGTCTAGAGGGGCTCAATCCGTCTTGGGAAGGGTGGGGTGCAGCATGCCCACAGTGTGCACTCTATGGAGCCCAGGGTGGGGAACAGCCTAGAACACAGTTTGTAGCACAGTGGGTTTGAATCCAAACAAAGGTGAGTGGATTTTATTCTGCACACTACAGGTACTACTTTTAAATTTTAGAGAAGAGTGTCATGAGACACCTGTGTTACAGGGAGGAAACCTGGATGTCAGGAGGTGGATTTAGGTAAGAGAGATTGGGGCAGGGAAGCCCATCAGGGTTCCAGGGGAGAGGCGGGCACGGGCAAGTGGGGACGGATGGGGAGCAGAGGCATGGTGCTTCAAGGCCTTGTGACAGTGTGCATGTACAGAGGGACGATTGTGAGTTCACAAAGGGCCCTGGTTACTAGCCTGGGTGGCTGAGAGGCTGGTGGAGCCTCTGTCCAGTGGAAGCCCAGGGAAGGGGAGACTCTGGTAACTGCTTTGGAGCTGAGGATTATAACCCAATTATAGACTTAGTTCTTGTACATGTGTGAGGCTTCTGCAGGTCACCTGTATGGAAATACCCTTGACTGACCAATAGGGGCTCATGGCCCAGGGGGAGATCAGGGCTGCAGTCCAAGCATGTAGACATGCTTTGAAAGCCATCACAGCTGGTGGATGGACCCGGAAATCAGTGGAGAAGGGAGGAGACGAGGATGAGGCCCATTGGAGTACCTTCTGGCAGCGAGCAGCAGTGGAGGATGGGGTGTTGTCTGAGAGATGCAGCCAGAAGGGGGGTGAGTCAAGAAATGGGAGGAGAGGGCTTCAGGAAAGAGAGAGAACTTTTACCATTTCCATTTCAAAAGGCTTTTTTTTTTTTTTTAAGGCAAATGACAGAGAGGAATCAACTAGCCATGGCAAACAGAAATACAGCAATTCTCCATCATCTCCCTGCTCCAGTCAGACTGTTCTCACGATTTATTTCAGTCAGATGAAGATGTGCTTCTGTGTAGCTGGGAGCAGTCAATTAAAGAGATTAAAGGCAGAAAGGCTGCTGCAGCAAAAGTATTTAAATTTTAGTTTCTTCTGCAGCTGTGCTTTCTCCACTTTCTCAGCAATCAGAATTTCCTTACCCCCTGTTCTTTGTCTGTTGGAATTAAACAGAAGCTATTTCTTTTCTCTTACAGGTTTTTTAAAAAGAGATCCTAGGGCCATAGATTTTTATTTTCAGTGTTTATGCCATGTATGCCATTTAAGCATAGGAGTGCTATATTTAGTTTAAACTTTAGCATGCCTAAAGAACTCATTCCTTTATCCCCAATTTTAGGACAGGCAAATCAAAGTTAAGAGTTCGCCTAAAATTAAACACTGTAGGTTAGGCAGTGTCAAAACAAAAACAAAAACAAAAACAAACAAAAAAACTGTTTCATGTTCCACCGACCTCTGCAGGCAAATCCCATTTCAGTCTCTACGCTTGTTGATTCTTACCACTTACAGATTCTTACAACAAGCTGCCACTGAAATCATCACATTCTGCCTCTTCATTTACTGACTGAAGCTCAGTCTGGTTAAATAGTTTACCCAAAGTCCTGGGGTCAGAAATGTCTGGATGTCCTTATAAAAGCCCACAGCTCCCACAGCTGAAGTTTCTTCTCACCACCCACAAGCTCGGTCTCACTCCCTCAGGTGAAACGTGCCTTAGACGGGAGGGATTTAAGAAACTCTAGTGCGAACTAGAGCAGGCAGGTGCCTGCTTGCTGCCTGCAGGCCTGCAACGCCTCTCCAACACAGGGTTCACACATGGCTTTGGCTTTATGCCTGAGAATTGGTTCCCAGGTTTGGCAATCACGTGTCTGCCTTGTTTCTGTGCCTCATGGTCCTATATCCAGCATCTTAGTCCTTCCTAGACACCAGAGCCTCCTGGACCCCTGTCCACTCCCCTCCTGGTGCTGTGGCTCCTTTTTTTTTTTTTTTTTTTTTTTTTTTTTTTTTGAGACAGAGTCTTGCTCTGTCGCCCAGGCTGGAGTGCAGTGGCATGATCTCAGCTCACTGCAACCTCTGCTTCCCGGGTTCAAGGGATTCTTCTACCTCAGCCTCCTGAGTAGCTGGGACTACAGGCGCACGCCACCATGCCCCACTAATTTTTATATTTTTGGTAGAGATAGGGTTTCACCATATTGGCCAGGCTTGTCTCGAACTCCTGACCCCATGATCTGCCCGCCTTAGCCTTCCAAAGTGCTGGGATTACAGGCGCGAACCACTGCACCCGGCTTGTGGCTCCATCTTTGAGCCTGGGGCCCTGCCACCTTCCAATAGCCTACAAGCTTGGGTTGCTCATTGCCTGGTTGCCAATCTTTGCCACCTGCCAGGAGACCTCAGGGCTTTTTCAGGACCATTGTGTCCACATAGTCCGGAAGCCCTTCTGCCTGACGCTCTGGACTTCATTCCCCTCTGGGTTGTGTCTGTTCCTTTGGGGCTGGCACCACCCACTGGAGGGCATTTCCACACCTACTCTTCCTTATCCTGCTGCAGTTCCCTGGGCCACATCTTGAGATATGATACAGAATTATTGAGTAGTGAAGCCAGGACTCCTAACTTCTGAGCCAGCATTTTTTTGATTGAGTCACACTTTGTCTTTTGTTTCCTGTTTGTTCTAGGTCTGCCACTTCCTAGCAGTGTAAATTTGGGCAAACTCTGGGCAACATTCCCACTGGAAGAAAAATCAGGATGATCATACTAACTTCCAAGGGTCGTTAGGAGGATTAATGAGATAAAAGAGCTTGTGGTATATACTTGGCACTCAAAACTGTTTAACCTTCCCTGAAGGCCCTTCTGTAACCTCTCATCCCTTTTTTACTAATTGCCTGCTTTTTCCCTGTGTGATAGGGGCTTACTGCAGGGACACGCACATTTGTGGACAGGCATTGGAACGGCACTGGGATGCCGCTCCACCTGTCTTCACTCACTGACAAGGAAAGTGGTGGGCATACCTTTGAAAGTAGGATCACATCTTCAGGTTAGTGACACATGGACTTGCAATAAATACCTCATGAAATGAAATCCATTGCCCTAGGTTCATGGTCTCTTTAAGGCCTTTCTTTGCTTATGTTTTGTCTCCCATGAAAGAATGGACACAATGATACTCCCTTCTGAAAGTGTAAAAGCAAAAATAAAAGCAAAAATCCCCATATGGAACAAAATTCAATGAGACCACTTAACTGAAATACTTAACAAGAAGAAAGCAGCCTTTGCAATGCTTGACCTTCTTAGGAACGGTCTTTTCCGTGAGCACCTCTGGTGCCCGGTGCTCCACAAATGTGATCTTACTTAGACCTCACAAGAACCCTGGAGAGGCTCAGAGACCTCCCCGGGTGTCGGGGGAAAAGAGTGCGGTAGAGCCTATGTTGAGCCCAGGCCATCTGACCCGAGGGCCCGCTCTGCTCACCGCATGGAGCTGCCTCTCAGTTCATCAGGCCCGTGAATGTGCATCAGACAGGTTCATCACTCCAGCGGAGGCAGCGTCGACAGCGGGACCCGTAGGTGACACTGCAGCTCTTCTAAGTCCGTAATTCTCAGGTGGGATACTGAAAATTGCTTTAATGACCGCTGTAACTCCATAATCAAATGCCTGGAGTTCCTTCTCCTTCCTCCATGGGGCGGTGATTCCGGGGAACGAGTACGAAAGCTCCGCTTCACACCCGACACGTTCCTCTGTTCCTCTGCATTTTAAAAACCCAAGTCCTCACCATGCGAGGCTGGCCCCGGGTTCTTTCTGGCCATGGCCTGTGTGGGGAGGCTGCCTCCCTGGCACCCCAGGCTCCCTGTGATTTTGAGATTGTTCATTTGGAGTCCTGCAGCCACCTTCGGACTCCACAGAAACCTCTGATGAGCCATGATGGGGTTTTCTGGCTGGAGAGGCAAAGAGAAGGATAGCTGTCCTTGGCCATCTTTCTGGTTTCCTGGCTCCAGGATTTAGACATGGGTAACAAGGACAAAAACATGTGAATCCTTTTCTACTAAGAACCCCTATAAGGTATTGGATAGTTCCAACATTGTACTTATTGAATATGTTAGCTAATAATGATTCCGTCTTCCTGCCTTCTGTATTTACTGACTCTCTAAAGAAGTAAAAGGCCTTAGAGTCTCACTTTTTCATTCATTCTCTCACTCTTGCCTATAGTAGACACTGAGTGATTCATATGCATCAGATAACATATTAGACATTTGTGGCCAAAAGGCCAAAGACATTGGCTTCTATAACAATGGGCATGTGTTATTGTTCTTAATTTACAGGTAGGGCAAATGAGGCTCAGAAGCATTAAATAATTTGCCCTAAATCACAGAACTCACAAAAGAGAGAGCTGGGATCAAGTGCTTGTTGGCACACGTGCTGACATCGACATGAAGCTTCTTTGGCAGGAGAACAGGAAGTAGGTAAGACCTTGGTTCTGGGGCCGGGCAGACCTGGGCCTTTTTGGCAGTTGCATGTATATATTTATATATATGATCTGTGGGATTGTGGGCAGGGCACTTAACCCTTGTGAGGCCTAGTCTCATCTGTGCAATGAGATGGTGACAGCATCTACCTCATAGAGGTGATGCGAAGATTGAATAAGGTGCTTTGAGTGCAGCCCTCACTGCACTCAGTTAATGCTGATAGGTGGTAGGGACTATTACTTTTTTAACCCCTATTTCTGATACGGAATGGAAAGGCTGGAAGAAAAGGTGCAACTACGGAGCACTTAGGCTTCAATAACTGCACCATATAGATCAACCAAAGTCAAACTTTCCCATTAATTCCCTGATTGCCCTCATTATCATATTAAATAAATTTTACAAGTCTTATTACTGTCAAATCACTTTATCCGAAGGCCATGTCTCAGATCAGATGTCATACACTCAGAGGCTGAGGAGGAACAGAGACATCTCATCGTTGATCGGGGTCAACTGATCAATTGCAAATTGGTTGAGACTATAAAATCTACATGTGTTTTACTGATGGTTTGGAATCACATGGCATTGAGGCTGCTCACTGCTGTGGGGTCCAGATGCTGGTCCATTCTGCATGCAGGTGGAAGGGCTCACTTACAGAGAAGGAAGTCAGCAGAGACGCCTTGGAGGCCTATTTCCATTACACACATTCTCCTTTAACAGAGGCCTCTGAACACTGAAGTGGCAGCAGTGAAATGATCGTTGTAAAATGACTCCGTTTTGGTAAGGTCATACTCTTTTGGACTAAGTGTGTTCTAAACTCACTTCCTTCTCTGGACTCCTAGAGTCTGGACTATCAAAGGGAGTCGAAGAAATTTCAAAATCAAAGAAATTTGGGAATTGAAGAGTATCAAGAGTGTGCTACCATCAACGGAATCTGCGGATTCCTCACCAGCTAATCAGGGCAGGCTGATCCCTGCTTAGAGTCAAATGCCATACATGTGACAAGTTTTAATGTTGTTCTCTCTTAAGCTGTTTCTCTGCACTGATAGAATCTTGGAAGCCAAGAGGTGATTGACCTGCTGCGTCTCTCGGCTCTCCTCACCATAAACAAGGTGATGAAACTTTTGAAGTTTTCAGAAAGTGAACAATGAAAGGCAGCAGCTATGCGGACAGTTGCCAACATCACTATAATTTAAGCTTTCCAGGGAGCAAATCCCAATGTGGGTAGCGGCTCTCCTGTCTGCTGCTATTAGGTTTCCGTGTCCTCTCTCTGGCCCCTCTCAGCTTGCCCATCCAGGCTGCCAGGCCTGCTTCTTTGCTACATGTGTCCAATTTGACTGTGACAATAGTGACGGCTTGATGTCCACAGAGGATGGGAGGGTTTCTCCTCTGGCCCGACGGGTGTTAAGAGAGCTGGGTTAGCACTGATGTCTCAGGCAAATTGATCTTCATTCCCATGAAGCAGAGAAACACTTTAAAAGAATGTCTAAATCATCTGGTGTATTAAGGCATCAAGTTCTTGCACAAATTGTACCAGACATTTTTTTCGTTGTGGCAAGACAGGCATTTTGCAAAGATGTCAAATCACATAAAGCCGCAGCACAATGCAGCATCAAAGACGTAATCTGTGCTTGTTGCTTTGTCAGGCAGGAGTTACCATTAATAAACCCAGTGAGCGAAGTGGAATCCAAACACACTTTGTACCTCCACCATGATGGACAGGTGAATGCCTTGGCAAGAGTTACTATGGTTCTCCTGGCCCCTATATGTCTATTTTCTTTTGATCTTCTACAAAAAGCAGCCAGCAAGACAAGCAGCAATCCAGAGTGGTACAAATTAAGAGCTTTGGTCAAAGCCTTAATATTGAGAAACAGGGCATGCTCGGACTTAGCAGATTCAGGCATGTGAGCTGCTGGTCTTACTATATATAGGTCACAGAAATTAAAATAACAAGTGGGTTAGCGAGATGAATGGACATAAGGACCTTTCTGTAGTGAGCACGGAAATGGATGTTTGTCTGCTTGTTCTTTCTTCAGACTGGAAGCTCCTGGGGAAATGACGGTACCATTGCCCCCCAAAACACAAGGCAGAAGTGGAGTTCAACATACAGGGGGCTTTGGACAAGGTTGCTGCTGATCATGGTTCCTAAATAAGCCTTTGGGTTCATTTCCTGATCTGTAATCAAGGAACAAAGGGATTGTGCTCTAATATTTTTTATTATAAAATTCAGTGACTCTATGTGTCATGTGATTATCCATCTTATCTATTGTCTATCTATGTGCCATCTGTCATCTATCTACCTATCTGTCTTTCCTATTTATCCATCCATCTATCTAATCTATCTCCTTACATACACATTTATCCCTCCTAATGTTAACAGACACCAAGAGAAACAGTGTTTGTATTTTGAGTACTCTGAGGCCGCTGCAAAAACAGTTTAAGGTAATAAAAAAAAGCACACATACACATATATGTGTAGACTCTTTCAGAAACTACTCCTGGGCCTTCCCTCTGCTCTTCTCTTTCTCCAAGGCTACAGCAGGTTGAGGGCATAAAGAGGCCTGAGAAGAATGAGTAATGCAGGGTCGATATTCGGGTCACGTTGGAAGCGGTGCAGCCAGGTGTGCCCTGGCGTTCTATGAGCTTCCGGGATGTGATACTTGCCAGGTCTCATCAGTGAACACCATAAAGCTTTTTACTGAGAAGAAAATTGTTGCTAACTACTGAAGTTACTTACAAAATGTTTGTTGAATAAATGAGGGAGAGAGGGAGGAAAAGAAAAAGAGGAAGAAGAGAGAAGAAAGTTGGTGGGGAAAGGCTAGTGGAAGCTCTGACAGCATGTTTTGAACCCTCAGAAGACTGCGAAGGTTAAACTGTCTCAACAAGCATCTTGCTTTCTCCAGCCTTGCATACAGTGGATGCTCAATACAGACCTGAGTGATTAATACAGTGATGAGAAAAATGGAACTGCAACCTTTTAATTGCTTAATTGGTGGCCATAAAGTGATGGCTGAATGCCAAAAGGCTAATGGTTGTCTGCATTCGGGTGATATTTTTCTAAAGGTAAGTCTATTTATTTTCTATTTGTCCTTCACTGACAGGTGCCTAAAAAACATAGTTTGAAAAAGTTACTTCTAATTCACTTATCTTACTTAATTTATAGATCTTTCTCACAGAAGTAGCCTAGCTATAAAGCGAGAAAATAAAATGTTAGGAAAACTATTTAAAAGCCCAAGTAATCGGTTGGTAAGAGATCCTTTTTGACCCTAAAGGCAAAATTTGCAAAGTTAATGAAAACTGTGGTTTAAAAAAGGTGTACATAGAAATCTGCAGATGCTTGAAGCTGATATGACATATTATTTTTTTAAATCAATAAAATTTAATTTAATTACTGATAAAGTTGAATAGGTACAAGTACTCTATTATAGAAATGAGGTTAGATTCTGCAGGGACAGAATGGTGTCTAGGTAAAGCAACCTGCAGCCCGGACCGCAATGATATCTGAGAAGCCTCCTGTGGCTGTGAAGGGTGCCGTAGGATGGGAACCAAACCCTAGCCTGCTCCTGGCCCTTTCTGGTTCCGATTTGTGATGCTCCTGACCTGGACGGAGCTGGAAGAGGTCTGTTTTCTGACTGTGGCTGTGCACCGTGACTCAGGCAGGTCTGTGGGCCCACTCTCCTGTCCCATTTGCTGTGTTTTCCCTGCCAAGTTTTCGTATCCATTCATCTGGCTCCAGCTTGTGAACCTGCTCCTGGCCCTTGTCTGCTTCTCTTGCTGGAAGATTCACTCTGATGGACATTATCCTGAATGCTACCCTCACTCTGCTTGACCCTGATCGAGACAAAGGAAGGAAGTGCCCACAGTTTTGCCCCACGACATGCACTGGTCCATATTTTCACAGTGAAAATTACAGCAACAATTTGAATCTTAGTAAAAGTCTCTCATCATTTTGAATACAAGCTGCAGAAATGGATGGGGCTTATGGCTGGATCAGTTCTGGTATGGAAGGATGTGCATGTGGCCTCCCAGAGGGTGCTAACCCCACTTTCTAAGAAGTGTGGCCTTGTGAGCACCATAGGAGTGACAGGGTTACTCTTTTGGTCCCACATTGGCCAGTGAGAAGGTATCTTGTCCTTGAAGGAAACCTCAACCCTGAGTTCCTTAAAGCAATGTTACTAAGACCCATTTGCGCAGTGGATCATGTTCTAAGTGTTTGGTCTGCATGGGTGAAGGTGGCCCCAGAGCAAACATAGCCAGGGCTCAGCACAGAGCAGTTCCAATCTCTATCCTCCACGCAGGGGCAGGTACCCTAGTGCAGTAGTTCCCAAAGTGTGGCCAGTAGACCTCTGAGGTCCCTCATACCCTTCCCAAGGGTCTTTGAAGTAAAAACTGTTTTTATAATAATTCTAAGACATTTTTCCATGACTTATCCACTGGAGTTTTCTAGAGGCTACCTACTGCTATTGCAACAGATTGAATACAGAAGGAGATACAAGAATCATCTATTATTAGCCAGACATGAAAAAGATTCACGAAAATACAAAATGATGTCTTTCTCATTAATTTGTTTGTTTCAATAGTCAAGTTATTTTTCATAAAGTAGTTTACTTTTGTTAACATGTAATGCTAATTTATTACAGCTAATTTCAAATGAATTAATAAATACGTACTTAAAATTCCTGTTTTAATTTCTAATATAATATTAGATTAGATATGATATCACCACATTGTAATGGTAATTGATAGGTGTAACCAACACAAACAAAGGCCTTTTCGGGTCCTTCAGGGATCTTTGAGTGAAAAGAGGATCCTGATCACAAAACGCTGGTGAATGGCTGCCCTAATGGAAAGGACCTGGCCTTTGGCCCCAGATGGACCCAGGCTTGAATCCTAACTTCTCCCCTTAGCACTGAGGGTATTGGCAAGCAGCCTGCCTTTGCTGAGCTTCAGCTTGCTTGTCTGTGGAACGCAGATCATGCTAATCCCCAGGGAGGTTCTGCAGGTAGGACTGTAGGAGCCTCGGCTGGAGCTACAGCCGCAGCTGTGGACAGCCCTCCCGCAGGTCCACTAGCCACCGGCTGGAGAATTGAGTGACTGCGTCTCTCCCTTTGTCCTTAGCCTTAGCTGGTGCAAGGAAGCTGCTTTAGTGAACTTCCAGGAACTGAGTCATTCACGTAGACTCACTTTCCTTTCCTCTCGTGAAGATTCGTGATAACCATCGTGCCTCCCACTCCTTGTGTGCTCTGGGATACCAGATGGCAGGAAATGGACCATTTCACTCACAAAGGGAGCTGTCCTCAGGACAGCCACAACAAATGCCAGCTCAGCCGGCATGTCCTCTCAGGTTGCAGGTGGAACAAGTGGAGCACAAAGTATCAGACCAATGTCTGCAGTTCCAAAGTGGGGAGTCAGTGTGCAAATGCTGGCGCCTGCGTGTCTCCACGGTTACTGACCCAGATACCATGCTTTCCCTGGGGCAGGCACCTGGACTTGACCCAGTCAGGTACAGCATCCATAAGGAACAGCGTGAGCAGCATGTACCTATGAGTCAAGTGCTAGGTGTATATGGCTGAGTTGATCCATCGTCCACTTGTGGCTTCTCCCACTGTGTCTGCCTTTAAGATGTGAACTCAAATTCTCTGAGCATATTCATGATACTAAGGCCTTCAGTAGTCCTCCTGGAGAGAGAGGCTCTTAAGAAAGAGGGCAGCAGACAGGCAGGCAATCTTTTGAATACAACGTGGAAGAGGGAAGGTAAGGCATGACCACCCCAGATTTTGGAAGCGGTCTGTGAACATATCTGGGTCTGTGTTATTCAGCAGCCCATTGCTGACTTCACTTATAGGATTCTAGCGCTTTTCATTCACTGTTGGAATGGAGACCTTTTGGGTTTAGATTAGATCATTGGATTTGGAAGTGTGGGGAGAAGCTGACTCAGCTGTCCTTGCTCAGGCTGTCTGTCTGCCATCATCTCCTCAAGCCACTCAGACTCCCTCATTACTGCCCCATGGGGATTCCTCCTCTCACTGTGTCTCAGCCTCAAAGAGAAAATGATTCAGCAGGGACTTGGGTTCCTGTACTGCTAGGCGCTTCTCCGTGTGGTCTAACGATTCCTTGCCCCAGAGGATCCACCTCAGACACGTCAGGACACCAGACACCAGAATTGGGGAGATGTGGGTATCTAGATCTGAACTAGACGTTTTTCAGCATTTCTTAGAGAGAGACAATATTTTGGCAGAACATTTACAGGGGATGGGGAGCCTGATGACGGTGGGGTGCCATGTAAATCTTAGGAGTGGCACCCGTCATGAGCTAGAGGATTTTAGGTCTAATAGAAGTGTTGCTACCCCTGTTAGTTTCCTCAGGATCTACACCCTGTCATTTGGAAAGTGGACTTATGTGTGGTTGTGTTCTCTAAAACAAAGTTCTCTTCATTCTCCTTTAGTTTTTATAGGTGTTTTGAGATTTCCACCTTTCTGAACTGTGCTGAGAAAGACAAAGGTATGGATGCATCAGAGCTGCCCTTGAGTACAAGTTTTTAAGGAAGAGCAGCATACGCTTAGCATGTTGGGGGCAGTGGGAGAAACCCTAGGGGGCAGAACCCGGAGACACTGAAGCTCCCTGATTCTCCCTTCCAGGGTGTGAGCGAGAAGGCTGCTCCTGTCCTGAAGCTTTTGTGCCTGCATCCTCACAGCCTCACCGAGTCTCCACGATGGACTCCTGTGCCCACTTCTGACCACTCCCCTCTTCTCTTCTGTTCTTAGGTTAACTCGCCTTGCCCAGCCCTCCTATGTAGAAGAAAGATCAGACAGAGCCTTCAGTCTATTCCTTGCCGTTATCCAGCCAGGCTGCCCTCCCGATGGCTGCATCGGCACGAGCGCTCATGTCAGAGCTGTGAGCAGTTTCCTTGTCGAGGCCAGGTGGGATTACAGACTTGGATTCCTGTCTGTGCCCTTATTCTAAGAACCCAGGGTTTCTAGTGCATTTCCACACTTGTTGTGGGTAGGGATGGGAATAGGAACATGCATTTTAAATGACAGACAGAAATAGCAAGAAAGGTTTAATAAAATCAGGTAGAAATCAAGATTATGGGGACTATTCTGCTCACACAGTTATTGTAACCTCTGAACTATCATCAGGAAGAAGTTAGCTCACAAACCTATTGTTTAGCTACTGGCTCGTTCCAGAAAGAGTGGCTGTAAGTGTTGGTAGTACTTCAGGGTGAATTATCTTTTCCTTTGGTACTTTCTGCCTCCTTCCATAGCAGACATTCATCTTCTGTACACGTGGACATAATAAGCGCGGAAAATGCTAAGCCTGGAGAGTGTGGGGTGGCTCTGCCATGCAGTCCTGTTGGGACAAATATGTAGAAAGTCCAAACTCCCCGCTGGAAGTCAGTGTCAGAAAAGAGGCTCCAATCCCACTAGAAATAAATCTCTTTCTTTGTGGTAAACCTAAAGAACAACACTCACTACTTCCAGAAAATCTTCCTTAGAGGTATTCAGAGGAATAAGAAATACAGTGCTGTGGTGTACTAAAATATTGCCATGATCAATATTAAACTTTTGAATTTGAAATATTATGAAATTCAACAGACATCAAAACTTTTGCAGAAAACCACATGATAATCTGTAGAGCTCCACATGCACTAAAACATTATTTTTTTGGATGATAATATTTGAAAGCAACAACAATCTTAAAAACTCTCCAGGGAAACGGTCACGTTGGCTGCCCTTGCAATGAATTTGTCAACATGTTTTATTTGGCTTTAACATTTTAAATGTAAATGTCTTCAGTTTTGCTATCAAGTCCTGTTTCCTCACAACCCTGTCTGGTTTCACTTATTTCCAGTTCCTTCTTGTCTCCTCCTGGATGTTATTAACCTGATGCTGGATTGGTACTCAGTGTCTTTATTTTAAAAGTGAAGGTCCAGAGAGGTGAAGTGATTGAACTAAAGCCACAGAGCCAATTAATGCCCAAGCAAAGATGAACACTCCCCCCTCCGCCCTGTGTTCTTTCACCGAAGGATGCTCTCCACTTATTTTTTAATCCTACCAACAAAGAAAGGAGCTATTCTGATGTATTTTTAAATAGCATGCTATTTTAGACTGCTGTAGAAATTCATAAAGACATAAAATGATATCTGCAGAATGACAACCCTGGACCAATATCTAAACAAGAACCTTTAACTTCTGATGACTCCCTCATTTGGGTGGGTAGGGATGGGGCGAAGGTGCATGGCGGGGGTGCTTGATGGCCCATGGCAGTCCTCCTCACCTCCCTCTCTCAAGTTGCTCTGGGGTGAGCAGGTGTGGGGTCCGGTCTACTCCTGGGAATGCTTTTTGCTGTAGGCAGCCCTTTTGGAGATAGAGGGAGGTTTTGACGAGGAGAGGAAAGTTCTATCCCTTCCATCCTCTGAAAGTGCACATATCCCTGGTGGGGATATCAGGGTTTTATTCTATATATAAAAACAAATTTTCTATCTGTTATCACATTTCTTTAAAAAGACTAGATAGATTTTCACTAAAGCCAGGGGACAGTTTGGGTTGGGCTGATTTCAAATAATGCTGTAACACACACATGGGGGATGTCAAAGAGATTAAGCCCTGAGAGGTGTGACTGGAGGAGCCCTTGGGTGGTTCCCGCCCTCAGGAATGATGAATGGCTGCAGGCTCCCACTGAGTAGCCCATGAGTCCTACAGAGAATCTGCTAAGGTCTGAATCAGCATCTGAAGCTGGACCAAGACATCAAGGTTTTTAAGGACTTGCAGTGAAGCTGGAAGACCATTGATGAAGGGCTTAGCTGAAAATGAGCTGACTGTGACAATGGGACTTAGAATGCACCCATGGGCTTGGGAGTGGTGTGCACATGCCTGCATGCCTGTGTGTGCACCCATGTGTGTGTGCACCCATGTGTGTGTGCATGTGTGGTGGGGTGCAGTGGCAGGAAGTAGTTCCTAGAAAAAAAACAAACATTGAACTTCATTAAGGACACAGCTCCAGTGGAGGCAAGGTCACAGCCCACTAACAGTATTCAACCTGGTTGTTCCTGACTGTGCTACTTGGCCACCTGTTGCTTTTGGGTCACAAACTGCCAAACCCCAACTTAACCCACAGCAGACAGATGCTTGTTTTAACGTGGTTGTGCTGCTCCCGGGTAGGAGCTGGCAATCTTTTGAATAAAACAGTGAGAAGGGCTCTGGCTTTCCCTGCATTGTTTCCTGAAATCTTTTCCACTCAGATTACACAACAGAGGAAAGAATAATTGCGGTAAGAGAAAGTTTAAATACTACTCATATTATTTACACACACACAGGGTCTGCCAAAGAAGTGCAGTGAATGTCCACAAAACTTCCTCTCAAAGATTTTTCCCTTGAAATTAAAGAGAATAATTGAGGCAAAAAGTTAATTTTCTTTTGAGTTATCTAGAATATTGCCTTGTTTTTTGCTTTTTTGTGCAGACATAGAATTAGGCCAGTCAATCGTAGAGAAAAGGTGGAGAAATACTCGTCTTTGAATAAAAAGACTGGCTTTGAAAATTAACCTAAATTTGTTTTATCTTACACTGTTCTATGCAAACTACTGCCCTGCAAATGAAAGTGTGACAGTGGTTATTGTCAGACACAGGAAAATATAGTCAAAGAGATTTCCCAGTAGATTTCATGCTTTATTTTATACTGAATACAATTTAGCCCATTAAAATAGTTGGAAAATCCAAAGGTAAATACATGTAAAGTCTTTAAAGCATGATTTTAGTTTTTAAAGTACTGTTAAGCCTCACTAATTTATTTTAAAAAACAAACAAGGCTGGAATGCCAATATTAACACCAATATTTGCATTCAGAATCCATTCTCCTCTGAAGAAATCACCACACAAATATTTCCAGTTCCGCTTTACCTCCCTGTCCCAAAGTCTATATCCAGGAGTGAGAAATGAAAGAAAATAGAGGATAGAGATGCCGGCTGTAACTATGACTGTGAAATAGATGGAACTTTTCTTCGGGTCCTTTCTTCTGGGCTGTTTTTGTTCTCTCCCATCCCTTGGGGACTCTGGTGACATTCCTCTCTTCCCTTTAGCCAGCTGAAGCTCTCAAATTGATCCCCAATTACCCCAAGTTTTCCATGACATTGATTTCATCCTCTGCAAAAAAAAAAAAAAACAAAACCTTCCCCTTGCCCTCTGTCCCAACAAAATGTTTGCAGGGCATCTACCCAGTCCAGGTGATAAAGAAGTGAAAATAAGGCAGAGCTTTGCCACTGGGGCTCTTCCCCAGCCAAACAACACACGCATCTCAGAAGAGGCCTTGAGCCCCCAGAATGACTGAGTCGTGTAAAAATGAGCAGCACTATTATCAGGGTCAGTGGTAAAACATTTTGTGCAAGGGCATGTTATGAACTGAATGTGTCCTTTTGAAATTCCTGTGTTAAAACCCTAATACCCCCATGGTATGAGGAGGTGGTCAGGACGTGAGGAAGTACCCCCATGAATGGGATGACTCTCCTTATAAAAAGAGACAGGAGGGAGCCCACTGCCTCTCTCTCTGCTCTCCTCCATGTGAGGATATAGAGAGAAGGCTGCCTGTAAACCAGAAAGTGGGCCTTCAGCAGACACTGGGTTTTTCAATACCATGGACTGTCCATTCTTGAGAACTGTGAGAAATAAATATCTGTTGTTGAAGCCACCCAGTCCATGGTGATTTGTTGTAGACCCCAGAACAGACTAAGATTTAAGGCAGTTTTTCGACTGTTCCTTAGGTCATACCTCCTGGATGACGCTCAGCTTCCAGCTCTCCACCTGGACCTAGTGTAGGCAGGATGGGCCACATCTACCTAAAAGCCTCCCAACTTGGTCTCCGTCCTCATCCTTGCTTTTCCAGCCCACTTGACCCACACATTCTGGTGAGTGACCATCTTTCTGCAGAGTGAATGACAGGCCATTCTCCTTTCAAAGACCCTCACTGATTTCCCACCACCTATCTATGAATTCCAGACTCCTTATTCTGTCTCTCTAGATGGCCTGTGGGCTGGGTCCATCTGCTTCCCCAGCCTTCTGTTTGACTGCACCCTGGTACACATCTGGTGTTCTCATGATGCCACATGACTTATGATTTCTCAATCAATTCCTCACTTTTCTACTTCATGGTCATGCCTTTCCTGGACTCTCTCTGCCTCCGTTCTCTGCTTGCAAACTGTCCATTCATGTGCTGCTTTCTCGATGGGAATGCAGTATGAGCCCCGATCCAATCAACTCGAGCTCCCAGAGCATGTGCCCCATCTTCCTCAGTGGTACTCATAGGAAGATGTGCTTGTCACAATCATTTGAGGAGTTTCCTTGAACAATTCCTAACTTTCCTTTCCCTCTCCCAAAATCACTTCATAAAGCTCCTCAGTGATTTGCTACCTCCCTGAGGTGGAAAGATTGCACACTATTGCTTTGATTATTCAGGAGGGCTCATTACCTGAATATTCATAATCCCAGGCATTATAATTATAGCACTCCACAGAGAAGTAAAATATTATCAATAAATTGACCACTTACACAATTAGATCCCTTAATCATGCCTCCCTGGCTAATACTATCTTGGTAGTATCTGCTGGACAGCCTAGCTGATTTTTGGATGGCATTTCAATGCAAAGTGATTACAAAATGAAGATGAAAAGATGGAGAATTTCATGAAGTTGATTAAACTGATGCTGGTGATGCTGGGGAACTCTAAATCACAAGCAAGAAAAATGAGTATCAGTGTATGAAGACCAGATAAGTGAAGAAAAAAACTAAAAGTGATAATTAATGCCATGGTAGCTCCTCCTAGAGAGAATGATTTGAAGAGAATTGAGTAAGAAATGCTTATGAAATAGCTGGTGAAACTTGTGTGTGTGTTTAAATAACTCTCTTTATGAGCATGCTGTGAAAGCCAAAGAGGAAGTGAAAGATATTCCACCATGCCAGTATATAATCTGTTGATAAGATGAAGCCCATACCCTCCATCAATGTGTAATTATTTATTCTATGAATCAGTGCATGGTGTAAATCAAAACCATGTCTTATTAAATATAATAAAACAAATGTATTTTCATGATGCTTAGTTTTATTTTTCAAGATAAAGGTAACTTTTTTAGATCTATGAGGTTTTGGCTCTTATGAGAGCTATTGTAACTTGTTCTTCTTTGGCATTAACTTCCCTCAAATAGTAAGGACCTCCTATAGTTAGTTACTCAGATGTCTACATACCTTACTAGGCAGTAAGCTCGTTGCAGACATCAGCCAATCTTCATTCTTATATCCATAGTGCATAACTAGTATCCAAGGTAGACTGAATGAAGGGGAGCTAGTTAAAATTAATAGTGAATGTAAAAATTGGTTTGCTTTTCTTTGGAGAATTAGGTTTCCTTGGGCTTCAAAAAAGCAGTTGAGTTTTATCATTTTGGCTACCAAATTGAGAGACTATTTTTGTTTTCTTACATCGATTTATTGCATTTGTTCTACATTCCCAGTTAAACTTCTCTTGGTCAGGATCTGCTTTCATTGTTAATCCTCACTGTTCCTATAAAGGCATCATTCTAGAGCTCCACTTGGTGATGAACTGTCTTGGGCAGAAGGGAATTACTCAGACAAGCTCGTGGGCACAATCTCAACTTTTTGAAAGAAGAGAAAATTCTGGATCTAATTTATTTACTTGGAAAAAGGAGGCATTTATGTTTTATGGGTAGTGCTTTAAGATGACTCAATGTCTTTAAAAGCGACGTTTGTTTATTATTACGAACCCAGCTTCTATGCTCAGGATTTTCAGCTGAAACTAGTAGCCAGCTTGATGACTTCTGGCCCTGACTTCCGGCCCTGACTTCCTTGGCAGTTATCATGCTGCCTACAACTGTATTGTGGATGGCTGAGCAGGCCAAATTGCCCAAGATTTCTATATTTCATAGAACAAAACATTTTCTTAACTTTTTACTAAAATTTCAAACCAAACAAAAGCAGAAAGATTAGTATAATAAGCCCCCATATAGCCATCATATAGCTTCAACTATTATGAATATTTTTGCCACAATTGTTTCACTTATTTCCTTCCTTCCTTCCTTCCTTCCTTCCTTCCTTCCTTCCTTCCTTCCTTCCTTCCTTCTTTCCTCCTTAAGAAGTATATTCTAGCCATATGTCATTCTATTCTTATGTACTTCAGAAGAGAAATGAGACCAATTATCCTTTAGAAATCCCATATTTTAGGATTTTCTGCTTGATTCTTTGTGGTGAAATGTAACTCAACTGTATTTTTGTTATTTTCTGAAGAAGAGATGCTGATGTCTCCTTCATAGTGCATTATTTTAGGAGATATATGACATCTTGTCTCACTTTTCATTATTTGAAGACAGTCTGATTTTCACATCAAGAAGTTTCTCATCAATCTTTCATCAAATGGCTTCATCCATTTAATGATCCTTGCTAAATCCATTATTTTATTTGGCATTTTAAAATGATGATGCTTCTAATTCTATTATTCTTTCCAGATTTATTGGCTGAATTTTTTTTAATAAGAAATTCCCCTCATCAACAGGGGAATTTGGTTACCCTGCATTCAATGCTTATAGGAAAGGCAAGATAAATGCTTATTTCTTAACTTTTAATTGCCAACTTTCAGAGTAAAAAGTTGGCACCCTAGTTAATTCCAAAGTGTTGAATAAGGTCCACTCGTCCCCTTTTTTGGGCTTTTCCTCATTTATTCATTGATATTTATTTATTTATTTGAGAAAGGGTCTGGCTCTGTTACCCAGGCCAGTGTGCAGTGGTTCAATCTCATCTCACTGTAACGTCTGCCTCTTAGGCTCAAGTAATCCTTATACCCCAGCCTCCTGAATAGCTGGGACTACAGGCGTGTGCCACCATGCCTGGCTAATTTTTGTAGAAATAGGGTTTGGCTATGTTGTCCAGGCTGGCCTCAAACTCCTAGCCTCAAGCAATCTACCTGCCTCAGCCTCCCAAAGTGCTGGAATTATAGGCGTGAACCACCATGCTTGGCCTCTTTTAATTTTTAATAGTAACTCAAATGTACTTTTAAAAAAATATATTTAATGTGTTTCAGTCAATTAATTAATTATCTTTTTAAATAACATTGTCTCATCTTTGGCCAAAGTCCCTTTGTGTTGGCTTTGGTTTTCTTTTAATGTGACCTGTGAGTCTTTGGTAGCCTCTTTGCTTTCTGGGATAATAAGATGCTCCATTCTCAGCCTGTGTATTTCCCCCACTGGCCTGGGAACCTGCCATTCCTCCTAGGAGCCCTCTCTCAGTAGTGAGTGATACATGCACTTGACAATCAGGACTATTGGTGTGTTCATTGCAGTTGGGTTGTCATTTTTTCCATGCCTTTTTAGAGGACATCCATACAAAACACATAGCTTCGGGAAAAAAAATCATGGGGTCATCCTGACAAGTTAAACTTGAACTATAAATAATGAGCTTTTTACTTACCTTCTTTCATCTTATACTTGTAACTCCTTCATTTTACACTGATAGCCTTGGTTCCTAACAATATTAACAAAATTACTTATTTCCACCATCCTACACTCTATATAGGAGAGTTGCAAAATGATCGATAGTAATATTACAACTACAAAATTGACTATTAAAGTGTAAGATCTTCTTTGCATCTCTATTTTTCTTTAGAATATGTCTCACTAAGTTAGTATAGCCAAAATACTGGTTTAAAACATTTGAAATAAGTCATTTCTTTGTAGTTATGTCATTAACTTGGCCTATAGATTCATTCATATGCTTATTTTAATATTTTAGGTATAGTTATATTTTGTTTTTTATGTTTTGAATATGGAAAATATATATTTCTAAATTTATATAACAAAGTATATTTAGGGAAGTATCCTTTCATTCCTACTTCCTATTCTTTTGTGTATTCTTTAATTTTGATTTACCCTTTTAGTGTTTGCTTTTGCAAACATTAGAATGTGTGCGTATGTGTATTTTTCTTCACATAAAGGATATATACCATACATATTTTTCTCTGAATTTACAGTTTTTAACAATACATCCTAGAAATTGCTCCAGTTGGAACACAGATCTCTTTTTCTTTTTCTTTTTCTTTTCTTTTTAAGCCTACATTATGCTCCACTGTGTAGCTATATAAGAATTTATTCAACCAGTTCCTTAGTGATGGACATTTGGGCTGATTCCAATTTTGTTGTTATAATAAAGCTACAATGAATAAACTTGTGTAAATATCACTTCATTTTTGGGAGGTGTATCTTTAGGGTAGACTCTGAGAAGGGTCTCTGGGCCAGGGAAGAATGCACCTGTAACTTTCTGAGGTCTGACTCCATGGGGTCGTGTGGCATCCCATCAACCACACATGGGAGCTCCTGTTTCTCCACTGCCTCCCCAAAAGAGAATGTTGTGAAACAATGTTACAGGAAAGAAGTAGTATCTCAGTGTAGTTTTGATCCAGTTTCTCTTATTGTAAGGAATGCAAACCATTTTTTTTGTATTTCATGTGTCAGCAGAGAATGTTGTAAAAGTTTTTGATTCCTTAGAGTAAGCATTTAATCAAACTCACCATGTAACTTGCCAATTCAAAAACTCAAATGTATTTTCACATTTAACAATTTGGTAGCAGGATAAGAAGGAGATGAGAATGGCTCTGAAGTCTCTTTTTTCTAAAACTATATTCTGGGGCTGTCTCAGGTAAGTAAATCTCTCAGTGCACTTGGCAATGTACAGCGAACAAAGTCATCATCAAGGCCACTGCCCAGATACAGGGAAGAAACCAGTGCCAGGTGATTCAGGGCCAGAAGATAGTGCATGAAAAACAGCAGCAGGGAGAAAGCAAAACCTCATTTTATAATCAGTATGTGAGAAAGTGATTCAAACACTAACACCAAAGTGCCCAGTACTGAGCTTTAGCAAAATGAGATTCTAGCCCTGCCACCCATAGTCTAAACTTAGGCAAATACAGCTTCTAATGGAGGGAGAAAGTTACTAAGAGTCAGTTTTACAGGTACTTACAACATTAAGGTTTCCTATATGTTAGAGAAAAACAATCAATTGATGTAAACTATAATGTATGTTGATGGAACAAAAATGCAGCATTTACTTTGTAAAAAATCCTTTTCAGAGTCTTCTAATGCAAGAGCAAATATAAAGGACAAAGACTGTAATTCCTTTTGATATTAAAATTGTATTTATTAGGCTTTCCATTGCTAATCATAAATGTTAAATTGAAATTGGCAAATTATACCATTAACCTAACTTCCTTAGTTTTTTGATGAGATTCACAGGAACATCACTAGAAATCTAAGGTCAAGAAGTTAACTAGAGAAAGAAATTGAGTTTCTTTTTGTTTTTAAATAAATCTTAGCCAGAAGCCTCCACATGCTCACAAATGAGTTGTTAAGTTTATCTTTTGGCCTTACAGACAAACTTACTTGAAATTGAGATAACCACGGGCCAGTTTCCATTTGTCAAAGTTTGTTTTTTTTCCCTTAGCATTTCCCCTTAGGACTGAGGGGCATTTCAGAGGCCTCTGAACAACACCCACATAGCAATTAGAACCTAGAAATCAGCCCTGGGCAGGAACTTTGACCGTGAGTCTTGGGTCAGAGATGGGAAAAGAGAACTATTAGCTGTGTGGGCTCTAGTAGGCACTAGGAACCTGAGGACATGGATGTGTTTCCAAGTAACTGAAAATAGCAGTAACTAAGCAGAGAAGAGAGTGTGTTGCCAGGGACTTAAAGACAGGCTTATAACTTCACTTCATTTCTACAGATGTTTAATAAGCAATGGGACTACAAGAGTCTGGCAAACTGGGGGTACTCAATAAATATTTGTTAAATGAGTAAATGATTGCGAGACCCTGGAGTAGAGGCTACAGGAGATAACAATCTAGCTCTGACTTTATTTTTCTCACGTAGATGGTATATCTGTATTCCTTCTTCACTATTTGCGATTGATTTATTCCATCTTCCCTTGAAATTTCACATTAAAATGCACTTCTTCCAATCATTTTCTGATGGATTCCATGAGACAAACAGAATCCATTAGGCAATATGTAGTCTTCATCTTATATTGCTCTTTATTGTAAAAGATTAGTTTTATAATAATCTGGGGCCTTCTGAACATTATATGAATGCTACATAGGTTACAGGAAACTTGGAGTGACATATTAGCTAGCAAGAAATCATTTCCTATCAGGATGAGAATATATTAGTTTTCTGGGGCTACTGTAACCAAGTACCACAGACTGCGTAACTTCAACAACGGAAATTTATTGTCTCATAGTTCTGGAGGCAGGAAGTCCAGTACCAAGGTGCCCATGCACCCATTGGAAGTGCTGGAGAAGGATTTGTTTCAGGCCTCCTTCCCAGCTTCTGGTAGTTCGCTAGCTGGTGGCAGCGTGACGACAGTCTTCACGTGTCTCTCTCCCTGTGTGCATGTTCATGTTCATCTGTCCAAATTGTCCCTTTTTAAAAGAAGACCTGTTATATTAGATTATGATCCCCCACCCCGATCACCTCATCTTAGCTGATTATATCTGCAAGGACCCTATTTGTGAATAAGGTACCATTCTGAGGTGCTGAGGCATAAGACTCTGACATATTTTGGGGTGTCACAATTCAACCCATAACAGAAGTCTTAGTGGAGAGATCATCAATAAAAATCAATTACGTGTCATTAAATGCTTGAGTGTAAGCCTAAGATAACAGATGTGAATAGGGAATTAGTAGAGCTCACTATCCTTTAATTGTCCTATGAGTTGGATGTGGCTAAGGAAGTCCATTGCTATGGACTGAATGGTTGTGTCCTCTCAAATTTCATACATGGAAGTCCTAATTCCTAAGGTGTTGGTACTAGGAAGTGGGGCCTTTGGGAGGTGATTAGGTCATGGAGGTAAAGCCTTCATAAATGGGATGAGTGCCCTTATACAAAGAGACATGAGGGAGCTTGCTTCCCCTCTTTCTGCTGTCTGCCACAGGAGGACAAAGCAAGAAGGCACCACCTATGAATGAGGAACCAGCCTCACCATACACTGAAACTGCTGGTGCTTTCATCTTGAACTTCCCAGCCTCTGGAACTGTGGAAAATAAATTTCTGCTATTTATAAGCTATCCAGTCTATGGTATATTTTTATAGTAGCCTGAATGGATCAAGATATCTGTAAAAATTTAAGAGTAAAAAGTTGCTCATTTTTATTCCAGAAACAGCCTTTTGAGAATATGTCATTATGAATAAGACATTTTTGGCCTTAAAAGGAAATTATCTTGTTGAGATGCCAGGATACATATAATTTAGAAAACAACAAATAGGTTAATATTAAATGACATTCTTCTGAACCTACAATGAAAAGAAGGTAAATGTTTAGGCTGCACTGGTTGCAAACATTTAAAAGTAGAAAGAGATTGACTTCCTAAATGGCAGTTAGGAGCCCAGCAGACCCTTTCCCTAGTGAAACAACCGTTTAACTACTGAAAACTATTTTTTAAAAAATTACTATTAAAATCTGATAATTGTCCTAACTTACAACACCAAGTAGTGAAGCATCTATTCAAGAAAATCTACTAAATCTCTGTGAGAACAATAAGACACAGTGACACTTAAGCCACGACCTGCTCATATCACCCTCCCTTCTCTCAGCTCAGTGTGACAGAAGTTCCATTCTGAGTGGGAACAGAGAGGGGCTCCATCTCCTCTTGGCTCTCAGTCTGGAGCTACAGTTCACCCTGAGAGGGACAGGCTATTGGCCTGTCTCATTACTCCCAGCTTTGGGTTACAGGTGGGTACAGCCAAGAGGATGTGGTTCCCCTCTCCCACCAGTTTCCCACTTGTAGCAGCAAGGCAGCTGGCTGAGAATACTGGGCCCTGGTCTCCCTAGCCCCGGCTCAATCAGAGGGCAGAAGGTCTATGTCCTTCTGGGGAGGAGCAAGCTGAGAAGACTAGGGTCTACCCTTCCTACCCAGAGCCCCAGTTAATGGAGCAGGGGAGTCATTGTGGGAGAAGCAGGTTGCTGACCACAGCCCTAGCCCTAGGGAAGTAGTACATAGATTCTGCCTAGGGAAAGAGGCAATGCGTGAGAAGAAAGCGCTCCAGCATCTCTGCCAAAGGGGACAAACTTTATCTGTAACAGAGAATGTGGAAGTTCATGCTTAAGGGCACTGTCAAAACCAATGTAGATCTTGGTGGTGAGCAATAAAGAAGGTGATCCACGATATTCACAGCAAGAGTGAAATGGCAGATCCCCAGGAGGTTTAACAGAGAGCCAAGGACAGCCCAGAGGGCTGAGAAGAGTGCTCCTGGAGTCAGAGCAGCCTCAAAGACAAGCAATGCCTTACAACTTTAATCAGATCAGACCATGGGGCACTTTATGCACAGGGTGTTGTCAAAAACAGTACAGCAATCAGCTAGTAATTAGCAGAGGCTAACAGCCAGGTGTGATACTACAGAAGCAGACCTGGAAGCTTACTGGGGAGATCAGGGAAACAGACAGAGAGCCCAGCTAAAATAACTAGAAAACTGCCACATTAAGACTAAGATAGAAAGTGTCTGTGACTTGCATAGTATTTTATGCAACATATAATATTGTTAATAACTGCAGAAGCTATAGACATTTGTTATATGATACAATGTATCAGATCTGGATTTTTTAGAAGTGAGGGACTAAGATATATAATAAATGTTATAATGAAGTTTCTTCCTAGATGAAAAAAAATCTGTTTAAAAACAAAAGAAAATAAATGTGTTAGAAGAGCTAGTCCTGTCAATTTAAAACGAGGTGCATTAAGTCCACTGGCCTGTACTCCCACTTCCCATTGTACAATGCAGGGATCCGGAGCTTTCTTCATTTTTCCAGTTGCAGACTTATCTCCTCTTTGCTACTACATTCCGTGATATATTAAAAGCAAATTGTTTCAGTGGCAGCAGGTGTGGAAATACCTTCCCAATCTCCACTTTGGCAATACTGGGTAGAACTTTAACGTACAGAAACTTCTTATTGAATCCTCAATTAGGAATGCGGGAACACATTGCAACAGGTGTCAATCTGCCTGGCCGTTATTTGAATGAGCGCCTTTCTGGCTCAGCCATATCCAAACCATTAGGTGAGACTTTTATAAAAATGGCTTTCATCAGTGCTTTGTGGGGTGTGCTAATCAACTACTGGAAGCAAGCATTCACCATGAAAGATCAGGGGCAGAACTCCCTTCACAGGGACTCTCAGGCTTGCTGCATCCCGTGCGGATGTCATGCATGCAGTGGGCTCTGGGGAAGACTCAGCGAGGGACCCAGGAACTCACGAGGTGGTGATGCAAGACTCTCCCCTGATCCCAGGAAGGGCTCCCTGAGGATGTGAACATTACTAAATGAAACATCATGGATGTTTCAGATCATGGTGGTGGTTATTTTCTATCTCCTCGTCCTATAAAATGGATAAGCATTTCGATGTCTTGACATTTCATTAGGCACGGGTGTATTCCATTTCACAGGGCTTCAGACTCTGTCTTCTGCCTTCAGACTCATTTTAAATACACTTTGGATAAAATAATTTTAAAAGGATTTTTAAAATTATACATATGAAATTTCTAAGCAATTAACAGAAAAAAAAAATAAAGACACGAAGAGTTTGGAGCCATAAAACACATTTTTATTCCTATCACTGTAATTGCCAGTTCTTTTTGTTTGGTGTTCTTTTTGTTGGTATAATGGAATGTCTCTCCTAGTGGTTCTTTCTAACAGGTCAAGCAAAATATTTGCATATGAGTGCAATGTATTTCTAATGTGGTATGTACTTTCTAAAAGGTGAGACTCCAAAGATGGATCCAATTTTTTTAAACAAATATACCAAAATGTACACATGAAATCTCTAATGACTGATATTTCAAAGAAATTTTCTTGGAAGCCTGCTCTATCTACTCTATTCCGTGATGCTACTTTGCTGAGCTGTCTCTGGAATTAAATTATTTCATTCACTTCTTCAGTAGATATTGAGTACTTATGGGCTAGGTACTCTGTAGAAGCTATAGATACAGTTGAAGATAAATAAAGCATGATGCTTGACTTTCAGAAGCATATGGCTTAGCGGGGAGGGGAAAAATAAGGTATGTGCGGAGGCTCAGAGACAGCTTCACAGAAAGGAGGTGATATCTGTGCAAATTCTTGAAGGGGAAGATGTGCCAGACGAAAATGGGAAGAGCTCAGGGTGAGCCCCAGAGACAGTAAGTAGATGCCCATACAGGCTGGAGTTCTGAAGCCTGTCCGCAGCCTTTGCATAGGTGGTATTTATCAAGTGGGGTGTGATGGGAAAACAAGAAAGATGAGGCGGACAGTAGGCAGGGCTTGGGAGGAATAGTAAGGCCTTCAGAGCCAGCATATGATGTGGTCAATGACTCCTATCTCTTTCTTTATAATCACAAATTTTAGTTGCCCTTAGAGCATATTGCCAGTGTAGAGCATCCTTCTTTACCTGACTTAAATCTGTATTTTCTTGACATTTTCTAAAAATTATACCTACTTCTAAAAAAAGAGGCTACACTATTGTTGTATTAAGGCCATTCAAAAGAATGGTCATTAGTTACGATGACCATTCTCAAAGAGGAGTCCCTGCTGTATTTTTAGCCATGAGAATAAATCACTGAGCTCATCCATGGAACCTGTTTTGGGGTGCCAGAAATATTTGAAATTTGTAAGTTGAGTGTATTTGCTAAAGAGTCAGAATGATTGCCTTATAAACACACATTGGAGACTGATGGATGCTTTCAGAGGCACATTGGATTTGCTCTCAGCTACTGGCTTGGGTTGGTTTTCTTGACAGCTTACATTTACTGTCATTATTCCTAATTCCCTGTTTATTAATTTGTAGGTCAGTGTCCCCACCTCACTGTGTTCAGGGACCTTCTCCCCCAGTCAGAATAAACTTAGCTTTCTGAGTGATTCTAGCCAATGATTCAGTTAAAAACAAACACAGCAAAAAAGGAGAGTCCTTGCTTGGAACTGCCATTTCTCAATCTAACGTTTGGCTATTTTTTTCTCCCCTGGTAAAAATATTTCAGCAGTTCAGATGGTAAGTTCGTAGGCTACTATTTCTAGAACATTTTTGTTCCAAGCCTGCAGCCATTCTTACTCTAACCATAATCTGACAAGTTAAACACAGTCAATAAAATAATAAAAAATAAATAACACACTTGCTATCTTACACATTTTTCCCAGCACACATTTTCCTTTCCTGCAGAAAGTGAAAAAATGTTTTTCCTGGTTTTGCTCATGCCTTTTCCTGCCTGAAGGAAGACCCAACTCCAACACATTCTTCCAAACTTAGCCTCCCAGCTCCTGTCTTGACCCTCATTCACCACCTGTGGGCACACAGGACAAATTGTCCTTCCTGAAACACGTCCTGTGCTTTGCCATGTGCTGTGTCCTTCTCTCGAAAAGTCCTCACCTCCAGTGTCTCCCTTTTCTGCAATCACATTCTGTGTGCCCAAAAATGATGCGATGATACCTAGGACATCTCAAAAGGGAGACTTGCAGATTAAGCTTCCAAATTCTCACTTGATGCCTCCCCTTACTAATAATATATTAAAATACAAGACAGAACGTGTGACTATTTCTGAGTAAACATGATTTGCAGTATTGTGTAGAAGGGTACATGTGCTGTGTCTCAGGAGCCAGATTGTCTGAATATGAATCCTGGTTCTGTCCTTTTTTCTTCCTATAATCTTAGATAAGTTATTTTTCTGCACCTCTGTTTCCTTATAAGTGACATTGGGATAATAAAGGATCTACCCAATCTTCTAAGCAGACTCAGATATAAGATTGGGTTAATAATGGAACTTTAAAGGCCACTGGGAGGATTAAATGAAATTAATACTTGAACAATTAGAACACTGTTCTAATTATTAGAAAAATTGGATCATTTCAGAAATGTTAACCACTTAATATCTATCAATCATTTTAGCAAATTTCAAATTATAATGTGAATTTGCCTAAAAATTCCAAAAAATTAAAAGCCAAACACCCAAATTCCTGCTCTTCTACATACTCAGAATGCCTAAACCAGGAGTAACGTAATGGTTCCCTATATACTCAGCTGAGTGATTTCCTCTCCTTCTCTTTGTCCTTCTTCTAGGCCCCCAGCAGTTCCTGTAGCTCTTTGCTATATGTACTGAGGATCAGAAACTGCACATGAGACTTGGCATGTATAAGAAACCTCTTCAGGTCAGGGATGTAATTGGGTAGATCAAAGGCTGGGTCTTTGCACAGGCTGCATCAAATGCAACTGTGCTTTCAGTCTCTTTTATTTATTTATGTATTTATTTTTTATTGTTATTTTTTGAGATGGAGTCTCCCTCTGTCATCCAGGCTGGAGTGCAGTGGCGGGATCTCAGCTTACTGCAACCTCTGCCTCCCAGGTTCAAGCAATTCTCCTGCCTCAGCATTCCGAGTAGCTGGAATTACAGGAGTGCGCCACCACACCCAGCTAATTTTTGTATTTTTAGTAGAAATGGGGTTTCACAATGTGGGCCAGGATGGTCTCGAACTCCTAACTTCAAATGATCCACCCACCTCAGCCTCCCAAAGTGCTGGGATTACACCACGCCCGGCCTCAGTCTCTTTTAGTTTGAACATGGGTTCATTCATTTACTCACCCACACGTGCCTGGGTCTATGGTACATAGACACCTACACATTGGACACTCCCTATAATTCCCCTATCCATAAGAATATTTTGGGAATTAATGAGACCATATACCTAAAATCCTGAATAGTTAAAAAAAACCAGGTGCTAAAAAGAAATCAAGTATTAATAAATGGAACTACTCTCCAGAATATAAGCTGATAAATCTTGGTATTAGTTGGGCATCCACCTGACCTTCTGTAACAGACTTTTTTAACAGATGAATTTCCCCCCCTTAAGATGCTATCAGTATCAATAGAATTAATACTTAGTTGAGATCTTCCAGAATCAAAGATCTGACCTTTATAAATACCCTCCCTTCCTCCTTCCTTTAATGGTTCCACTGCAGTACTCTGGCAACATTAAGAATCACCTGATTACCTTTATTGCTATAAACTCTAAAACAAACCACCTCAGCCATATCGGCCCAAATTTATCACCCCTCAGTAATTCAGTATCATATTTTATTCTGCTTCTCAAAACCTAGTAGCTAGCATTTTATTCTTTGGAATGTATGCACAACTGCTTTTGAAAAGTGGTTGTTTAAAAATAAATATTACACTTTGTATAATAGTGTCATGTTCAAAGTCATCTTGTCCCAGGTCAATGACTACTTTCATTCATTACCTCTATTCCTGTTAGAGTTAAATACAAGTCATAGTTTAAGTTCTTCTACTAAAATATAAAACCTCAGCATCAGAAAAATAATTATTGTTTTTCCTGGCCATTTAAAACGGGAAAATTTGACAAAGGCATCTCCAATTATAATGTTATAAAGACTTCAAAAATAAAGTCTTTCCTTTAATTGTAGTATTTAAAATTTGCATAAGATTTAATTTTTTGGGAGAAGTTTTAGAATAGAAACACAACATAACTGGAAGACAAAACATAAGGTCTGTTTCTGATCCTGATGTGACCTCTCCCCTTAGTCCTGGCATTTAACCTCCTGGATCTCAGTGCCCCCCCACCCTAAATTTGGGAAATGAGAATAATACACATTCCATATGTGGGTACAGAAAGAGATGTGATAGAGGGGGAAGTGTTTCTATGAAATGATGCTACAGTGCGATGTCATAATTTTAGGTGGCAACTTGACTTAATTTAGGGATATCTGGATAGCTGGCAAAGCATTATTTCCCGTTATGTCTACGAGGGTGTTTCTGGAGGAGAACAGCGTGTCAGTCCATGGACTCAGTGGTGGAGATCTGCTCTCAATGTTGGTGGGTTCCACCCAATTGGCTGGGGGTCCAGATAGAACAAAAAGGCAGTGGAAAGGTCAATTCACTGCCTTTCCTGAGGCTGGGACACCCTTCTCCTGCCCTCGGACATCAAAAGTCCAGATTCCACGGCTTTTCGACTCTGGGACTTGCACCAATGGTCCCTCAAGGTTCTCAGGCCTTTGGCCCTGGCTGAGCTACACTGTCCACTTCCGTGGTTCTTCAGCTTGCAGACAGCCTAGAGTGGGACCTTTTAGCCTCCATAATTGTGTCAGTCAATTTCCCTAATAAATCCCATCTTTCATATTTAGAAACTTAAACACCTTGTTGATTCCCAATTATGTGCCTTGGCAACAAAGATAAAAGATTTCTCAGTTAAAAGAAGGAGGCATAGGAAAATAATTTGGAATCAACAATAAAATGGTAAAATATAAAAGCTAAGATCTGAAATACATCATGTTTAGAGTAATTTTAATTTTTTCTTCTTGAAATGAAAATAATTACTTTTCATCAACTCCAATAAATCCGGACTTTTTATTTCTGACTTTATTGTTGACTATATATAATGTATATATTGCCAAGTCTCTTGAAGCAGACATTCAATGCATCAGCATCTAGTTTATTCTTAGATGTGAAATTGTTTTAAAGGAAAACTGTTACCTAAATATTAGATCCACCAAAGAAGATAGACTATTAATAAAACATTTTATAAACTGAAATAAACATGGTTTCACTTACTTTCAATCTGATATTTGGAGATGACCTTGTTTGACTCTTTCATCAAATGCATACATCACCTTTTCAGTGTTTGGTTATAGGTCGACTGCGTGAATTAACCGTAGGCACAGAGCAGTTACTAGAGACAACAAAGATACATCTGCGAAATCAGTAGCAGGTTCCTGTCCTAGAAACACACAGGGTGAGTTGATAGAGACACTTCTTTTGGTGACTTAGTGGATAGAATTTAGTTTCTCTCCTGGCATTTGGGTGTAAACCCTACTTAGTTTCCCATAATAAATCACTTACTAGTTTTCTGAATAAATTGAAAACATTAAAAATAACTAAGAATGAATGAAATGGAAAAATACAGCAGCTGAAAGCTCAAGCAGACTGAGTGTTCTTGTTGTTGTCTCAATGTCTGCATAAGAAGAAAGATGTCATGGAACTCAAACTTAATTTCCTGAGGGGTTTCCTTTCTCTTTCAACATTTAAAATAAGCATGTCTTTGCTGGATAATTTTGGTTATTATAAGAGTGTCTTGCACTCTTGCATTTCTTACACTAAACTCTTTTTGAAGGGGGTTGGGATAGGAAACATGGCGGAATTGCTTTCAGATTTGCTTCTTGTTGCCTTCAATCTTCTGATTTTTTTCCCAGGATGCCACAGCACACTTGGTGCCCAACCTTGTTCCCCTTCATTTAAGTGTGTGCCTAAAACCGATGATTTCTCAAGGATGCTGGCACATATTTGAGAGAAACAGATGTTGCCAATGTTTCTCAAGTCAGTCTCTCATCAGAACCAATGGAGCATTCAGACAGCAGGGACAGGCAATTTCCCTTTGCCACGGGACTGTGTGTTTAATTATGTTAGAACAGGAAGAGGAAGCACAAATGTGTTTTTGAGTCAATATTAAGTGCCTGGCTTTGAGCTCAATGCCTTACGTGCATGATGTCATAATAAGCTTTAAGAAGTGTTGACAGTGCTCATAACACTTGAGATAGTTTCCCATTTCAGAGAAATAAATGAAGTCTCAGAAAGGCTGAGAAATCTGTTCCAGTTTTCAGAGCTTGGTGCACCAGCCTGGATGGTCGGTTCTCCCACAGCCTCCGGAGGGGAGGGCCTCTGCCCCAGGACCCACCCGAGGATGCCCTGGAACCCTGTGCTCTGGGTGGAGTGAGGAGCTGGTTGGGGCCAAACAAAGTGCATCCTGATTCCGCTGGACCCCAGCCTGCAACAAAACCAGAAGCAGGATGATAGCAGCCTGGTTCCATCTGCTCTACTTGGACATACAAATCAGAAGAACAAGTGAACACCAGCACCTGGGAAATGCTGCAATGCCCCAGAGCGCATTTGTTGTAATCACATCTCATGTCTGTGCTCTGAGAAATTAAGTAGAAACCGGCAGCCAGCACGGGACTTGCCCACAGTAGGCATTCTGCAAAAACGCGTTGAATGCATGAGGAAAGAGGATGTTTCTAGCTTCCTGATGTTGCAAACTAAAAAGAGCATTTCCATGAAACATTTCTAATTGGTATGGTGAGTATCCTAGTCCTGAAAAGTAGAGTTATTTTTTTGTAATTTGGTAAATTTGGTAATTTTTTGGTATTGGGGGATGGACTATGAAGCACCTGACAGCATTTGATGCACAATTGATGAGCAAGAAATAATGCCATGCCTCTTGAGTGCATTATGTTGGTGTTTTGCATTCAGAGGAGCTGACATGATGAACTGACAGAGAGAAGAGTGTGGAGTCTTCTTCCCGGCCACCAACAGGATCTCTGACCCCCAGACTGTAAGCCCTATCACTGACTTCATGATATTTTGCTTCTAAAAAGAAGCTCCAAAATTCTGCTCAAAGAACAGCAGGGTTACTCATGAGGGTTCACCTGGAATAAGAGAGTAACTCACACACAGCTAGTAAACTGTTATGGATGACTGGGTGGTGACTGTGGGAGTTTTTGTTTTTATGTGAAGAAAAGACAGTATTTCCCCAACATGATTCATTTGGCAATATTGTATTCCATGTGATATACATAGAGTTGGCTAGTGTTCAAGCTAGAAGGGGGTGTTGGGACCATTTAATATTTTTATGAAAATATTGGTTTTAATATTTTTATGAAAATATTGGTTTTAATATTTTTATGAAAATATTGGTTTTAATATTTTTATGAAAATATTAGATGAGAAAACAGTCTCTGCCAAGGTAAGACATGCACTCATTCCCTTAGCTAGAGAGTCGTAGAGTCAGGGCTTGAATCCACTGCCTTCTGTCCATTGACTTCCCATTCTCCATTTCTGTCTCTCTCTCCACCTTTTTATGTAAGTTTTTATTGAGAGTATAGGCAATTTCTATGTGCAGTTTTGAACAGAATAAAATGCCCTTCCACTTAAGAAATTAAACATTACCAATGTCTATGAAACTTCTTCCTCCCTCCGCCTCATCCCCACAGGCAACCACTTTCTTGAATTTCATGTTAATCATACTCTTGTTTTTCTCCATAGCAAGCTACCTCTTGATTTTCAATATTTCTTTTATTATGAGACCCAGATGCACAGATGATCCCCAAAGCACAATGGATATTTTATAGCTCTTAATATAAGATCAGAATTCTAAGGCCATAAAAATAGCCAGTTAGCATTCAGACCAATCTTGCGTTTGCACATTATTAGCCACCGACAGCTCTCTTTGGCTCTGAGATGACACTGCTAACTCTGACCATTAAGAACTTGCTTTTTTGGCATTTCCACATCCTTTGATGGTATAAATTTATATGAATAATGCACTTCTTTGGGGGATTCTTTGTTTCTCTGAATTCATTGTACTATTTCATATTCTACACATGTTAATGTAGTCTTGTTTCAAAACCAGAAAATAACAAGAAGACCAGATCTCCTTTTCCCAACATTCACACTGTTCATGGGGACAAACAAAAACATTTGTACTCAAGCCCTGTTAGTTTTGATTTCTCTTCCCCCGATGAAGACAGCATCTGATTGGTACCATGGCAACAGGTTGCCTCGAGCATCGAACAGGTATTACTTGCACACAATCTTCCTCACAAATTCTCTTTATAAGTGTTAGGAGAGGTGTGATCTTCTCCTAGAACTCACTAAATTAAAAAAGGTTGAAGAAAATCTATTAGTGTTTCCAGAAGTGCCTTTCTGGGGCCTGATAATATCAGATTACTGTTCATATTTTCTCCTGTATTCACAAGGCGCAGGCACAGCCTGTAGATGTCCTGACAAGTGGCAAGGGAGGGAACATCAAGGTGGCCTCAGAACATGCAGGCAAAACCAGCTCACGGTGTTCTGGGGTTTTTCTCTGACTTTTCCTATTTCAGGTTGTTCAGGTTTTTTCCTTCCTCCTTCTCTCCTTTCTCTCTCCCCTGTTTCTCTCATTTCCTCTTTCTTCTGTTGCTCCTTAAGGGAAAAAGCAGTGATGTATTCCTCACTCACTTTCTGAGTTTATTTGCTAGCACTGCCTTGGCTGTATGGTAGATACTGTGGATTGTAAATGGTCTGTTCCTTTGAAATCTGTACTAACACATCAGAGCTAAATATTCTCTATGTGACAAAGAGGAAAAGATACTTCTTGGAAACCTTCCAATACCAGGTATGAGACAGAGCATCCACCCTCCACATTGTCTCAGCAAATTCTCCCAGATGCCTGCCTATGAGGTACGGATTACTATCCCCACTCCTTTGATAAGGAAGTAGATGCAGAGAAGTAGAGGAGTGCACCACAGGTGAAAGTTACTAAGTGATGGAGACAAGATTTCCAACAAGGGTTTTTTGACTCAAGTTTCCACTGAGAGCCTCAAAACTCACTGGAGGAGGCAACCTGCAGACTTCTTTCATTCTCCAGGTGGTGGTAGTGGCAAAGACAAGTGCCATTGTCATCAGGCATTATAACTCACAAATATTGTGTTACAACTTGAGAAAGTCTGTTCCTGTTACACCAGGTATATTTGTGGGTCTGTCTCTCTCTCTCTCTCTCTGTGTGAGTGTGTGTGTGTGTGTGTATGGAGAGGGGTGTGGGGACAGAGGTAGAGACAGAGAGACAGAGAGAGAGAGGGTGAGAGATGAGAAAATAGAAATATAATGACCTTTGATGACTCATTTATTGGAATTAATGCTATGCACTCAGCCCGGACTGCCTCTAACATCATTAAAATATGGCCACCAGTTTTAGGAATCCTGTACTTTCCCAGAACTGTAGGAAATATCTCCACACGTATAATACAGATGAGCTTGTGAGAAAAAAGATTAGTTTTCACATCTAATGGAGTGAACTTGATGTCTATCCATCTGGCAAAGGTCTAATATACAGAATCTACAAAGAACTTAAGCAAATTTACAAGAAAAAACAAACCACCTGGTTAAAAAGTGGGCAAAGAACATGAACAGACACTTCTCAAAAAAAGACATACATGTGGCCAATAAACATAAAAAAATCTCAACATCACTGATCATTAGAGAAATGCAAATCAATACCACAATGAGATACTGTCTCATGCCAATCAGAATGATGATGATTAAAAAATCAAGAAACAGCAGATACTGGTGAGGTTGCAGAGAAATAAGAATGCTTTTACACTGTTGGTGGGAATGTAAATTAGTTCAACCATGTGGAAGACAGCGTGGTGATTCCTCAAAGACCTAGAACCAGAAATACCATTTGACCCAGCAATCCCATTACTAGGTATATACCCAAAGGAATATAAATCATTATATTGCAAAGATACATGCACATGTATATTCATTGCAGGACTATTGCAAAGACATGGAATCAACCCAAATGCCCATTAATGATAGAACAGACAGATAAAATGTGGTACACATACACCATGGAATACTATGCAGCCATAAAAAGGAATGAGATTACATCTTTTGTGGGGTCATGGATGAAGCTGGAAGCCATTATTCTCAGCAAACTAATATAGGAACAGAAAACCAAACACCACACCTTCTCACTTATAAATGGGAGCTGAACAATGAGAACATGTGGACACATGGCGGGGAACAACACACACTGGGGCCTGTCAGGGGAGGGCGTGGGGGATTGCATCAGGGAAAAGGGCTAACGCATGCAGGGCTTAATACCTAGGTGATGGGTTGACAGGTGCAGCAAACCACCATGGCACACATTGCTACCTATGTAACAAACCTGCACATCCTGCACATGTACCCTGGAACTTAAAAAAATATATATTTTTTTAAAAAAAAAGAAAAAGAAGAAAATGTATTTATTTTCTCACAAATATTATCCTCAAAAATGTCAAGGCTAAAAGTATTTTGTGCTAAAAATATAGGTGAGTGGACAGAGCAAAGTCTAAGTGCTGTTTGCTGGAAATTTTGTGAGGTTTCAGGCCCTGGGGGCAGCCTGGGTGAAAGGACAGGAGCCAGCAGGTGCAGTCAGCTCTGGCTCTAGAGGGCAGGAGCTCAGCCCAGACCAAGATCTTGGGGAGGACGAAGTAATGTTTCACCTCCAGGTTAGGTGAAATGGGTTTAAATTGGTCCACATCCATTTAGGAGAGAAACAGAATGTGAATGAGGGAACTCTTTCCTGATAAATTTAGACAGAGGCTGAGAGCGCTCTTCCCCTTCTCCATTGGAGGCAGGCAAGGAGGAAGCCAGAGGAGGACACGGGCAGGTGGTGCATGCTCCATTGTCAGATGGCTTAGGTGCTTTACATTGTTTATTTTATTCTGTCCTAACACAACACTGCAATTTAGATCATTAAAATTATTTTCCAATCGGAAAAGCCGAGGCGTAGTGTCGTGAAGTTACACACTCAAGGCTACACACTGTGTGAAGACATCAAAGATCATTGCGATGGAATTCCTCCACACTGAGGTCCTTTCCCGGTGGGATGGAACTCGGAGCCCAGGCCCTGGTTGCAGCTCCACCCACTGCTGGTTGCTGGGGGTGTCACCCTTGTTACTGCAAACTGCTGGACGAGGCAGGAAAAGTGCTCCTGCTGCAACTCCCATGCCCAGCTTTTCACGGCTCCATCACCACAGTCCGCATTCGGTTTATGTCTCTGTCCTAAAACGTGTGCTCTGGGCCACTTCACTAGTTTTATTCTTTCATTTATAGTCTAGAAATTCTGCCCTTGCTACCACGATGCCTTCTCCTCTAATTTGCATTCTTCATTTCTTTCCTAAACTTTGCACTGATGTCTTCTGCTGTGTGCCCCTGTGGTCTCTGAATTGTCAGACCCATCAGGCTCTTTTCAGCTCTCATCTCCACTGGTCCCTCAAGGGCATTTCTTTGGAAACTCCCCATCCCCATGCTCTTCTTGTTGCAGGATTGTTAAGGAACAGACATGATTCCAATACACCCACCTCTCTCTTATTTCCTTCTCTGGCTCTTTCTCCACTATAGCCCTTAAATGGTGGTTCCTTTTACCAGTTCTGCCTTTGGCCTTCTCCTCTAATGAGCTCTCCCTAGGTTGTCTCTTCTATTTTCCCCTGCTTCAACTATCAACTCAGCTTGAGGTACAGTGTGTGCGAATCCTCTCTCACCCTCTCCAGGTGGAACTGGTCACTTCTCTCTTTGGGTGTCCACTGATCTCTGGGCCTACCCAGGACCACTTAAGCACTTATTCATATGCTGCTCCACCTTACGAGGCTGTAAGCCCTTCAAGGGTGAATGGTGTTAGTCATGCTCACTTTCTAGTATCCAAGTCAGCGCCTGCCATGGATAGGTGCCCACTCCATGTTTATCATAATAATGTGATACATTATTATATTTTGTCATATACACTAAATAAGGAAGATTTCCTTCAGGTCTTGATGAAGACACTGCAGCCCGTCTTTGGGAGGTGTGTAGCTGGATGAGAACAAGGAGTGATTTTTCAGGACCCTTGGGTTTCAGGATCAAGTTCACATCATCCCCTCTTGTTCCTGGTTTTGCTGTGCTACCGCACTTGGCCTGAGTAAGAGACCTCACACTTCTCCGACTTCCTGACCTGCTCTTATCCTGTCTCCCCTCCAAGCATTTGTACACTTGAAATCACTGCACTCATTCTGAAAGGTTCAATACTCACTCCCTTTGCTATCAAACTTCCTGGCCAAAGTGAATTTGAAAGAGAGATCTCCTGTGTTCACAAAACATTAAAAAAAAAAAAACTTACTTCACATAGTTTTTGTAATAGCTTTTCTGTGTTGATTTCTTTAAAAAGATGTGACAAAGTGTTTTGCAATTACTTATTCAATCATTTATTCCAAAGGTCTTTGTTCAAAATATCTGTTTTCCATTTGCATCATAGAGGATATATTTTAGATTTTTTAAAATATGAATTTTAACTCAATGTTTTAGATAACAAATATCTGGAGATGCCCCTTCATTGAAGGCTCTATGCTGGAAACTCCCACTTTTCAACCCTAGTGTAGGGAAGTTCATGCCCCATCAAATTGCCCAAGCATTTGAACTGGTAATACTATGGATGTTTAAAATGTTTTTGGAGTGTTGGCCAGGTGCGGTGGCTCATGCCTGTAATCCTAGCACTTTGGGAGGCCAAGGCGGGTAGATCACTTGAGGTCAGGAGTTTGAGACCAGCCTGGCCAACATGGTGAAACCCCATCTCTACTAAAAATACAAACATTAGCTGGGTGTGGTGGTGCGTGCCTGTAATCCCAGCTACTCGGGAGGCTGAGGCAGGAGAATCCCTTGAATCCTGGAGGTGGTGGTTGCAGTGAGCCAAGATCGCGCCACTGTACTGCCGACTAGGTGACAGGGCGAGACTCCATCTAAAAAAAAAACCCCAAAAGTTTTTGTAGTTTTCTAGTCTTGTTAGTCTTGTAGTCTCTGAGACTTTTTCTACAGCTGAGTTATGAGCTGTAGAAATTTAAGATCACAATGAAAGTGCTGACAAAACCTTAGCCAGGCAGAGCTCAGCAGGCCCTGTCCTTCTGCAATCAGGGCTCATTGTGAGCTTTGAAGAGTGAAATCTCCATGTGATTTTATCCTGACAAACGTTTACATACCAATTGAATCAGCTTCTCCTTCCCAACCCCCTTGCATCTGCTCTGACAGTTTGCAGGGCTCTCTCTATTCCACACATACACCCTCCTGTGTATGAACAGTACCCTGGGGGGAGAAAAGCTGTTTTAAAATCACTCAATAGGAAGTGATCCTGGTTTTTAAGTTCTGCTGAGTCATCAAGAAAATATTAGCTTACCTCTCTGAGGAATACTTTTAAAATTAGTCTAATAGCAATCTGCTGAATAAATGCAAAATATATTTATACCCTAGAATATACACTTCATGATGTGAAAACTATTTAAGAGGTTGTGGGAGCTTCCCTTACCCACCCACCTACCCAATCCAAATTGGGTCACAAAATCCTGATTCTATAACTGTCTGTGGCATTCTAGAAAAAAAAAAAAAAAAAAAGCTATTTGGGAAAGTACCATAGTGAGCCACTTTTGAATTTCTTATTAAGTTGACCTTACCCGTCTTCCCTTTTGTCCTTGCTCGGCAAGCATTCTGATTACCATTCACGTGGTTATTTTTAGTGTTTAGAAATAATAATTACAGTGTGTTAATGTTCAGTCAAAGCAAACATCAGCTCTAAGTTCCCACACTGGCTAAAGGTCAGGTGAATGGGAGATAAATGTGAGCTTCTGTTTCCTCTAAGGTGTGAAGTGCTAACACATGACTGAAATTTGGGGAGGTTAGAGGTTGGCAAATGAAGATGCCACAGGAAAGGCCAACAGGCAGCCAGTGTTTGGGGCACCGTTCCTTTCGACAGCTCCTTATTGATGCTTCTTTGTTCCAAACAGGATTGAACTGACTGCTCTAGACCTTTCCTCCAGCTCTCCTCTTCCCATAGCCATAGCACATGTGACTAATTATACTGTCCACCACATCCATGACCCAGCTCCGCTCCCTGTGCCTGAACATGCCTGTGTGCTCACCACACCTCAGAGGGAAGGAGAGGCAGGAGAGAGGAGAAATACTGAGTGGAAAAATACCAAGATTTGTGCTTGATTATTGGAGATAATTAAGTAGAACCTAAAAATAGTCAGGCCCCTTATTTCATATTATGTTCAAAATGATTCAAATTCAAAGCTATTCACAGCTGTGCTGGGGGTTGATATACCATAGAGCTGATTTCAAGCACTTGAATCAATGATAAGTAGAAGAAGCTTCTTTCTGTTCTTCTAAGTATAACTTGGGGTGGTACCATGACTCAGAGACTACTGAATGTGAAATAAAGAGATCAATAATATCATTAGCCCCACGACAACCATCATTTATTCTGCCAATATTTTTAAATAAAGTGGAGCCATACGGCCAACACACCATGTGAGTTTTGTGATTCTCTCCTTATGAAGTTGTAGGTGATGAGTCTTTAAAATTGAACTCCATAAATGTATTGATTAAGCAGACCAGTGGTTTACTATTTTATCAGTGATCTATTTGCTGATATTCCCAAGTATCCCAAGTACTGAACAATGCAAAGACAGACTCAAAAGTCAGAAATACAGGAAAATAGGTTGTGGTACTTTAAAAAGTATATATGCGAGGATTTACTCTGATACCAAAAACCTCTTTCCAGTGTTGGGAATACATCTAATTATGTGCTGTCAATAACATTAGCAATTCCATTGCTTTGTGGAGACTGATCACCAGCATTGCTGCACAGACACAGGCACAAATGGCCTCCCCAGTCTGGTTTTGTTCACATTGCTATCTTTTCCTTACAGGATATCATTTTTCCTGACAAAGTATTGGGCATAATTTGTGGCCCAGCTGAAAGGTCACTATTTTCACAAAGCCTTTCCTGATTCCACACTCTCTGATGTCCTCCTCCTTCAAACATCAATAGCATGGCATTGCTACTTCCCTTGTACAATTTTGCATACGAGATTGCTCTGTGTCACCAAAGGACCTCAAAGTGACCACCACTAGGACACAGCACATTGACTTCTAATAATGTTTTGGTCTCTCTTTTCCATTAGACTGAAATTTTGGAGAGCAGGGGCTGTGTCTTTGTGTCTATCTTGTCTAGCATAGGGCTTTGTCACATACCAGGTGTCCATTCTTGCCTCTATTCAACAAACACCCAGGATTGCCTGCTCTGTGCTGAGTGTGGTGGTTCCACTGTGTTGGGAAGGAATGTGCGAGTGCCGTGGAGTGCTGTCCCCATCATGCTGCCACGCTTGTTTGTGCATCTCGACGGAATTTTCCAGCACCTGGCAGGGAGGAGCTGTCATCTTTCTTTTATCCCCTGAGGGCTTAGCACTAAGTGCTATTGGATAAATGTAATATATTTAGAAAGACAAAGAAAAAAATAACAACTCTCCAATGTAGGGGCTGCTGCTCCTAATTTTTATAAGTTTGGCTCTTCACAACTTCTCATTGGTCAGACTTTTGTGAAGTGTTTTGAGGAGCTTATGTCTATTCTCCTCATAATTTTGGTTCAAATCAAGTCTCTGATGAAGCTGCTCTTACAATTTTCTTTCATTACTAATGAACTAATGCTACTTAATAGATTTAATAAAGCTTATTATGAAGGTGGATACAATAAAGTAACAAGGGAAGAAATTAGAACACTTCTGAGAATTATGCCCTTTACATTCAGATGGGGCACTATTAAGAGCTCTTTCCTAAATCTCAAGGGATTTGCCCCATTCTCAGCCTTTGTCACCTTTACTGACCTCACTGACTTCCTGGGCATTTGTATCAGAAACTTGAGATGTTACAGAGCTCTTCATAGTCATCAAAATGACCAATTTGACATTATATAATAAAAAACTTTGAAAGGCTGCTTGCCTTTGAATCCAGCAGTTCCACTTTTAGGTATTTATTTTTAAGAAATAATTAAGGCTTGCTATAAAAATTTAGTGCTTTTTTTTTTCCTACAGATGGGGGTCTCGCTCTTTCACCCAGACTGGAGTATGGTGGTACAATCATAACTCACTGCAGCCCTGAACTCTTTGGCTCAAGTAATCCTCTCGCCTCAGCCTCCTGAGTAGCTGGGACTGCAGACGTGTGCCACTGAAGCCAGCTAAGATTTGGTTCTTAATGTGTTTATCATAGCATTATTTATTACAGCAAATATATATAATAACTTATGGTTTCAGAAATAGAAAACTACTCAGAAAGAAAAGGATAATCCATATATTGGTATGTTATGTGGTCATTAAAAATGAAGAAATATATATATTATTATGAATATATGTTTGTGATGCATTATTAAAAAAGGACAGAAACTGGTATCCAATATTGATTCTATTTTAATGTAATATATATTAAAACATTAAATAAGTTTACACAGATAAGCAACAAAATATAATTCTTAATTATTTCTTAGGGGCAAGATTTTTATTCTCTTTCCCTCCCTCCCTCCCTCCCTCCCTCCCTCCCTTCCTTCCTTCCCTTTCCTTCTCTCTCTCTTTCTCCTTCCTTCCCTCTCTCCTTCCCTTTTCTTTCTTTTCTTTTCTTTCTCTCTCTCTGTCCTCCCCTCCCTCCCTTTCCCTTATCTTCCTTCTTTCTTTTCTTTTCCCATCTTTTCTTTTCTTTTCCTTTCCTTTCCTTTCTCAGCATCATGCTTGTGCCCTAGGCTGGAGTGCAGTGGCATGGTCTCAGCTCACTGCAGCCTCAAGGCATCCTCCCACCTTAGCCTCTCAAGTAGCTGGGACTACATGAATGCACCACCACACCTGGCTAATTTCTTTTCTCTTTTGTAGAGATGGGGTCTTGCTGTGTTGCTCAGGCTGGTTTCAAACTCCTGGCCTCAAGCAATCCTCCTGCCTTGGACTCCCAAAGTGCTAGGATTATAGGTGTGAGCCACCATAACCAGCCAAGATTTTCATTTCTGAGTGGCAGGAAGGTGAATTATACTTTCTCCTTCACGCATACTTGGGTTTTCTATTGTATCTTTAATAATATGTGTAATAGGAAATAAAGGTGAATATTTTAAAAATTCCAAATATGTAAAAGTTTTACAAATACAGTACTTGGAGAAGGGGAACTTATATTGGGTCCTTTCCTCTCTATAAAATAACACTGTGACATTCCACAGGAATTTGTGAGCAGTCTGTATTGGCTAGTCCAACTGAAAAGTCAATACAAACTGAAGTAGCTTCTGAAGATGGTAAAAATCTGTCAGCATTCTTCAGTCAGAGGCCTTTTGAGTGCCTTCCATGTTACAGGCCTTTTTCTATACTCCTTGCTTCATGGTGCTTACACTCTAGTAAAGGTGATGAGAATAATAATAAAACATATGGATGAATAGAATTTCAAAAGTCCAAAGAGAAAATCACGCAGAGTAAGTAGATGGGGGCGTCTGTGGGAAGGGGGAAAGCTGTGTGTTTTAGGAGTGATGTTGGAGTCCCATCCTGATTGGAGAGGGATGAGCTATGTGAAGACCTGGGAGAGTGAAAGGGCAATGGTCCAGCAAATGCAGGGTCCTTGATGGGGCAGCAGCCAGGGCCTGCCTCAGACACAGAGGACGGCCAGCCAGAGCTGCTGGACTCACACGAGCCAGCGGGAGAGTGGGGAGACTTGGAGGCTTCACAGCAGGGGCCTTGTCACATGCCTGTCACCAGTTTGTACTTCATTTAATTGCAGCAAGAAGTCCCCAGGGAGTTTTAAGAAGAGCAGTGAAGTGATAGAAAGATCACTGTGGGCCAGGCACCATGGCTCACATCTGTAATCCCAGCACGTTGGGAGGCGGGTGGATCACCTGAGGTCGGAAGTTGAAGACCAGCCTGGCCAACATGGTGAAACACTGTCTCCACTAAAAATACAAAAATTAGCTGGGTGTGGTGGCGTGTGCCTGTAGGCTCAGCTACTTGGGAGGCTGAGGCATGGGAATCGCTTGAACCGGGGAGGCAGAGGTTGCAGTGAGCAGAGATCGTGCCACTGCACTCCAGCCTGGGTGACAAAGTGAGACTCTGTCTCAAAAAACAAAAAACAAAAACAGAAACAAAACAAAATGCATCGCTAAGGCTGCTGTGTGGCAAGTAGGCTGTGGGAAAAGGTGAAGGGGGGTACCAGTTCACTGGAGAAGGGTAACTGAGCTGGTGTTTGGAGAGGGTGTTATCAGCGGAGGCGGCAAAGTGTGGTCGGATTTGGGATGTGTTTTGGAGGTGGAGCAGACAGGACTTGCTGATGGACTGGATCGGGGGTGAGGAAAAAGAAGAATGAAAGATACTTTTCAGTTTGATTATTATCAGGAGATGCAAATTAAAGTCACTTTGAGATACTAACCCATGCGTAAAATTCAGAGGACTCACAATGCCACGTTTTGGAGTGGATTTGGAGCAATCTCAAGACACACACTGCTGGTAGGAATATAAATTGGTACCAGCACTTTGGAAAACTCTTTGGCGTCATCTACTCACATTCAGTGTGCCTGTCTGTACCCCATGACTCAGCAATTTCACTCTTAGGTATGAACCCAGAAGTAATAGGTGTGCACAAGTATTAAAGACATTAAAAACATTCAACAGTAACATTAACCATAATACTCCTAAGCTGAAAACAAACCAGTGTCTATCAACAACCACAAAACGGACAGAGATTTATTCTTACAATAAATTATTGTAGAGCAATGAAAATGAATGGGTTACAGTTACATGGAATCATATCTCACAAGCAGAACACTAAATAAAAGAATCCAGAAATACACACACACACACACACACACAATAATGTATGTTTCTATTTATATAAAGGTCAAAAACCTGCAAAACTAATTTTTTCAAATAGTGATCATACGTAGAACAGTGGGCATGCAGGTAAGGAGGGGGTAAGAGCAGGGCTTCCGTGATGCTGAAAATGCTCTTCCTTTGAACTTGGGAGTAGTTTCTCACAACTGTGTACTTTTCTGTATATATGTTACACTTGAAAACAATGTTTAAACATTACGAAACAAAAATAGAGGATAGGAAGTGAGGAAGAGGAGACAGGATAAGATGAATTTTTCAAGCAGTTTGTGAAGAGCAAGAAAGTAATGTGGTAGTGGGTGGTGGCGTGGGTCCATTTTTTCTTGATTACAGCATGTTTATGTGATGATGGCAGTGATGCAGGAGTCAGGAAAAACTGATAATGCAGAATAGGGAGAGAGAGGGTAATTCCACGAACAAGGTGCTTGAGCAGGTGGCAGTGGACTCCAGGGTAGAAGAGATGGACTTTAGCTGGGAGGCAGCATATTCTCAGAGGAAAGGCAGGACATATGAGTGAGAAAATAAAATAGCTCTTGTTTTATTGCTTCTATTTTCTTACTGAAATCAGGTTAAGAATACTGGAGACAGACCGTTGGAATGTGAGGCCACCAGGGAAAGTAGGAAGCAGGTCATTTTGGAGCAGAAAACGGAATTTCAAGGGGGACATAAGGTAGGCTTGCTGGACAATGTTGAGTGGCCACGTGAGGTCTGTGGTCACACATTTAAGGAAGAACATGTCCGTTGCCAGACTTGGCTGCCTGGGCGTTTTCATGGCACAACCTCCATGATCTAGAGCGCCTGCTTTTGTCTCATACCATAGCCTTTCAGGCCTTCACCTCCAACTGTTACTCAGAAATAGCTTTAACAAGCTTTGTTATCAAGTTTCTCAGCTGGGAGCAGATGCAAGTCACAAAACAGAATGGGAAGTGTGTGCCAGCTCCCTCCACCCGAAAAGGGGGACTCTGCAGACCCCCTTCCGGACTCCCTGACTGGCTGGCTGCCCAGTAGGTTCTGCCAATAGGTGGCACTGGTGGGAGGTGGGAGGTTGGAAGGTGGGAGGAGAGGAGAAGAGACTTTCTGGTTTCCTCTACAGATCAGCATCCTATTATCACTGGACCTCCACAGCGCCTGTCTCCAGCCCGCCGCTGCTTTTGGCATTCCCGGCCCCAGCCTCGTCCCAGCCCAGGAGAGGCAGCAGCAGCCAGCCTGTGCCCTCCGCAGCAGCCAGCCTGTGCCCTCCGCAGCAGGAATGCTCCAGGTGCGCCCCACCCCCTCGCTGCCTGGCTGGCTCCATGGCAGTCCCCGTGGCTGCTAGGTTGCACCCCTTCTGTTACCCAGCAACCCCTCAGGCAGTACCTTTCCCTAGAGGTCTGAGCCCTCTTCCTTCACTCCTCTAGCCCTACAGATAAGAGCTTCTTCCTTCAGTTACGAATCTCTTGATTTCATGAGCATCACTTTTCATCCTCTCACCCTCCCAGCACCTGTGCCGCCCATTCCTTGATCTAAATCCCTTTTTTTTTTTTTGAGACGAAGTTTCACTCTTGTTGCCCAGGCTAGAGTGCAAGGGTGCGATCTCGGCCCACCGCAACCTCCGCCTCCTGGGTTCAAGTGATTCTCCTGCCTCAGCCTCGCAAGTAGCTGGGATTACAGGCATGTGCCACCACACCCGGCTAATTTTTTTGTATTTTTAGTAGAGATGGGGTTTCTCCATGTTGGTCAGGGTGGTCTGGAACTCCCAACCTCAGGTGATCTGCCCGCCTTGGCCTCCTAAAGTGCTGAGATTACAGGCGTGAGCCACTGCTTCCGGCCCCCTTCTTTTAAAATATCTAACATGTTCTACTTTCCTGGTCTGGGGTGGTATGCTACTTGATATATTATCACAAAAAGCAAAATCCAGCAGTTAATGATCTGCCATACAACAACAAAGCCCAGTGGTTTGGATCCACTGGAAGACTGTGCCTGCCACCCTAGTGAGCATCGTGCGTGGAGGGCCAGTGGCAGGCAGCGCGCACAGCAAGCTGCGGGGGAGTAGAGCCAGCTGCAGCCTCATTCACCACATCCCACGGCAGCCAAAAGGTCCTCCCAGGGGTCCTGAGGTGCTGTGATGCAACTGGATTAAACACATCACTTTGCTCTGGTCCTACCCAATTTTTCAAAAGCTGTCAATGTACATTTCATAGAAACAACTCTTTCACAGTATATTTCATCAGTTTTTCTATTAATAATACTAATAAAACTAATTAACCTAACTAATTAAACTATGTAATGCAAACCTAAGTTGACAATAAAAAGGACATTGGCCGGGCGTGGTGGCTTACGCCTGTAATCCCAGCACTTTGGAAGGCCGAGGTGGGCGCATCACCTGAGGTCAAGAGACCAGCCTGGCCAACATGGTGAAATCCCATCTCTACTAAAAACACAAAATTAGCCAGGCGTGGTGGCGGGCGCCTGTAATCCGAGCTACTAAGGAGGCTGAGACAGGAGAATGTTTTGAATCCAGGAGGCAGAGATTGCAGTGAGCCAAGATCACACCATTGCACTCCAGCCTGAGCAACAGAGCAAAACTCTGTCTCAAAACAAACAAAACAAAACAAAACAAAACAAAACAAAAAAAACAAAAAAAACCCACCCAACCAAACGAACAATAAAGACATTGAAAGAAACAGTTTCAGACACCCAGCTTGACTCTGGCTGAGTGCATAGCTCAGCTTGAGGAGACAACTCTGCCTGGGGACTAAAAGCAACCTGCTTGGCATGATATTCAATGTCCTGGGGGCATCGGGGAGAAAACTCTACAGAAGGAGTAGGGCGTGGCCTGAGCAGAGCTGGAGAGGGGGGCTCTTCCCGTAGCAGTCTCGCGATGATGAGCATCCTTCCAGCTGAGGCGGTGGACCCTGGGGTGGAATGTGCTGGGCAAAGTTGGATTTGAGCAAAGACTCGCGCGTCAGGTAGAGGCGGGGACCAGACGTCCTTGATGCTGCCTTCCTGCTCCTTCCAGCACCATCAAGGATGTCAGAACTGTCCAGTCGGAACTGTGTGATTCAGTCCATCAGAACCGTCTGACAATGGACACAGGGCTGCTCAGGCAGAGGCTGCCTGGCCCGTTCCCCGAGCAGGTGAGCTGGAAGTGCTGTAAGCCCCCCTCTCATTTTAAACTAATTAACCTAACTAATTAAACTATCGATCCTTCTACAAAATGGCACCACTCAGTCTGGAATGCACCCAGATAAATGGGTGTTTCTAAATATGTTCTGTCGTGTTGTTTATAGCGTCACATTATAAACTTTTAGTAAAAAGTGAACTTCTTTAGTACAAATGTTGCACAGAGCTTCACACACCATCATGCACAAACAGGCTTTCAATAAATGTGTTAATTAACTACGATAATAGCAACTGCAGAGTAGGCAGATCCAGAGGGACTTGGAGCCTAGACCCCTCACAGACTGGCACTCTCGCCTGCACTCTTCCCCCTCCGCAGAATCCAGAGGTAGGGGCAGGCACAGTAGAAGATAGTGGTGCAGGGCAAATGAAGAAGGCCTTGGGCACAGGGGTGACTGGGATTTTCTCTAACCCAGGTCATTTAAATGTGGCTGGAGACAGGCTGGGACCTGTCTCCATCTGCTTTGCGATGAAGTGGGGCAAGTTGCAAGCCAGTGTTAGGTCTCAAGAGTGTTCAACAGGAGAGGACAAATGAGGTATTTTTCACAATTCAGGTATTTCTTGGTTACCCTAGTTAGCAGGTAACAGTGTTTGCCGGATATTTGAGGACAACTTTACTTCCGACTTCCTGTGCAGCCTCATAGGATGCAAGACAGCAGAGGAATAATTAGAAACCCCTTCCAGCTCCCTGTTTCCCTTTTCCTTTCACAAAGTATTCAGGATAAACTGTTGGCAAAAGGAGTTTTTTTCATATTCTTCTGGAATATGAAGGAATGAGAAGTTGGTGTTTTTCGTTTTTGTTCAGTAAAGCTTTCCTGGGCACATGGCCTGTGGGATGGCATTTGTTGTTAACTCACTCAGCACACCCCAGCTAAATACACTTAGGGTGTAGGATGAGATTTTCCATTAGTGATAAGGTAGCAATGGGAAACAAAGAATAAAGCCTTCTGGAAAAAGTGGAAACATTTAGGTTGGTAGATTGGCACTCAACCAATTCATCTAGTGAAGGCCAGATTTTTGTTTGTTTGTTTGGCTTAGATGATTCCTCTACAAGGAAGCATTATTTCCGCACAATGTTTCCCCTGTGCAGCCAGGTGACTGTGCTGTACTCAGCCTGGGCTGTGGTTTATACACCCTCATTGAGAGCATCGGTGATGTGCCATGATTCTACGTGGTGTTCCGGGCTGCTCTGGGGAGCATACCCTTTGACCCCAGGGAGCTCTGAGCAACACTGTGTTGCTGAGGAAGGCTGTGGACCGTTGTCTGTACATGAACTGGTATCTTCTCTGCCAATCATGGGAGGCTGAGTCTATGCAACCAAAATAAACTATTCATAATATGACAATCACAAAACTAAAACTGACTGCTCATTTTACAGGTTCTTGGGGTCATCCAGAAGTCCAGATGGGGTAACTCTGACCATGAGCCTTCTACCTTTGCTGGCGTCATTTAGACAGACATGGAGGTCTGAAATTCTGGGTGACTTATCTTAAGCTGTCTTTGTTTTTGCAGTCTCAAGACTTTTTAACTTGATTGTCCTCCACCATTTCAGGCTTAAAATGTCTAAAATGCTCTCCTGCTAAGTGGCTGCTCCTGCTGACCTGCTTGGTTTTATTGTTACCAGGTTCTCTCTCAGTCAAATGGACTCAAGCTTCAGTCTCTTTTGGTCCATGCTCTGTCTGTCAAAATACCTGACCATTCTCTCTTCACAATGTTTCTTGCACTTCCTTTCTAACACACACCCCTTAATTCAGGGTTCATGAGCTCAAATTTGAACTATTTTTCCTATTTTCACATGCCATCAAATTCTTCACCTGTTATTTCCCTGTTCTAAAACTCAGGCCCCACCTGAGACCTACTCAGTGAGAATTTGCTTTTCCCTAAGATTCCCTGGTAGATTTCTGCAAGATCCAGCCTAAGAAGCCCTATGCGATGGGCCAAGGGTCTGCCGAATCCTTTGTGTGTACTCTCTCATTTAATCTCTACAATCCTATGAATTAGCACTATTATTATCCCTCAGTATTCATGGGCAAATTGAGGCTTAATGACGATAAGAAAATTGCCTGAGATTAGGGGCTGAAGTTCAGGACACCATGAGGAAATACTAATATGGAAATAAAAATGTGAACGAGCAGTTAGGACTGGATACTCTGAGGAGGTTAAGCTGAATTCTGCAGGACGAGTAAGAACTAGACAGGCTAAGAGAGAGGGGACGAGAATATTCTGGAGAGGTTAATAGCAGGTGCAAAGGCCTGGGGGTGGGAGAGAAATGGGAACATTTTCAGAACAGAGAGGAGTGCAGCGTGGTTGCAGAGGAGTGACTAATGAGGAGAAGGCTGTGACACAAAGGCCTTGGAACTTGCTCAGGAATCTTGTTTAATTTTAATGAGTGCCAAGGGGACCACTGAAGTAGTTTAGATTAGAGTCTAAGCGGCTCTAGGACCGCTCCAAGGAGAAGGGAATGAAGAGGGCATGGGTGAGGATGAAGCTGTGGGCTATCCACAGGGGTCTGGGTGGGGGTGCGTGTGGTCCAGCCGGGGGAGCACAGTAGAAATGACATGAAATGAATGAGTGGGATTTTGCTGGAAGATACAACTGACAGGCCCCGGACCACATCTTCCTCAGCATCTTTGGCACCCTCACTAAACAGGTAGAGAGCAGCACCCTCCACGTGGACACTAACAGAAATGCCATGGTGTATCTCCGCGGTCCAGTGGGGTCTCCCTCCCTCCTTCTCCCCATCCCACTTTCCTTCCTGCCTGCCCTACTCTCCCCCTCTCAACATCCCTCTCCCTTCTCCCCTTCTCTCCTAGTGAGGATAAGGGATTGGGATTGGAAAACCATAACGACGTGTAAACTGGAAACTCTCTGGAAGTACAGTGAGCACTACCCTGTGCAGGTACAGCCGTGCATGCAGTCGGGCCTCCCTGATGTGTATCTTATACTCCAGGGGGAGCTGGCTCTGGGACATCCCAGATCCCATGGAGAGTAGCTACTGACCTGTAATATGTCCAAGGTGACTGTGGAGCGTGAAGAGCTGCATGATCAGGTTTGAGACTCAGCTTTGCCCTGATTCCTGCCCTCTGAACAGATGCCAAACTGTCCCTCTTGGGCCAGTGCAAATGGAGGAACAATTATGCTCCAACAGTTCTCCCTGGGCCTGTCAGCCTCCAGCATGAGGAGGCTCCTCTGACTGAGTGACTACATAAGGAAGGAGAAGCAGCTAACAGTGTTCTAGGGCTACCCAGCTTCCATGAAGAGAATACAATACCTAACATCAGTTATAAAATGTCATATTTCTTGTCTGATTTTTCTTATTGTTTTAAAAACACTGCAGAGAGTGGTGGATGGTTGAAGTTGGGTTTAAAGAGCATTTTTCCTTCTATCCTAAAAAATAGTAATTTTAGACAGTCACATGCAGAGTGACCATTCTCTCCCTGCTAAATAAGAATGTTTTAGAGATTTTAATTCAGAGCTATCTGCAAATCCTTTACAGATTTCATGCCTATTGATTATTTACATTCATAGCAGAGGGCTGTGTTTTCACATGTAAATCCCAATAATTGTTTTTTTTTAACCATTGAAGATGTATGAAAATACATGTCAAACTAGGTTATCACATTTATTTTTCTTTTCCTAAAGAGGAACAGCTCTGTTCTTAGAACTCACATCAATTTAATTTATCAGCTGCTTTGTTTGTAAGTGGGATCGTCTATCAGCAGAGGGGTATTTAGAAGCTGTCCCTCTGAAGACAGGTTTCTCTTTAAAATGCAAAAGGAATCACAGAGTGTTGCCTGGGCTGGTCTTCGTTGGCTGGAGGGTTTGTTGTTGTTTTCTACTGTCAGATATTTTCACTCTTTGTTTTGTAACACAACTGTCTACCCACCTCCCTTGTTAAAAAATCAGTAGCAATAAGATCAACATAGTGGGCTTATTCCTCCTCTTGACTCAATGACTTGCATTGATCCTTAGTGATATTTGGATCAGCCTGTCTTTTGGCCACCTTTGGAGTGAAACAGAATCTAGTTTCCTTACACCATTCTGAAACTTGACAGCAAGGCTTGCCTTGGCTAAGGACGAGGTCTGGCATTCAATGTCTGCGGTACACCTGACGTATATGTGTCAAGCTTAATTGGTTAGCTGGGGACACTAGATGTCAGGAAAGAGCCAAAGACTCAAAAAACGCAACTCAACTCTTGGTTCCTATGTTTAGGACGAATAATCTGATGAAGACTAAGGATTGCATTTTCCTCATTTTTTTTTTCTGTACAATTTTATGTATCATTCTTAAACTGAAAATGTGACCTCATTTTCTCAGATTTCTGTCTCACCTTCCCTTCTCTATCTCCATCATCTTTGGAATAAAAATCTCTCTATAATTTTCCAAACCTTTTAGAAAACTAGTAGAGATACTCAGTGACCTCAGGCCACCAGAAGGTGACTTGCAACCCTCCAGATGTGCTCCTGGATTTTCTCCCTCTAGAGAGTTCCCAGTTGTATAATTGTACTAAGGAGTTGCCAAGTTGTTTTGGAGATGAGCACTAAATTCTCTGACAGAGATTTAGTTTGATGTTGCCTTTCAATTTCATTTGTATTCTGGTTTACAGATCATTTCCTAAAGCATATACCTGGCATTATATGCCTATTGGGAATTCATTGATTTAAAGATTGAATAGAGCTGTCAGGGAGTTTGGAAATCATCCAGTTTAACTTGTGACCTTTACATTTGAGCAACCTAGGGCCCAGAGAGATTAAGTGGCTGTGCAAGGTTTTATAGTGAGGTAGTGAGGCAGCCAGAGCCAGGCCTTTGCATGCCCAGCTCATGGTCTTCAACTACCAGACACAACGAAACACAGTCATCCACAACTAATTCACACGGCCTTCTGCCTACTCCATGCTTTTCTCTTTTTCTGTACAAAGACTCCACTTTCCTCTTCTTCCAATTTGCTGTCTAGCAGTTGAGAAACATACATTGTGGATCTCTTTGGCCTTCTTCTCAAACTTCTTGGACCAAAGCTATTCTAGTGTGAAACCAGGGTTGGGCCAGGAATCTATGAATAAATGGGTCACCAGCTACCAGTACACATTTTCTCTTCCTTTTCCTATACAGGTAACATGCACCCTGATTCTGTCCCCCAAATTAAAGCACTCAGCTTCAACTAGCATGCTCCATGCCATAAAAAGTTATAAGGACAGTGAGGAGATTCCCCAGACCAACCAGAACAAAACTCAAGTTGGAGCATGACCCAGCACAAGGGAGCAGCATGTGCTCAGAGGGGCGCGCAGAGGCCCTGCTGAGATCCAAACAAAACGAGCACCCTACAATACGTTAACTGTGTAACAGCGTCTATTTAGTTACAGGATTGACAAATTAATAGGAAATGCTTTCCTTAGAAAATGCCCTCTTATCCATCATCTGTGTGCCCATGTATTCACCAGCTTACCCACCAGTCTGTCTAATCTTCTTGCTGCCTTATTCTAGAAAGGATTTGAGCAGCAGGCTCTAAGGAAATGCCTGGCAGCTCCACTGTAACTGGAATAGTCCTACTGATGAGAGCATCAAATATGAGAAAGCACAAAGATATTAATCTGATAATAATATCCATTTTATAAAACTTCATAGTATATAAATATTAATAAACATTCACAACTTTTTTTTCCCTTATGACCTTCTTCCTTTAAATATTAGGGTAATCTCTACCATTTCCTTTTAGTCTCTTTTTTCTCATTGTCTCTCTCTCTCAACATCAAAAGGAAATAGTAGGAATTACTCTAATACCATATACACACACACACATGCATACACACATATGTATATTAGAGACAGAGAGAGAGAGTTATTGCTTTCTTTGCAACTTTTGGAAATTATTCCATTATAAAAACCAGAAAGCCTCAGTTGACCGACTCTATCCCCACATTGACAAAGTGTAAAATCATAAAGATTTTTTTTCCTACTAAGAGGACAGCTGGAGAGCAAAAATACACTGTCTTTCAATTAATCAGTCATGAGAAGCAATGGTAGGAAAACATCATGTATCATTCACAAAACACATGTAAAACAGCAGACATATCACAGGCCTGTGTCAACAAAGGGCATTAGGACAGTTCCTCGGATTGTGACAAAGTAGACAGTCAATCTTTCCCCAAATTCAGAAACCAAATTGCAAGTCCTTACCTTGGAGGGCCTGTAAGCTATGAGTCTGTACGATAATGCAGAGCTGCAGGACCAGCTGTGGAGCACTTTCCAGAAAGGTGGCTAGCAAATGCAGCATACTCACATCTGCATACTCATATACCATTTTCCAGTAAAACCTCCATCTGTCATTCTCCCCACTCTGTCGGCTTCGAATACCTAAGTATATTGTGTGGAAATATCTAGAAAGAAAACATGGAGAATAAGAAAGAGATGAGTGATGATAGTTTATAATTCAAACTCCAGGGTTGTTCTGTTCTGCAAGCCACCATATGCAAGCAAGCACAAGAAGTAATTACCTCGGGGGCTTATGAGCTAAAGTCCAAAGTTACAATCCTGTAATTTGTCAATCCTGTAACTGCTTAAGAGTACCCATATTTGTAAATGCTCACTTTGAGAAGTCACTGCAATTTTAGTCCTCATAAAGACATTCTGCTCAATTGCAATATGAAGAAGTGTGAGGTGGAATGTGGTGGAAACTCAGGTGGAGAATGAGTTTGCTACCTTAAAGATCTACATACATTCTTTTTTGTCAGTTTCTTTATGTGCTCAACAGTGTTCATGAGGGGATTTCTCCTAGGACAGAATGAAAGCCTGAAGTACCAAAATGTATGTGCATATAAACCTTCTTATGCCTTAAAAAACCACTTTTTATTATTGAAAATTCCCAACATATACAAAAGGAGAAAAAAATAAAGTAATGCATCCACTATACCCTTCCACTCAGTGTAAGTACAGTTGATCCTTGAACAATGAGGGTTGGGATATCAATGTAGTTGAAAATCTGCATATAATTTTTGACTCTCCACTTCACTAATAGCCTATAGTTGATTGGAAGCCTTACTGATAACATAAACAGTCTATCAACACATATTTTCTATATGTATTATATACTGTATTCCTACAATAAAGAGAAAAGAAAATATTAAGAAAATCATAAGGAAAAGAAAATATATTAACTATCCATTAAGTTGAAGTGGATCATATATGTCTTCATCGTCATCATCTTTACATTGAATAGGCTGAGAAGGAAGAGGAGGGGTTGGTTTTGCTGTCTTAGGGGTGGTAGACCTGGAATAAAATCTGCCTATAAGTAGACCTGCACAGTTCAAACTTGTATTGTTCAAGGGTCAACTGGAGTTATCAACATATTGCCAATCTTTTTTATTTGTGCCTCCACTTACATCCTGTCACCAAATTATTTTAAAGCAAACCCCGGGCATCACATTATTTCATCTATAAGTATTTTATTTAAAATAATTTTAAAACCAATATTGTGATCACACTTACAAATAAAGACAGTAATTTCTTAATAGTATCAAATACTCAATGTTCATATTTTCCTGATTATCACAATTTTTTAAGTTTGTTTGAAATGCAGTCCAAACAGGATCCACATAAGATGATTATTTGGGATGTATCTTAAGTCTTTTTTATGACATGGATTATCCTTCCATGTCCTTTTAAATTTCTTGCATGTTTTCTTTGTCTTGATTTAATGATTGTATTTGCATGGTGTGGTTAACATATCTATCCTTTGTGTTTTCTGCAAATGGGTAATTAGTGTTAGAATTTTGATCAGCTTCAAGTTCGACTGTTTTTGGCAGGTGATGTTGTGTACCTTCATCAGGAAGCACATCAGAATTAGTTCTATTTTATGATCTTACCATATACTGATGATATTGCAATCAAGGTTGCAAAATGGTGATATTCAGAGTCCATCATCCTTCTTTACTTACTTGTTAGAATACTTCTCCAGCTCTCTTGCCAATGTCTCTACAGAATTTGGTTGTCTGGAGCTTGCTGTCTGGTAGATCCCTCAAGAAAGGTACATAGGGATAATATTTCCTGAGCTCTTGCATATTTATAACAGTATGTAGCTATCAATCTTGCCTTGGGTGAGTATAGGCTCTTTTGGTTACACAGACCCAAAAGTTTCACAGTTTTAGTTGGAGATTGGTACCCACTTTTAGAGTCTGTGAATGAACTGCATTTACCTAGTGCAAAGATTCTCAGGTGTCAAGAGCGAAGGATAGCAGAGATACAGCAAGGAAGTGCAGGAGCAGAAAATCCAGGCAAGCTTTTCACCGAAAGCTTAGGTTGGATGGATGTGGAATTCATGCATATTCCACGCAAGGTCCAAGATCTGCAATTTATTTATTTGAGCCCTTTAAATCTGTCACTTCGTTGTTTACTAGCCTAGTGTTCTTATGGAAAAGTCTGATAGAAATCTGACATTCATTCTCTTATAAGCTACTTGATCTTTTTGCTTGGAAGTCCCAAGCATATTTTGTTTCTTTTTAGAGATCTATGGTTTTATTAGAATGCACCTTGATATCGGCTGTTCTGCATCCATTTTCTGAAGAATGTGATGTGTATCTTCATTATATAGCTTCAGGTTTCCATGTGTAGTTTTAATTTTTCTTGAATGATAGCATTCAGTATTTTTTCTAATCCATTGCTTTGTCTTTCTTCTTGGATGCCTCCTATTGATTATATTATGCTATATCTTCTTTATTCTGTGTCTAACAGTTTCTCTTGAATCCTTCTAATCTCAAATTTCTTCTTGATTTTTCCTCCTCTCCATCTTCTATTCATCTTCTCACTATGGTGTGTGTATAGTGCCATATCCCTTCTAGTTGAGTTTTCATTTCTGTCCTGCTTTTTTTTTTTAAAATATAAAATTCTAGGGTGGGCATGGTGGCTCACACCTGTAATCCTAGCACTTTAGGAGGCTGAGGTGGGTGGATCACCTGAGGTCGGCGGATCACCTGAGGTCAGGAGTTAAAGGCCAGCCTGACCAATATGATGAAACCCCCTCTCTACTAAAAATACAAAAATTAGCTGGGTGTGGTGGCACACGCCTGTAATCCCAGCTACTTGGGAGGCTGAGATGGGAGAATCACTTGAACCTGGGAGGCGGAGGTTGCAGTGAGCTGAGATCATGCCATTGCACTCCAGCCTGGGCAACAAGAATGAAACTCCATCTCAAAAAAAAAAAAAAAAAAATCTATACTGATGAGTTCTATCCATCATCCTTTGTGTCAAATACTACTTTTTTTCTACTTATTTCTTTTATGAATTTTTTCTAATTCTGATTTATATTGTTCTTCATAGCTTTTACAATTTTAAAATTTTCTTTCAGCTCATTTAGAAGTATTTGCTTATGATTTTTATCCATTTTGTGCATGTGTTTTTTTTTTGTTTCATTGTCTACAGAAACATCATTAGTTTTCTTACTTTATTTTCATTGTAATAACTGATAATTTTCTTGTTGCTAAGTTTTAAAAGTTAATTTAGTTTCCTATACTTTTAGGAGGGATGAGTGGGCCAGGATAGCTGAGCTGGTTTTACAGCTCTAACACACTCTTCTGGTGTTCTCATGAAGTGGTAAATAGAATCACTTGTTACTTTCTGCTATCAGCTGCCTCTGCTCCTCCCCCCTTTTATTTGGACATTCTCTTTCATCTTTTGTGGTTGTCCCTGTCCTGCTCAGTTCGGAATCTATTCCCAGCAGATTCTCCTCAGTATGGAGCCTGGTTTGGGAAAGGCCTTCAGTTTCTTAGTTAATGGGATTAAAGGACCCAGCCTGATCCAGTAGCATCAGATTTGATTGCACTGTGGCCTCCTTGGACTCACCCCTGCATTGGATCATTGAGAACACCCTCCCTCCATGTCTCTCCTCCTCCTCTGAGCTTGGTTCAGGGCACTTCCTAGGGAGTATCTGGTTCTCAAGGTCTTCTCTCTACTTTCTCTTGCATGGTTGTTGATATCACATTGGCTCTTATATGTTGTCACTAATTTGTCTCTAGGTAATTATGGGGGTATTTCAACACTGTTTTATCATCCACAATTCTTCAGTTTTGTCAACCTAGTTGCTCTGCCTATTTTAATTTGATAATTTTGGTAGACTAAAGAATGATGTTGCCATTGTCACCATATTTGCAGAACATACCATTTTAAAACACAAAATGCATTTAATCATTCCCCTGAACCTTTGGCTGCTCTGTATGAACTCTAAGGTGAAGCTTGCTATCATGCACTTTACAGGGACTTTCATGGGCAGATCTCTTTCTCCCACCACTCCACGGCTGCAGCTTGTGCAAACTGCTGGTGTTTCCTTTCTTCTGCCTCCATGGCTGTTCACATACTTATGCTTGGAATAGCCCTGGAATAGCCTTTCCTGATTCTCTGACTGCCAGGCACATTTTTGAATAAATAGTCTCCATTTGATCATCACCAATCATCCTTGAATACTCCATGCATATGCAACCTGTTTGTATTAGTTTCCTAGAGCTGCTTTAACAAAGTGTCACAGACTGTGGTTTAAATCACAGAAATGTATTATCTCCCAGTTCTGAAGACTGGAAGTCTGAGATCAGGGTGTCATCAGAGTTCATTCCTTCTGAAGCCTGTAAGGAAGCATCTGTTGCATGCCGCCCTTCAGTAGTTTCTGGTGGTTTGCTGGCAATCTTTGGCATTCCTCCACTTGCAGAGGCATCATCCCAATCTCTGTCTTCTTCACAGGGCATTCTCCCTGTGTGTGTGTCTGTTTCTGTGTCTAAATTTCTTCTTTATATAACTACACAGTCATATTGATTAGGATTCACCCCAATGATCTCATCTTCACTTGATCATGACAAAGATCTTACTCTGTTTCCAAAATAAGGTCACATTCACAGGTATGGGGTTAGGACTTCAATATCTGTAAGGGAGGACACAATTCAACCCTAACGCTTTTCTATCAGTGTTTGATCTTGTTCACTCCATGACTTCTCCTCCCCTGTTTAGTGATCTCCAAGTCTGCATCTCAAACTCCAACCCTCACCTGAGATTCAAATCCATGTCCCCATCTGCTTTCCGGATTTCCCGCAATCATAAAAACAAACATATTCAAAACACCTTGTTAGCCTTCTTTCTAAATTTGTCCCATTTGCTATTCTGGGAAGACACTTCCATCCATTAAGTTGTCCAAGCTAAATCTAGGGGACACTTTAGGCCTTTACCACTTACATCTAGTAACTATATTCTGGAGCGTTTATCTCTTCAATATATTTCTTTTCCTCTCCCTTTTCTAAAGTCAGATTCTTTGGGTTTCTATTTTGGTTCTTTAATCTACTAATGGTATGACTTTGGGCTTAAAATCTCTCTGCCTTAATATGTCCATCTTTAAAGGGGGAAAATCACAGTACCAATCACATAGGTTGACCTGAGAATTAAATGTAATAAAAGTGAAAGACTCAGCACAGAGCTTGGTATTAATAGATAGTAAGCATTCAGTAAATGCTAGTTCTTACTATTTATTGATTGACTTTGAAAACTCTAATGGATTCTTCCCATTGCTTCTAGTGTGACCTGTCTGTGACACACATTGAATCCAATTTCCATCACCTTTAAAACCTCAATGACTCCCCACTGCCTAGAAGATAAAACAGTAAAGTCAATCAATGCAAATGAAGGCATTTAAGTTTAAAACTTTTAGTTTAACCTTTCTTCCTAACCTTTGACTTCTATGCCCCATCCCATATTCTATGTTCCCACACTCACTGAAACACTCCCTGCTCCTTGGAGATGAATCCACACCTCGTGCCTTTGCTCATGTGGTTCTCCTGCCCTGGAATGCCTCTACACATTCCTTATCACGCTGGAATCTCTAGTATTTTATAATACTCAAGAATTCCCTCCCCCTTGGCCTCTCTCCCCACCCAGGTAAAACTGGCCATTCCATTGTTTGAGCCCAGACTATCTTTATTCAGACTTTAACCAGGGAAAAATAACATTATTTTTGTATGTATTCATCTGTGAGTTCATCTCATATTCTAGAATATAAACTCCCAGAGAGGAAAGAATGTCATTTGTCTTTGTACCTCTATAAAGAAACATCTGGCTCAGTGTCTGATGATTAATAAGCACTCAATTAACATGCATCCTTTTATGGATTCAATGAGTATATATTGAACACATGCAATATTTGCAATTTTGTGTTTTTGTCCAAGGGAAACAGGAAGTCACTGGAGAGATTTGAATGGAAAAGTAGGGAATCTGACTTGCATTTTAACAAAGTTGGTTATTGCGTGGAAAATAAAGGATAGTAGGGCCAGGAGAGAAGTAGGGGCATTGGCTGGAAGACTAGTGCAATAATCCAGGTGAGAAAAGATGCTGGCTTTGATCGGGGGGCCAGTGATATTGGCTGTGTGAAGATGTAAGAGTGGGCTATCTTGTGAAGAAAGCACAGACAGCGTTTGCATGGAGTAAACAAATTAATGAACAAATGCTCTACTTCCTTGCAATTCTAACAGAAGGTTTAAATTCAGGACCTCCACGGTCAGTAGAACTCCCACAAATGCCTCCCTGAGCTATTTTCTTTTTAGTTTTTTCCCAGGAGAAGGCTATGTATACTCCCAGCTGTTTGCTTCTATAGGCTAAAAAGCTACAAACATGCTCCCCAGGGACTTGAACTCTTCTGGTACAATGAGACGTTTGTTTTTATAGCACCTTGAGCTCACGGTTAATCTGATCCTGGTGACAGGTTTCTTCCAATAGAATGAAACAACCAGTATTAGGTTTCACAGAGTTTCACATAATAAGACACAAAATCAAACCTTCTAATACTACACATACAGAGTTCAAACATCTATAAACCAAGGATGGCAAAAAAAAAAAGCTATTTTCAGGTTCTGAATGGGGAGTTTTTTTGTTTTAATTTTGGTAAACTATATATAACATAAGATTTACCATCTTAATTATTTTAAGTGTACAGTTCAGGAGTGTGAAGTGCAATCACATTGCTGTGCAAACATCACCACCACCCATCTTCAGAAGTCTGTTCACCTTAGAAAATGGAAACACTGGCTGGGCATGGTGGCTCATGCCTGTAATCCCAGCACTTTGGGAGGCCAAGGTGGGTGGATCACTTGAGGTCAGGAGTTCGAGACCAGCCTTGCCAACATGGTGAAACCACATCTCTACCAAAAATATAAAAAATTAGCCAGATGTGGTGGCGCACGCATGTAATCCCAGCTACTTGGGAGGCTGAGGCAGGAGAATCACTTGAACCCAGGAGGCAGAGATTGCAGTGAGCTGAGATCGTGCCACTGCATTCCAGCTAGGGTGACAGAGCGAGCCTCTGTCTCAAAAAAAAAAAAAAAGAAAGAAAAATAAAAGAAAACATAATCTCTGTATCTACCAAACAACGATTCTCCATTCCCCTCCTTCCCCAGCCCCTGGCAACTACCATTCTACTTTCTCTCTTCTCTAGATTTAACTCTGGATGAATCTCTGGATTTAACTACTCTGGATATCTTCTCTGGATATAAGTGGAATCATACAGTATTGGTCTTTTTGTGACTGGCTTATTTCATTTAGCATAATGTCCTCAAGATTCATCTGTGCTATAGCACGTGTCAAACTTTTCTTTTAGATGGGGAGTTTTAAAATGCCTGAATTTTTGATGGAGGAAAGACCTCTATACAACATAGCAACTCCTTGATGGATCCAGCTTACAAAGAATGACACAGGAAAATATTCTAGAATAAGGCTGCATCTACCAGCCTGGAAGTCCTGCCCTTAGGAAGCAGGGGCAGGTGGGTCATGTGAAGTGCCAGGCTGATGTCCTGCACATGCTCTTGCTCTTTGAAAATAACTATAGACAAAGAGCACACACAAATTCACTCAGGATTAGCTATGAGGATATACAGCATTGTGTTATTTATAGTACAAAAAGATGGTTAAAACCCAAATGCCCAATGATAAGGTATTAAACAAATTATAATACATCCATTCATTGTATATTGTTAAGGCAAAAAGCAGGTTAAAATAGTATAGCCAATGTATCCCATTAATAATTTTAAGCGTGTGTGTGTGTATGTGTGTGTGTGTGTGCACAGAATAAAATTTAGGACATTTAACACCAAAATATTAAAGTGATGATCTCTCAGTGGTGGGATCATGTGTTATTGTTATTTTTGAAATTCATAAACAATGCTGTAATAAACTTTCATGTAGCTGAAGTGCTGAAATAGCTTTCATATGTTTTAAGCTTTTAATATATATTATAAATTGTTCTCTAGAAAGACTGTACTAATTGGTAGTGATAAGTGTCCTTATTTTCTTAAACCCTTATGTATTATCATTAAAATTGCCAATTATATGGGTGGACAAAACGCAGGTTCGATTAGTGACTTTTATTCTTACTGAGGTTTAACATTCGTTGGTGTGTATTAGCTTCTTGTATTTATTATTCTGTGATTTGCCTGAACGTCATTTTCAATTTTAATGTGTTAATTTTTTAGGCCCTGATCCTCAAATTTGGGTTATTTAACACAGACCATGGTAACCAAATCATTGACAAATTCCTACCACATATTTTACACTATAATATTCTAGCTTGGACTCAGAGGATGCAGAAGCTGGAGGGATATAGGGATCAGATGTCCAAGGTGATATGGCTGAGAAATGGAAGCTGGGCCAAGGTCCCAGATATCCCAACGCCAGGTTCCATGATCATACATTACATCTGTCCAGCTTGCATTATTCTGGAATTCACCATAGCAAAAACACTCAGATGGTAGTTACTGCATTTCCCAGTCTTCTACGTGCTTTTTTGCTGAGAGACGATAGGTGCAGAGGTTAAGGACTTCAGTTCTGAACAATCATGGCTCTGTCGTTCCAGAACTCTGGGGAATTACTTTCTAATTTCTAAACTTTAGGTTTCCATCCTGTTAAAAAATGACTAATTAAAAATAAGATGAGATGATGTACATAAATTACCCAGTAAGCAATAAGTAAATATTAGATGTCAGTAAAAATAAGTTGGTTTTTTTCAGGAGTAAAATGGAAAGTAGCAATGATACCTTAATCTTTGGATTTTCCTTTCAGCTACCTGGGCTCCAAGACATCTTGAGGCTTAGTGATTTGTGTGGGTCAGCTTATGTCAGAGAACTCAAAGACTGTGGCAACGATTCTCTCTTTCCTCTCTCTCTCTGTCTGTCTCTATCTGTATTTATCTAGTTCTATATCAGTCTATCTGTATCCATCTCTATCTCTCTATCTGTATATCTGTCTATATCTCTATGTAAACATCTCTATCTACTTATCTCTCTGTCTCTGTTACTCTATCTAGATCTCTATCTATTTCTGTATCTTTCTTTCTCTTTTATCTATCATCTCTCTCTCTCTCTCTCTCTCTTTGTGTGTGTGTGTTTATATATGTCTGTCTCTCCCTCTGTCATCTACCTACCCATCATCTATTCATCCAGTCTATCCAGGTCCTTCTTGGATTGTATTGTAACCCCATGTCCCATATTGTAACCCCATGTCCACTTCTGACACTGGGGATAGGAGGATGGCTGACAGCCAGTCCCTGGAAAGTGACCCTTTGCACACTTGAAGAGAAAAGCCAAGCAGTCTTGTCTCCTTGGAAACTGTGCTGATTGTATCTAGAAAATATTCCTTCCTTCTGGTTCTCATAGACGATATCCTCTGAGGCAGAATCACCCTCCGAGAAGGCAGGGATGGCCTTCCCTCCCTCACAGGCTTGTGGGGATTAGATGGGAGGATGTGCCTGGCACACACAAGCCTCACTCATGACAAGCACGCTGCTGTGAACCGTGGCCCTTGATGTTCTGGATTCCTCTAGATTGCTGGTCTTTTCCCCCCTCATAACTGAGGTGATTTGACGTCTTTAGTCCTTGTCATTTTCTCTAGGCATGTTATCCTGCATGGTGTTTTGTCACATTGGGTTAGATCAGTCTGTTAATCAGGATCTGGGCTTCGACTGACCTTCCAGAGGAGAAGACGAAGATGTCACCACCCTACTGAGAAAGAAGCTGATTTCTGGGCTTCCTGAAACCCAGGGAATCCAGGCTGGGGGCTAGGTAGGGTGGAGGGTGGGGCTCGCTAAGGTTTTCCTTTTTAGGATTCCGCGTGGATGAAGGAAAATATCTCTAAAGAGGTTGGTCAGGGAAGTTCACAGTAATGAACAGCTTTAGTTCCACTTAGATATTTATACAGATGGCAGAGAGGAGTCACGGAAAGCCATATACACAGTTAAAAATTTAGCGTAACTACCACAGAGTATCATTAAAGGAGGAAAAATGTTTCAAGGCCTTGCCATCAAGGATGAAATATGCCATGAGCATGAGAGAACAGTGGATTAAATACCCAGCTCTCATTAGTGCTAATGGGAGATGTTCCCGATAAAAGCCCTCTCTGAAATGTCAATGTGTTCTGCCTCCTCTTCAGAGGTAAACACATTTACAAGACATTTGCTTTCCTTACCATATGACTGATTCATTTTCTCATATGGTCAGTCTTATTATTTATTGCCTTGGGAAGCGTGCTAAGGGAAGATATAGTTTTGTTTACATCACAAAGGTCACCAAGAATTCTGCACTGACTTTATCCACGTAATCTCAATCCAACAACATCTTGACTTTGTGATTTCCTTAGCATTTTTGAAGACGTGCATGAAAACACACATACATAACTCCCCACTACACCTTGCACATGGACACCTATATGTAACCCATCCCCTCCACAATGCAGGCACAAAATCAAGTCCAGTGTCATTCTGAACATGTAAATTGCATTTAAATTCTCAGCTCCTTTTCATCAGTATTTTCCAAGTGCTAAACAGCACCACGGACTCAAATCACAGCCTCCTATGTCACTAAGTTCAGACTGAAACATAATATGGCCTAAGTGACAAGCTTGGCAGGGAAATCTCAAACATTTGGTATGTCAAAGATCACATAGCTAGTACATATTTAATCTAAAATTGAAATGATTGACATAATCCTTGCATTACTTGTGGGGAAATGGGATGTATGTAAGTCATGTTTCAGACAGTTCATAGGTAAGATAAATATTTCAATCCCTAAAAAAGATTTGACCAAGTGTTACATTAACTGCTGATAAATCCATAGCTGAATAAGAAATCATTAATACCTATGTTGATACTATGCAAATATATTCTAATATTAAATTTTATTTTGCTGTCTTTTGTACATTAAACTGGCTGTTATCAGCTGTTATTTTTACGGTCTGAAAAATACAGAGTGAAATCTGTGCAGAAGAGCTTTAAATAAACAACATTACTAAACAGTGATTCCAGCAAGTGATATTTTCTTCTGTTGCCTGGCTACAAAGCTATCTAAACACACACACACACACACACACACACACACACACGTAACCTCAACAGGTTTCTGTTTTTGTTACTCTTAAGAAAATTGTATGACTTGTCATCCTAAGAAGTTCTTTATTGGGTAAGCTAAGCAACAACGACACTCACAACACCACCTTGTTTTAGTACCAGGATATTAGGCTTCTGCCATCTCCATTCTGTGGTGAATAATAGTAAAAATAACTTAAAATTCTGGCCTATATTCTGTGGTAGGACATTTTTCTAGTGGCTCTTGTTTCAAGATTAGACTTTATTTCCCACTAATCATCCAAAGGAAGAAAAAAACTATGTGAATTGAGGGAGAAAGAATGAATCGGGGCAGAGTGTGGTGGCTCACGCCTCTAATCCCAGCAATTTGGGAGGCCACGGCAGGTGGATCACTTGAGGTCAGGAGTTTGAGAATAGCCTGGCCAACATGGTGAAGCCAGTCTCTACTAAAAATATAAAAAATTAGCCGAGCGTAGTGGTGCGCGCCTGTAATCCCAGCTACTCGGAAGGCTGAGGCAGGAGAATCACTTGAACACAGGAGGCAGAGGTTGCAGTGAGCCAAGATTGTGCCACTGCACTCCAGCCTAGGTGACAGAGCAAGGCTCTGTCTCAAAAAAGAAAAAGAAAATGTAAACTCTACACCCACTAAACAACAATTCTCCATTCCTCCTCTTTCCCCAGTCCATGACAAACACCATTCTACTTTCTGTCTTCTCTGGATTTGACTACTCTAGATATCTTCTCTGGATATAAGTGAAATCATGCAGTATTTGTCTCAAAAAAACAAAAGTGAATGAACTGGATGGCCTTCTATTTGACACAGGCATTAGGGGTCATGGTCATAGGGGACAGTTGGGGCTGTCTCCCACCCTGAGAGTACCAGAGCAGGCTGTGACCCACACTCCACTCTTCATTGTCATTGTCGCAGTGCCCCGAGCACACCACCTCTCACCAGAGGCACCAAACTTCTCCCGAAGCAATGAGTGTGCATGTAATGTCCCGCTCATGCTGATGTTATGAACATTCACAGCAGGAAAAGAGAGATGGGGAATATACACAGGGCCTTCCAAGAAATCCTGGAACCTGACCACTTTTTCCTTTTTAAACACACTTTAATTTTTCTTCCCAAGGGCAACACTGACTCTCAGACTAATGAGGCTTTAGGTGTCTCTGCACACACTTGACCCATGAGCTGCACTTTGATCGCCTCCATCTCCTTCCTAGATAGAAATAAGGAGAATTAATTTCAGCCCTCAAAGAAGAACATATTTCAGTGACTACACATCATGGCATATGGCATTGTAAGCTTACACAAAGTACAGTCATACTTATTCAGCATCTTGTATTTCATAAAGGCTTCTTTTTATTTATTTCCTTTTTATTCTTTTATTTATTTTTTTCTTTTTTTGAGATGGAGTCTCACTCTGTCACCCAGGCTGGAGTGCAGTGGCATGGTCTTGGTTCACTGCAACCTCTGCCTCCCGGGTTCAAGTGATTCTCCTGCCTCAGCCTCCCAAGTAGTGGGGATTACAGGCATGCACCACCACACCCAGCTAGCTTTTGTATTTTTAGTAGAGACAGGGTTTCACCACGTTGGCCAGGCTGGTCTTGAACTCCTGACCTCAAGTGATCCACCTGCCATGGGCTCCCAAATTGCTGTGATCTGCCCACCTTGGCCTCCCAAAGTGCTGGGATTATAGGCATAAGCCACTGCACCTGGTCCCCTTTTTACTATTATGTGAAAACAAGATTTATCTATGGGATATGTTTTGCTTAAATTTTATACATATCTCTCATGAAGATATTTTTTACATAAGTAGTTACTTTTCAGGCACTTCCTAGACCTAGAGGAGGAAGTAATAGAAGTTTTTTCTCTATTAAATAATTTCTCCTGTAATGGGCATTATGGCCAGGGCCTCTTGGACAACTTGGTGAATCCGGCTGAAATAGGAGAGGAAGTTACTGAACTTGGAAGGAACGTTCTCTATGCACTTGCATTGCCTCATAGCAACCGTACCTAACGAAAGCAGCATTTCTCCCCAAATTATTCTTCTGTAGACCTCCTACATGCAAATATTTTAATAGTAAAATGTGTATCCAAATGGAGAAGAGTGGCTTGAAGTAGAGTAGTGGTTACTATTTCACATAATATTGACATGGTGACCGTGATCCAAGTCTTCAAATGATTAAGAGGCTACTGGCAGAAATTATTAGCAACATTAAAAAAAAAAAAACAGACAGGGTTAACAGAATATTTGTTCTCGCAACTCAGGAAGCAGTGATCGTGATAGAATCAGAACCTTCATCCTAAGCCCTGTTCAAGTGATTTTATGATAAATAAGGAAAGCACCGAGTGTCTGTGTGTGTGTGTTTGTGTAGTGATTCATTCTTTTTAAAGTCACAACACTACCTTATAGCATTTTACTGCTTGACTTTAGCAGATTTATGGATGTTTATAGTTTTAAAAGATAACTGAAAAATCCATAGGTCTAGGGTGCCTGACCCGTCACATCCATTGGGCAGCCAAGTAGGGAGGAGAGAGAGAGAGAGTGGGGGCGTAACAACTTGGGGTGTTGTGTGTTTCCGGTGGCCCTGAGGTCCTGTCTGAAGTGTCCAGAAACAGTGCACATCACAGGGATTGATTTCACCAGCAAAGTGCTGACTTCCAAGAGCTTTGATGCTTAGAGCATCTACAGCCACACAACCTGCACCTGCCACACCCCATCTCATCTGAACGCTTTCAGAGATTTAGGTCCAAATGCAATCATTTTGTGTTCTTTTTAAGGCAGTGTATTACTGTGCACATTATTGTCTCATTATAATTGTATTATTTATTCATTCATTTATCCATTCTAGGGAAGAAGAAATTCAAGCTGTGTCTCTCCAGAATCTTGTCAGAATTAGAAAGCATAAAATACAGTGTTGTGCAAAGATGGAGAACAAAAGAACCCAATGTCCAGCTAGACTGAGTCTGAAATACTTCAGTGGTTGTGAATAGGAGAACTTTCTTGAAAGCAGCAATGCCCCTTCTCTGCATGAGCCCAGTCTGCAGCAGCCATTAACTGTGCCCTCTGCAGCAAGATTCTGGGAGGGGAGCAGACAATGTTTGTCTGCTCCCAGTGTACATTGGCAGGTTTGGTCTACAGTTTATCACTGTTTCATGTGGGCAGCTAATTTCTGAGAGTGGAATGCTGAAAGGCTTCATGGGCCAGCATTTCAGAGGCTGTGAGACCAATTCAACAGGAAGAAAGCATCTGAGCTCTCTGTGCCAATAGCCTGCCCGTGCCTGTGGTGGGAATGTTTCTGGAAATGGCTTCCATGGAATACAGCACAGAGCAGCTCATGAAGATGAGTCCAGGAAAGGGGGAAAAGCTTTCACCATCATAAGAACCATAATTTTTCTTATCTTATTGGTTCAGCAATATTTGCTCTCAACTGTTTTTAGCACCCCAGGGAAAATCATCATACCACAACTGGGTGTAAGAATTTGGTAAATGGGCCATTGAAAACAATGTGCTAACCACGGCAGGAGTTGGATGATCCTCCATACAAAGCATCTAGCAGCATGCAGAGCCCTTCTCGAGAAAAGCTTCTGAGATCACTTTCCAAGCTAGTTACTATAAAGAATTTTACCTAGGCATTGTGCCTACAGACAAAAGTTCAGTGTTTCCAAAAGGAAAGTCTCCTTTGACTAAAACAATTGATTCATTCTACTCTTTCATTCAATAAGTATTTGTTGAGCACCTACTTGGAGATCAACACTCCTCTCGAGGGAATACAGCAGCAAATGAAATAGGGACTTACATTTTAGATGGGGAAGATAAGCAATAAACAAGTACAAGATAAAATATACAAGTTTATGCTAAGTGCCAATAATGAAGTAAGCCAGGAAGAAAAGTAAGGAGTTTCACGGGGCTTGCAAGTTCAGATGCGTGGCAGGGAAATATACTAGAGAGGTGAAACCTGGGTCAAAGTCCAAAGGAGGAAGAGGAAGCAAGCCCTCTTCATTTAAAATCTGGAAGAACATTCCAGGCAGAATGAACAGGAGGCCCTGAGGTAGCAGTGTGTGTGGTCCATTCCAGGAGCATCAGGGAAACGAGTGGTGGAGCAGAGCGGGGGGAGCAGTGGGAGATCAGAGCAGAGAGGCAGTGGGAGGGTCTGATCACATAGGGCCTGGTGGGTACTGTGTGGACTGTGCGAGTGAGATGGGAAGCAATTAGAGGGCTTAAAAAGGGGAGGAGCACAGTGAGGCCAACGTCTCATGAGGACCTCCAGCAGCTGTGCTGAGAATGGCATGAAGGGGAGCGAGTGTAGAGTCGGAGGCTGTTGCAATAACCTGGCAAGTGATGATGGTTGTTAGGACCTGCACAACAGCAGTGAGGAACTGGGTAGATTCTGGATATTTATTTTGAAGTTAAAGCCAGTGGGATTTGCAACCATGTTACATGTTATTTGTAATACCCATGGAAGACATGGGGTGTGAGAGAAAGAAGAGGCAATGCTGACTCCAAGATGTTTGCCCTGAGCTCCTGGAAAGATAGAATTGCCATTTACTGAGATGGGGCAACTTAGATGCGAGATCCACAGATCATGATGAGCTTTGGACATTTTAAGTTTGACATGCTTTTTAAATATTCAAGCAGAGATCTTGAGTAGACAGTTGGATGCATGCACTGGAATTCAGGTCCAGTCTAAGGGATTATTTGGGAGATGTTATGGTGTTTAAAGCCATTAGACAAGATGAGACTGCCCTCACTTACAGTGCCAGCCTTAATGTCTTCCTGTGCATCCTTAATATGAATGGGTTCAGTGCCCACTGAGAGGGTTTTACTTCAAAAGGCACCATGCTTAAATACATCAGGCAGCCCCAGGGGCCAAGGATCCAGCTTCTCTCAGGGAGATGTGAATGCTCGGGAGGTCTTTTCCTTCCCAAGGCCAAGAGTTTGAAAGCCGGCCTGTTGTCCACCTATGGGGTTAGGAGGAAATTAAATGGCATCGGTTTGAAATTAACTTGAAGATAAGGTTTCCATGATGTCTAAACCTACATGCTCTTTGGTCATGTAAACCTACATGTGTAAACCTACGTGCTCTTTTTTTGTGGATGTGCTGGTGGAAATGACACAGATGTCTTCAGAAAGTTCTTCATTGCAGAGTAGTCAGAAATATCCTTACTGGAAAGGGACAGAAGGAAACACAGAGAATCCAGGGCGCCTTCATGGCACATGTACACTGAGACATGTCCCTGCCTGTGGTCCTGTAGCACTCACACTCTGGTACATCCTGAGGGTTTTGTGGTAGACCTCATGCAGGGCAGCCTAAAAGGACTGGAGAGCCAATGCCCTGGGAGCAGCCCTCTGCCAGTGACAAGTGGGAATGGGAGCATCAATACCCCTGCTGCCCACCTGCCAGGTAACGTAATTCTGAAGTGTTCTGACCACTGCCTCACAGAGGAGTCCCCAGTGGGCTTGGGTCCCAGCTGCCCACAGAGGTGACCTGCTCATGAGCACACTAGTTTCTCTGTGTTTTCCCCTTCCCTATTCTCTGACTAGTACTTCATGGGACCACCTTTAAATAAACCTCTTGCACTCAAATCCTGATCTCAGTTGTATCACAGGTTCCCAGCAGCACCCCCAATGATGTGCTTCTTTCTCTAGATATAAATCCTCCAAAAGTACCATTGGTATTACATGAGTTCCATGCTCAAACACCCCAGAATGGTTCCTAATTTTCCCACTGTGTCTTGATTCTTCTTTTGAGTTCTTCAGGTTGTCGATTATCAGGTCCAGCTTCACAGGTTATCTCTGCGTGGCGACACATGTGTGAACCAGGCAGGCTGCTCTCCCTGGTCCTTCATGTCCCTACTGCTTCCTCCCTTAGTAGAGACTACCCCCTATACAAAAGGCCTGACCAAATCCAAGAAGCATTCCTTCAGGTTTAGCTCAAGCTTTCCGTAACTGCTGTTCCTACCACAGTGACTCTTGTCCCCTGAGATTCTACTGAACTCACTCAGCATGAAAAGTCTTGATACCGAGGAGTGATCCCTAATTCATGAAAGAAAAATAGATTTTGTTGTGCATACTAATTGTGACCCACTGGAGGTGACTGTGCTGGGAAGGATCCTGAGCTGGCCTTTGGGATTCCTGGTGTCAGTTAGTGACATCTGCTCTTTGGTGAGCAGTAGCCAATGCAACAGGTATTTGCTCAATTACTTCATATGCTATTTAGTCTTAACTGTCTCACTTGATTACAAGCTCCTCAGGCTGGTGATTCTGTTGTACATAGTTTCTCTCTCCTTTGTGCCTATCCAACTCATCATTCTAAATGTAAATTCATTAATTGGAACTTAAAGTCGAATTATGAGGTTGTAACATACACACACATGCGCATACACACAATGTGTCAAGAACCAATGCCACCACCAAACACCACACAGCCTCAGCTGAAAATGCATCTCTGTTGGCTGTGAGCTTATAGTTAACTATGTACGCATTCAAATATAAAGGGCTTTAAACCATTTCTTTTGTTCTTGTCTTTGAGCACTGTGCTATACAAACCTTCCTTTTGTGCCATATCATATTTTACTATCAACCAGTGCCTCCTAGCCAATTGTTTTTAATCACAAAATAAATCAATACAGAATGGGCATGTACATGTATTCTTTTAGGATATAATTTGAACCATTCTGGTCATTTATGAACTGAAGTTATATGTCATGCTTTGGACTCAATTTGGCAACACCAGTGGACAATAAGACTTGATGTTCTTTTTCAGGTCATAGAGGAAAATCCAACCGATTTCATTCTTTATTTAGGGAATAGCTTTTTTTTTTTTGGAAAAAACATAATAGTAAAAATCTAACACATTCCTATATTCTTTTCCTGAACTTCCAGTGTGGTTTGTGGAAATGTGATTCATGATGACATATTAAATATTAAAACTAAAGTAAGATTAATTGAAATTTATAGGGCAGCTTTTTCTAATTTACTGTCTAGCACACAATTTTTAGCATGCTGCATAGATAACGAAGTACTGCCTACATCCTCCTGTTTTATGAAAGCCTAGTATTAAAATTAAACTTGCTAACATTAAAGAAAAAGAAGGTGCCATGTCACCCAGATTCAAACTTCCTACTTGGCTATGAATGGTGACTGAGGGGCAGTCCAAGGAATGCATCAGAGTGAGGCATGACTGTGTATGTGGGCAGCTGTAAGGTTTGCTTCTGCCAGTCAGCTTTCCGGAATGAACACGCATGATCAGGCAAAGGAAATCAACAGTGTTTCTGCCTAAAATATGTGCCTAATGGGTAAAATGCTTTATATATGTTTTCTTAGCCTTCTCAGAAGATTTATGAAAGTGGTGCTACTTACTCTTTTTGACCCATGAGGAGTCTTCACCGTAGGGGGGTTAGATCACGTGTAAAGTTTCCACGGCTAGTGAGAAGTGGAGCTGAGCATAGATGCCATTTGTGTTGGCCTCCAAAGTTCATGGCCTTCAGACACAGCCAGCCCCACGGCCACAGCATCCTATGTTATCAAACAGCCTCAGGTTTCCAGTCCAGGAAAATTTGTCAATTACTCATGCCTAAATTGCCTTCTGTTCTTCTATTAAAATTTTATTTGAGTCGGAACTATCTAGTTCCCTCAATATGCAGTTGAACTTGATATGCTATTTCGTTCTGAACAGCCTTTATAGTTCTGGTTTCTAGAAGGAATCCTGCTGTGGGTCCTAATGCCGAACTATCTACTGGTCAACAGCTGCATGAAACAGTTCAATTTACTTATTGCTGAACTTCATCTGGAGCAATCTTACTGGCCTAAGAAATGTTAACTTTGTCTGGAACCCAAACAATCAGGTATGATTTTTCTTGAGCATTTTTAAATTGTCCATGTAAATCCAAAATATCCAAAAATCAACCCCTAAAGCTTAATTCGGTTGAGGAGCCTCAGGCTTCAAGTGCTGATGATTGTGCCCTCTCGGCTGTCTTTACTGTAATGTGGCCAGCCTCCCAGTTCAGCTGTACTCCAGCCACTGCCAAGGTCATTGGCTTTGCACAGGTATAACCTGACCACATCTTCTTGAGTTGTAGTGTTTGCTCCCACCTTTTGTCCCAGGACTTGTCAGAAACAGTGTGTAAATGCGAGGGTGTCAACATGTGATGGTGCACCCCTTGACCAGGAAGGATGGGAGGAGTTATTGGATAAATGCCCCCCTCTATCCTGTCTCCATGTGTCCAGCTCCCATGCCCCACAGTGGTGACCAGCTTGCCATTGCACCCTGGGCTAGCCATCCCCGCTTTCTTGGCTCTTACTCCGGTGCCCTGGAACCACAACTCAAAATACGGCACATGCACACTAGCTCTTGTCACAGGCTGGGCTTTGGAGGGACCCAGGGTAAGACGTTTACCATAAGTGAATCAATAACTTTATTTTTCTCACCAAAGATTGTGTGGGAGGGGGATCTAGGAAAACAACAGTTGCCCAAATAAAAGATGCAAATTTTAAAACAAAATTTGGGAAAGCAATTAGCATTTTAAAAAACAGATCATTTTTTAAAGAGAAGATTTCTCTAATATTCTTGTGACTTTCCCTTTTCACAATGCCTGACAAAAGTTTTACATTTTTTTCTTATTGCTCAATTAGCTTTGTCGTACAGGGCAGGCCAAATCGGCCTATTTCTGTAATCAGTTTTTGATTCCAGTCAGCTTAGGCAAGAGACAATATGGGAGACACGCTGTTCATAGCAAAAGGAAGACCCTTCATATTGAATATGGCAGCAAGGTAACCAAATGTCACATGTATGACTTTCTCATAACACAGTGAGGAAAATATTCTGCCTTTCCTGTCAAGAATAAGAAAACTACTTATCCTGTTCTCAAAAAGACCACAGGATTCAGAGCTGAGACAAGCTAGCAAAGGGTATTCCTTTAAAAAGCCTTTTTTCTAGGTATTTCAGTGATGTTTTCAGATTATGAAATTTTTTCACAGCCACTCCCTTCATATCTACTAATTTATTAAAATAGCTGTTTATCTTACCATTGCCCCTGCCACTGCATTCAATTCTTTCATCTTCTCCCTTGTCCTTCTTTCACTTTCACTGGCCTCTGTCTTTCCTCCACCTCAGTTGTTAATATGATATGCCCTCCTAGACGTTTTCACTCTTCCCAGGCATAAACTGGCAACAAGTAGTAGAAAATACGGCTTGGTGCATTTCTGAGCAGCCTTCATTACACATGAAAGGACTGCAATTACTAGTTGAGAAACATGGCCCTGATTTATAAAATATCATAAAGAAATATTAAATTGCATGCAGACCCTCTTAAGGTAGAAAGGAGGATAAAGAAAATATAAAAACTGGTGAGCAAAACAAACAAACAAACAAAACTCCATGATTTGATTAATGGGGCACTCTATTCAAGGGTCCAGCTTGGGTTCCAGAAACCCCATGTTGATATTTCTAGGGACTATAATTTCTTTTCTGATAAAAGGCAAATTTTGGTAGTAGGAGACACTAGGGCCCTTTTTAGTGATGAGACCAAATTGGCTCCCCATCTGCTGTTTCCCACTGAATTTCTGAATATATAGATGGCAGTCACATCCACTGTTGGGTAAAGGCTGGCCAAGATGTAACTGCGGCACACAGAAATGTTTCAGACCCAAATATAAAGCATAATATTTAAGTAAGTATTCCTAAAATGTCAAGATTTCCACCAAAAAAAAACCCTTGCAAATTTAGGATTATTTGCTTTATGGAGTTCAGCTATGAAATAAGTACATGTTCAGGAGCTCATTTGTTTAATAATAGAATAAAGGTTCACGTGCACCTGATGCATGCACACCACTAGGCTAGTCACTGGGAGAAAACAGTTCTTGACCTCATGGTGCTGATGGTTTAATAATAGAGAATTGTAGTGTACCCCCCAAAATTGTAAATCAAATATTTAAATATACTCTGGATTATCTTTCTCCTTGCCCCTCTAATCTGCCTTCCCTTTCTCCCCCAGGCAACTATTAAAATGTGTTTAATATGCATTATTTCAGTTGTCATTTGTTCTTAAAAATATCGTTTCATTTAGAAGTAGTTTTAGGCTTACATAGAAATTGAAAAAAATAGTACATAGAGTTCTCATGTGACTCAGCTTTTCCCAGTGATAACATCCTGCATAACCATAGCACAATGATCAAAACCAAGGTATTGACATTGACATTGGAACAATACTGTTAACTAAGTTACAGCCCTTAGTTTGACTTTTGCCCAGTGTATTAGTCTGTTTTCATGTTGCTGATAAAGACATACCCAAAACCGGGAAGAAAAAGAGGTTTAATTGGACTTAAAGTTCCACATGGCTGGGGAAGCCTCAGAATTATGGCGGGAGGCAAAAGGCACTTCTTACATGGTGGCGGCAAGACAAAATGAGGAAGAAGCAAAAGTGGAAACCTGTGATAAACCCATCAGATCTTGTGAGGCCCATTAACTGTCACAAGAACAGCCCAGGAAAAGACCCACCCCCATAATTCAATCACCTCTCACCAGGTTCCTCCCACGACACATGGGAATTGTAGGAGTTACAATTTAAGATGAAATTTGGGTGGAGACACAGCCAAACAATATCACCCACTTTTATAAGCACTCTGTTTTTCTTTCTTTTTTTTTTTGGTATAGAGTTGTATAAAATTTTTTATAACATATGTGGATTCATGTAACTAACACTGCAGTTAGGATGCAGATAATCCAAAATTAACTCAATTATGCTACCCATTTATGGTTCTAACCACCACCAACACTAACCCTGACAACCACAGATCTGTTCTCCATCACTACACTTTGACAGTTTGAGAATGTTATATAAATGGAATTATATGGTGTATAACATTTTGAGATTAGATTTTTTTCATTCGGCATAATATCTTTGAGATCTACCCAAGTTGTTGCACATATCAATCATTCATTTCTTTGTATTGCCAAGTAGTTTCCTCGTATAAATGTACAAGTTTGTTTATCCACTCACCCTTTGTAGGACATTTGGATTGTCTCCAGGCTTTTGCAATTATGAATATACTGCTACAAATATTCAAATGCAGGATTTTGTGTGAACGTAGGTTTCCTTTCACTGGAATAAGTAACTATAAGTGGGATTGCTGGTTTACATGATAATTGCATGCATCACACTCTAAGACACTGGCATTATTGGCATTTGTTTTTGCATTTGTTCTGTTGGCATGCATTTTTTATTCAATGGTATTTTATTAAAAATATTTTCCTTTATTTTTTCTTGCAGTGCCATGTTTTTAAGATCCATAGGTATTGCCATGTCTATGTCTAATTCACATAAAGATTTTTTTTAAACTGCAGCATAGTACTTCAAAGAAGCTCTCTACTTCAGATAATTCTATAATAAGGCATTTTGTGAAGTAAATGATTCTTTGGAAATGTATGCACCCCAAAAATAATTGGTTTAGTGAAATTTAGATTTCTGCTTCTTGGGTTTCCTTAATATAGTTGTTAACTTTATTGCCTCTGGGCTTGCTTCATGGTTTTATTCACAGATGAAAACATTATCAGGTACTGACAGCAGCCATCTGAGTTTAGACCCAGGTCATGTGCACAATCCAGTCCCTATGTTGTCTAAAATTTTTCCAGAGTTAATAGCAGTAGAACTGACCCTGCCATACATGGAGCAGTTTCACAGGCTGAGACTTTTCTTGTACACTGCTATCCATCTCTAAAGAGCCGATCCCAAGCCTATGGGTGAAGGACTGAGAAACAGCATGAAGTCATCCAGGAACAGTATCTACATTAGCAAAGGACCCAGGAAAATTAGCTCAAAGTGCTTGATTTTCACACAGGACTAGAGGTCACATAACCCCAGTCCTTCAGACATGTTTCTGAGGGAAATTTCGTTTTTTAGTGTGACTTCCTCCTATAGAAGGCAGTAATTATAGCAATGGCCCACACATTATCTATATGTGTACACCTGCACCCAGACACATCTCAGGCCATCAGGTCATCAGTTGCTTTATTAAAATTACTTTAAAATTCTGAAATGCACAGGTATATGAGGTTGGCCTTTTTTTTTTTTTTTTTTTGAGACAGAGTCTCGCTTTGTCACCCAGGCTGGAGTGCAGTGGCGCAGTCTCGGCTCACTGCAAACTCCGCCTGCCGGGTTCACGCCATTCTCCTGCCTCAGCCTCTCCGAGTAGCTGGGACTACAGGCGCCCGCCACCACGCCCGGCTAATTTTTTGTATTTTTTAGTAGAGACGGGGTTTCACCGTGGTCTCGATCTCCTGACCTCGTGATCCGCCCGCCTCGGCCTCCCAAAGTGCTGGGATTACAAGCGTGAGCCACCGCGCCCGGCCGAGGTTGGTCTTTATGACAGCATGAAGTTGGGAGTGAAGAGAGGGGTCCAGGAATATTGCTGCAAGTTTGTCCAGATCAACCTTGAGTATACATCAGAGGCACCTGGAGGGCTGGTTAAAACGCTAAATGCTGAGCCTTTCTTCCAGAATTTATGATACAGTAGACCAGGGATAAAAATCAAGAATTTGCTGATCCTGCTGGTCTGAGAGCCACAGATTGAGAAACTGTTATAGATGGAGATGTTATCACGACCCAGCCCTAAGCTCCAATTATGTCTTATTAATATGTGCATTTATGCCAGTTCTCCTGACTTAATTTATATCCTCCAGACATGCTAAGGACTTCCATAAATGTATTTGTGAAGTCATTTACCCCATATGTAGCAGCAGACACTTCTGTTCTTCTATGTAATCATTTCGTAGTGATTACCAAACACTTGAGCTTCACCATTCTAGGTTATTCAATCCTCCCTGACATCTCTCAGGTAATGTCCTCTATGTTTATAACTGAGTTTTGTTTAATTAGTAGGTCTTTTCTTTTCCTTCTTTCATTTTTCTCTATTAAAATTGTATAGTGATGAAACTGGTAGACTGGGAAACTCCAGATCCTTCCCAGAAACACGGTAGACTGGGAAACTCCAGATCCTTGTTCTCTCAGGTGAACATTAAGTAAACAACTAGAGTGGCTAAAATAATTTTATAGGAGCACTGGAAATCAGTCAAAGATACACAGCAACGAATCTCCCCATTAAAAGAAAACTACATTTAAAATGCTACAAAATTTCATGACATTTTTACTCACCTTTGCCCCATCCCCTCCTTGATGTGGTGCAATACAGTTTGGGGAAAGCAGTGCTCCAGTCCCCAGCTCCTTTCTACAAACGAAGAGTGCAAACCAGACCAAATTTGTAACATTCTACCTTGTCTGGGGACATCCTCAGATAATGATCTCTGTGTCACCTAACTCAGCACTCAGACATCCAAAAGTGGCATAGCTTGAATTTCAGGCTAAAGAAAGCCATTGGAGGCTATTGTTATAACTCAAGAAAATTGCAAGGGGACTACACACCCACAGATACCTGAGGCCAGAGATTACTGATTGAGAAATACAATAGAACAGCTAAGGTCACGAGAAAAAAAAGGGGTGAAACTCCTAGGGAAATTAAGATTTTTAAAAGCAGCCATGTCTATGGGGAATCAGAATAAAGCACACTCATAGGCCCAAGGTAGAGGCATGCCCAGAAAAGGCCTGAGAAGACTTTAAGTCTTCAGGTTGAGCTGACTAGTGAAGGTCTTCCCCTCCATAGAGCCAGTTTGCAAAGATAGAGGGGTGGCTATTTGTTCAAATGCCCAATTTTCAACAAAATCAGAAGGCATACAAAGACATGGACAAACATGGCCAATTCAATGGTACAAAATAAATCTCCAGAAACCAACCCTGAAGAAACACAGGCATCAGACTTACTAAACAAGCCTTTAAAATAACTATCTTATATATGCTCAAAGAGCTAAAAGAGAACATGGAAGAAGAACTAAAAAGAAAAACTCAGGAAAACAATATATCAACGAAATTAGAATATCAAGAAAGAGATAAAATTTTTAAAAAGAGAAATCCTGGAGCTAAAAAATACAATAAATGAATTGAAAAATTCACCAGAGGGTTCAACAGCAGACTCAAAACCGGTAGAATAAATCAGCAAACTTGAATTCAGGTCATTTGAAATTGTCAAGTCTGAGGAAAAACAAAAAGAAGAAGAAAAAAAGTGAATAGAGCCTGAGGGACTTATGAGACATCATCAAGCAAACTAACATACATATTATGGAAGTTCCAGTAAAAAAAAAATGAAAGAGAGAGAAAGGAATAGAGGGATTACTTGAGGAAATAACGGCCAAAAACTTCCCGAATTTCAGGAAAAATATGTGTATACAAATACAAACATCTGAACGAACTCCAGGGATGATAAACTTAAACCCATAGCAAGACACATTATACTCAATAAGATAATTAACACTTTTCTTAGCTGAAACCTTGCAGACAGATGGCAGTGGGATGATATATTTAAAGAACTGAAAGGGGGAAAAAACTGTCAACTAAGAATTCCATATCTGGCAACACTGTCCTTTCAAAATGAGGGAGAAATTAAGACACTACTAGGTAAACAAAAGCTGAAGAAGTTCCTTGCAACTAGATATGTCCTACAAGAAATTTTAAGGGAGTCCTTCAAATTGGGGTGAAAGGATGTAAGATGGTAAATTGATGCCAGATGAAAGCATAAAGTTTTCTGGTAAAGGTAAACACATGAATAAATATAAAAAAATTATAATTTGTTTGGTAACTCCAGCTTTTATTTTTCTACAGGATTTAAAAGGTAGATCCACAAAAATAATATAAATGTATGTTAGTGGGTATATAATACATGAAGATATAATTTGTGACATCCATAATAAAAAGTGAGTGAGTACAGTTGTAAAAGAGTAGTTTTTGTGTGTGATTGAAATTAAAGTTTTGTTATAACTTTAGGATGTTATATGTAATCCCTGTGGTAACCAAAAAAAGAAAATCTATAGACTATACACAAAAGGAAACAAGAAGGTAATCAAAACATGTCACCACAAAAAATCAACTAAATACTAAGGAGGGCAGTAATAGAGGAAATAATGGACACTATAGCTAAAAGACATACAGAAAACAACAAAATGATAATAGTAAGTCCTTCCTTATCGGTAATTATTTTAAATATAAATAGATTAAACTCTCCAAATCAAAAGACACAGATTAGTAGAATGGATTTAGAAACAAGCATCCAGTTACATGCTGTCTATAAGAGACATATATCTAAGAATAGATTGAAAGTGAAAGAATAGAAGATATTTCATTCATACAGTAACCAAAAGAGGGTAGGGGTGGCAAACTAATATCATAAAAAATATTATAGACTTTAAGTATAAAACTGTTACAAGGTACAGAAAAGGACCTTATATAATGATAAAGCATCAATTTATCAAAAAGATGTAACAATTATAATGTATATGCCTTAAGCATCAGACTTCCTAAATATCTGCAGCATTGACAGAATGTAAAGGAGAAGTTGACATTCCTACAATAATAGTTGGAGACTTCAATACCTGACCTTCAGTAATGGACAGAGCACTAAACAAAAGATTAACAAGGAAATAGAAGATTTGAAAAATACATACCCAATTAGACTAAAATACATCTATTGAACTCCACCCAACAACAGTAGAATACACATTCTTTTCAAATGCACATGAGATATTCTCTAGAACAGACCATATGTTAGGACACAAAACAAGTCTCAATAAATTTAAAAGGACTGAAATTATACAAAGCATCTTTTCTAATCACAATGGAATAAAACTAGAAATCAATGGCAGTAGAAAAACTGGAAAATACACAAATATGTAGAAATTAAACAACATACTGTTAAATAATCAATGGCCCAAGGAAGAAATCACAAGGAAAATTAGAAAGCATTTTCAGGCAAATAAAAATAGAAACAACACACCAGGGGCTGGAGGCAATGGGGAGTTATGGTTTAATGTGTACAGTTTCAGTTTGGGGTGATGGAAAAGTTCTGGCAATGGATGGTGGTGATATTTGCACAATAGTGTGAATATACTTAATACCTCTGAACTGTATACTTGAAAATGATTAAAAAGATTAAAATATAAAATTAAATTTTATATTATGTATATAGTACCACAATAAAAAAAGATTGTACAGCAAGCAAATGATTCCATGGACTCACAACTTGTACAAAATGCAGATCACTATAGCCAGTCAAATGTGAGCCAATACTGCAGTCCTTTCCCCACTCTGCCATCTTGTCCTGGTCAGCAAGATTGGTGAGTGTCTGAGAGAAGAAGTACTTCATGCCATGAACACTCACGACTTCTGGGGAGGAAGGGAGTGAGACTTATCATGGAGACTCATGGAAGGTGCTTGGATGTGGATGACTTGGGGATATGTAGGTGAAGATTTCAGGAAGTTTAGGATTTCAGTAGAAAGCTGCAAGTGAGCATAACTTCATTCCTGCTGAATTCAGTTGCTTAGAAGCAACCCTTCAAATCCATGACATTAAGAGGATTTAAAGGTAATTAATTTACTCTGGACTACAATGTATTTTTTTTTTTTTATAAAACAGCATGTTTTTCCCATTTTTTACTCTGTGGGAATTCACTGCTTACACAAGTGATAATTGATTGCTTATCATGTGTCAGATATATTACTCCCTACTGGGCATTTTTTCATTTAATCCACATTTCTTGCCACTGGGGCAGAGATAATTTTATTTTTCTAATTTTTCAGGTGAGGAAACTGAGTCTTAGTGAGATTGGGTAATTGGAGAGAAGTCCCCTACCTAGTAAGTGACACAGCTGGGCTTTAGACTCAAGTAGGTTTGATTATCATGCCCATGCTTTTTACTGCTTACCTACACTGCCTTATTGGTTTTTGAGACTGGTTCTGGTAGAAGATAAATATTATATGTCAATTAAAAATCACCAGTAATGTCTGATCTGGCTCAAATATGGTGATGGTGATAGTGATGATGATGATGATGATAATACTGATGATGATGACACTCCTTATATTTATAACCACACCCAATTCATAATGTCCCTTTATATATATTTGTTCACATAATCCTAGAATTAACCCTGAGAATTAGTTATTGTTCTTATTTTCCATATGGAGCCTGAAGCTTGGAGAGATTAAATGAAAACAAGAGAGTGGTAGACTTATATTTAAACCAAACCTCTATGTCTAGTATCTTCCATTACATCATGCTGCCTCATGTATTGGGGTGATTGTGCTTTTGGTAGTCGAAAGTGGGCATAGGCAGAGAAACACACAGCAATGTTCTTGTATACTTTTGATGATAAAACAATAGGATTTATTTGTATGAGTGGATTAAACAAAGCCTTATAACATATGGAACTTGGAAACCTCAATACATTTTAGAGAAGGAACAAGGGAAGGAGTTCCCACAGAAAGCCTAGGAAGAACATGCCAGTAAACAAGAACTAGGTATTTAGAATCTCTAATTACTAAGTTAAGATATGTCAATGATTATGTTCCCTTTTATTTAGTGTACTACTTTTATTGCTGAAACTTAGTCCATATAGAATATTTATGTAGATCGGGGTGTTCAATCTTTTGGCTTCCTTGGGCCACATTGGAAGAAGAAAAATTGTCATGGGCCTTACATGAAATATACTAACACTGACGATACCTGATGAGCTAAAAAAAAAAAAAAAAGTGCAAAAAAAATCTCATGTTTGAAGAAAGTTTATGAATTTGTGTTGGGCAGCATGCAGAGCCGTCCTGGGCTACATGCAGCTGTGGGCGTTGGGTTAAACAAGCTTAAGACTCTATAGGCTAATTTGGAACCATAGTCTCCCTTTTTCTCAACTTTTTCCTCATTCTAGTTTTCTTCACAGACTTTAAATATATAAACTCTGAGTTCTACTATCCTGGAGCAGGGGCAGGGGCATGAGATTTAGGAACTCAAGTTTCATGGTTGAAAAGAGAACACACTATTAAATCAGGATTGTTATGAAGATTCAATGCATATTCACTGAGGGCCCACCTTGTTCCAGGCACTGATCTAGGCACTGGAGACAGAGCAGTGGACAAGAGAGTCAGGGACCCTTGTGCCAGGGTGTCTGTGAGGTAGTGGAGGAGAGACCATGAGCAAACACACCAACAAGATAATTGATAATTTCTATGAAAAAAAGAAAACATGGTGGGTGTTGGTGGTAAATTAGATTGGGTAGTTAAGGACAGGTTCTCTGAGGAGGGGGTAGATCCGAATGAAATGGTACTGCCAGCCCTGTGAAGATTCAGGGAAGGGAGCTGCAGGCAGTTCAAGCACAAGGCGCTAAAGCTGGGTTGAGCGAGGCACATTCAAAGACTAGAAAAAGGGTCATGCGGTGGCATCACTATGAGTGACAGCAATTGAAACTGGAGGGAGCCAGGGGCTGGGCTCTGCTCTCTGCGCAATGTGAACCCATCTGATTGCTACTCTGCGGAGATTGGATTGCAGGAAACACAGGTGAAGCTGTTGTGCTCTTCAAGTAAGAGGTCATGGTAGTGAGGCTGAAAGGAATTAGATGGGCTGAAGGCCTTCAGGAGGTCAAAGTGACCACACTTTCCAAAGGACGGGATGTGGGGAGTGAAGAGATGCATCTCAAGACAATGATCCGTTAGGAATAATTATATAGCACTTGCATGGTGTCTCATGTTTGGGACACCGATGTTATGTTCTCGTGAAGGTGGGTTACCTGAAGACAGGGGCTGCCTCTTCCTTATTCACCATGTACTGTTTCAGTAATATTATGGATCTTTAAGTTGAAGCCTAGATATGAAAAATTCAATCAATAGTGATATGGTTTGGCTGAGTCCCCACCCAAAATCTCATCTTGAATTGTAACCCCCACATGTCAAGGGCAGGACCAGGTGGAGGTAATCGGATCATGAGGGTGGTGGTTTCTCCCATGCTGTTCTCTTGATAGTGAGTTTCATGAGATCTGATGGTTTTATAAGCATCTGGCATTCCCCCTTTTTATAAATTACGCAGTCTCGGGTATTTATTTCATAGCAGTGTTGGAAAAGACTAATACAAATAACAATAAGAATGTGAACTTTTCTAAGATTTGGTTGACACCATCACCACCAGATACTAGCATTTTTATTGCAAAGCTGTATCTAATTTTTTGCTGCTAGAGTTATCCATGTGAATTTGGCAACTGGCATCTTATTTGTTCTGGTTGAAAGGTTGGACAGACTTTATTTTTCTCTATGTAAAATGTCACAAAAGTCAAAGTTATTCTAGAGAACATTTGTTTTTACTCAGATATTTTGCTAAATTTGTATGTCAAGTATGGTTCTTTATGACCAAAGAATGTTAATTAACATTAAGACAATCACTGAAAAGATATGCTATACTTATACGTATTAAAAGACACAAATACTATTTGATTGCAAGGTCTCATTCAAGTATGGCTCCAGCAAAATACAATAAGCATTGAAGCAATTTAGAACTATAATAATTAGAATTATTATGCATTAGGCTTATTTTAACTCTAGTTTGACCTCTGTGCCATCTCCAGCAATGAATAAGTGATATGGTTAGAAATGGAAAGAGAAACTGCCTTAAACAGGGTACTTGAGTAGTTTGTGTACTTTATGAGCACCTACTTTCCTTCACACTCTTGATTTGGGGATAGCATAAAAGATGCCATCCAAACAAAAAGTTTTTTTTTTTTTGGCTTTCTTCAAAGGAAGAGATTAATTTTGAGCATATATTATAAACATTTTATTTTTCTAAATGGGGGAGAAAACCTAGCAACTTCAATAAAAGTGCCCTGACTTTAAAAGGTCACTTCTAACCAAATTGTGAGGTAATGCTAATGATTATAAATTGTTTACAATGATTATGAAGCTAATGATTTCCCCGTTCCTCTCATTTAGGTGCCTACTGACCTTATGCTTTGATTTCTGGACAAGCTAGACAAAAGCATTTGGAATGATCTGACATGTTTCATAAATGCCTTGCAGCAATCTTAAGTGATTGTGTTTCTGCTCTTGAGGCTACCGGCCTCTGAGGTCTTTTTCTCCAGTAAGGTGACTTCAAGCATAAAGAAGCAAGGGAGAGGAGTTTCCTCATTGTTCCTGAAAATCATCTTGTGATTCCACATTTGACTATTGGCCACATTTATTTTCTGGCTTCTTTAGGCCGTCTTCTCCATGAAAAGTCAAATTTATTAGGCATAAAAACTCAAATATAATCTTGCAGCCTAAGCTCATAACTCAAATCCGCCTTTTATAACTTTTGAAACCAGTTGTAGGCTGGGCGTGGTGGCTCACACCTGTAATCTCAGCACTTTGGGAGGCCGAGCTGGGCAGATTGCTTGAGCCAAGGAGTTTGAAACCAGCTTGGGCAACATGGTGAAACCTCGTCTCTACAAAAAGTACAAAAATTATCCAGGCACAGTGGTGCACGCCTGTAGTCCCAGCTACTCAAGAGGCTGAGGTGGGAGGATCACTTGAGCCTGGGAGGTGGAGGTTGCAGTGAGCCGAGATTGGGCCACTGCACCCCAACCCGGGTGACACAGCAAAACCCTGTTTCCAAAAAAAAAAAAAAAATCAGTTGAGGGGAATATTGTGTAGTATATCTTACAAACCAGAGAGACGTAATTTATAATCTCATTAAACAAATCACATAAGCACTTTGAAACTCTTCATCTGCAAGATAAAACAACAACACTGATCATGTCTGGTTATTGTGAGAACTAGAACTTATGTCAAGCACTCATGACAGGGCCTGGCATAGTAGGCATTAAACAAATGGTTTTCATTACAATCACCAACATCCCCACCCAGGTGTATATGATTTTTTTGCCTGAACAATTGCAGGCTACTAACAGGTCTGCCTGTCTCCAGTTTTCTTTCCTCTGTATTTATCTTCCAAAATACCCCTCATATCAGGTCATTCGCAATTCAGAAGTCCTCAGTGCTCTCTGTTGTCTACACGATCAAGCCCACATTCTTTGGTTTGGCATTCAAAATCACAGTCTAAACAATTGGCTTAATCCATACTTCATCCTTATCTCTACTGCATAAACCCTGGCACATTTATGCTACTGATTTGAAATTTATATTCCACCTTATATAACAGTTTCCTTTCTGTCTGAACAAGCTTTATCTCCTCAACTATATATCAATTTCTTAGAGAGGAATTACCAGGTCTTATTCTTTTGTAAAAATTTCCCCATAGAATCCATTTGTATAGTGTCTCTTACATAGACAATTTTTAAACAATTATTCCTCACAGTGATAACATTTCGGGCCAGGAAGACAGGAAATTATGTCTAACAATGATGGGGGAGTGAGCCATATCTTGACATCTTGTCACTTCTTCTTGAATCTTTTTAAAATTAATTAGGAAAGAAAAAATAATATTTAAAATAGAAATAAAGGAAGTTTATGTAAAGCTTTTCTTAGAAGTCTTCAAAGCTCTTTAGGTTTAGCATATTTTATTTATATTCAAATTCAAAGGAGACATTTAAGAGTTGTTTTCCTCATTTTAGTTTTAAAATTAACTGAAGATCCCACAGGGTACATTATTTGCTCATGCCCATACAGTAAAATCAGTGGAAGATTTGGGGTCACAACTCTGATCTTTCTGCCCCCCTGCTTGGAAATTCAAGAGATGAGTGGAAGAAATCCCTGAGGTGAGAAAGCCCTGACGCCAACTCAAAGGTTAGTGCAGTATAGATAATTAAGCCCAATTCATTAAGCTCAGAATACATCTATAGGCAAATGTATATGAGGGTTAATTAAAACAGTTTCTTCTCCATTTTTGTTTTCTGATTATAGCACAGCAACACTAACATCTTCCAAATGGTCTATTCTTTGTGCTAAAATTATGCCTCATATTTTACCCTTTAACTAGGTTTTTATTTATTTTTAAAAATCTCTTTGATAAGCATTTACTTAGCATCTACTTTGTGGCACATAAATTTTGTGGCACATAAAATATGTGGTACATCTTTTGAGAGGTATGTAAAAGAAATAGAAGACTCGGTTTTGACTGTCAAGAATCTTTAATTCTTACTGAGTGAATTAGATATACATTAAACAATCAGTGACCCTGTAGACTTATGTGATGAGAAAGGTGGTAAAATATTTGTATAGGAGGCAAAGTTATTTTAAAGTTTGATATGGGGAGGGAAGGTTTCATGAAGTTGGGAGAGGTAGTGGTAAAGGAATGGATTTTTGAATCAGAGTCTGCTGAGTTTGAAACCTGGTGCTGACTCCTAATATCTATGTGATCTTGGAAAAGTTATTTCCTGTCCCCTAGTCGCAGCCTCTTCCTACGGAAATTAGACATACACATATCCCTTAATTGGAACACTGCATTCTAACACAATATCAAATGCATATCAGGAACTTAATAAGTGATAGTTTTCCCCTACAGTGAGTTAAGCCATAAGTAGAAATGAAGGGATAAAGGGAAAGGTATTAGGTCAATAGAGCACTGAGCAAAACCTCATGGTCAAAGGAAAATGGCATGTTTGTATAATAATGAGAACATGTGTACTTCAGAGGATAATAACAGGACCAGTACACAATATAACACACACAGTGTCTAGGATATGATCTAAAGTTACATGACATTCAAGAACCAGGAAAATGTGACCACTTCTTAAGGGCAAAGAAAATAAATGCTGGGTATGGTGGCTCACGCTTAATCCCAGCACTTTGGGAGGCCAAGGTGGGTGGATTGCTTGAGCCTGTGATTTTGAGACCAGTCTGGGCAACGTAGCAAGACCCTGTCTCTACAAAACATTTAAAAAGTAGCCAGGCATGATGGCTTGCTCCTGTAGGCCCAGCTACTCAGGAGGCTGAGGTGGGAGGATTGCTTGAGCCCAGGAGGTTGAGGCTGCAGTGAGCAGCATTTGCACCACTGCACTCTGGCCTGGGTGACAGAGCAAGACCTTGTCTCAAAAAAAGACAATAAAAAATGTCAACCCTAAGATAACCCAGATGTTAGAATTATCAAAAATATTAAAATGACTATTATAACTGTACTATATAAGATAAAGGCAAACACATTTCAGTAAATGAAAAGGTTGACATTCCTAGCAGAGGAATGAAAGCAGAGGAATAAAAAGTGAACTAAATGGAAATATTAAACTTAAAAACACAATATCTGAAATTTAAAAAAATGGCTAGACAATAGTGGAATAGTGATAATAGAGAAGTCAGTGAATTTGAAGACAGATCAATAGAAATAATCCAATGTGAAGAACAAAGACAAAAAAAGACTTTGGGTGGGGGCTGAAATGAACAAAGGATGAGGGACACATAGAACAATGTTCCACAGTCTCACACTGAGAAATCCCACTTCTTGGTATTTACACAGGAGAAAGAAACAGAATTACATACAAACCTGCACATACACACTTACGGTTTTTATTCAAAATTACCCAAACGTGGAAACAACCCAAATGTCCTTTAACCGGTGAATGGATAGACAAATGGTACATCCACACAATAGAATACTATTTAGCAATAAAAAGGAACAGAGGACTTATAAACACAATAACATGGCTAAATCTCAAATCTCAAGTTCCAGTGAAAAAAGCCTGTCTCAAAAGCTGCATATTGTATGATTCCATTTATATGACATTCTGGAAAAGGTAAAACTATAGAGACAAAAAAACAGATCAGTGATTGCCAAGGGCAAGAGTTGGGGTTAGGATTGACCGCAAAGGGGTAGCACTACTGAATAGCTGGGAGATGAAACTATTCTGTATCTTGATTGCAATGATGAGTATAGGGCTGTGTGCCTTTGTCAAAACTCATAGAACTCTACACCAAAAAAAGTGAATTTTACCACACATAAATTAAGTAATAGTAGTAATATTTACCACATATATGTTAAAAAGCAAAATTATATACTCATCTCAATAAATGCAGAAAAATCACTTGTTACAATGTAACATCCATTCATGATTTAAAGTATTTTAGCAAGCTAGAACTATAAAAGAAATTTCTTAAGCTAATATATGGTAAGTGCAAAATCCGTACAGAAAACATCATACTGAATGGCAAAACATTGAAATATTTCTTTTTAATATGAGAAAAAAAATACAAGATGACTATTTTTACAGCATTTATTCAACAACATATGGGAAGTCCTCACAGGAAAAATTCAAGAAAAAGAAATAAGATATAAATATTGACAATAGAAAACAGAGTTGCCATTTTTGAAAGATAATATGATTGTTCCTATATTACAACAAAAAGAATAGAAGATAAATGATAGTGTTAGCAAAATCAGTGAACAAAAATAAAATGCAAATATAATGTAAAGACATATCATGTACTGTAGCAGGGAAGTATAAATTAAGATCTTAATGAGATACTACTCTATACTCATCTGACTGGTAAAACTTAAACAAATATCTGGCCATATCATGTTTGGTAAGATTATAAAGCAAGGGAGCTCGTCTTCTCTAATGGTAGGAATTTAAATTGTTAAAATTCTTTGGAAAATAATTTTAACATATCAGGCAAATTTAGAAATGCTTCTGCCTTATGGTCTCACAATTTCAAGCAAAAGTCTGTTCCACAGAAATGTTTGAACATTTGTAAGAGATGGCATGTATGATAATGTTCATAGTTGCTGTTTTTACTAGCAAATGACTTGAAACAGCAAAATTTTCAACAACAGCAGAATGAATAAATAAATCATAAGGATGACACATTCGAATACATATGGACATAAGAATTACTATGTGCAGGTAAACATAGAGAAACTACAGCTATAAATAAGAACATGAATGAGATTTAGAAACATACTCGAGTGAAAAAAGCAAGTTAAGAAAGACTACTTGCAACGTGAATCCATTTACACAAAATTTGAAAAACATGCTAAATTAAGCAATTACTTAGGGATAAAAGCATGTGGTAAACCTATAAAGAATGGTGTAAGAATAAAGAACACAAAATTTAGAATAGTGGTAATCACTGAGGAGAGAAGCAAGGTGGAATTGGGGAAAGTCAGGAAGGATGCCAAAGATTATAAAGATAAGTTATTTTTTGTTTGTTTGTTTGTTTGTTTGTTTGTTTTTTGAGATGGAGTCTTGCTCTGTCACTAGGCTGGAGTGTAGTGGCATGATCTCGGCTCGCTGCAACCTCTGCCTCCTGTGTTCAAGAGATTCTCCTGCCTCAGCCTCTGAAGTAGCTGGGACTACAGGCGCGTGCCACTACGCCCAGCTAATTTTTGTATTTTTAGTAGGCACAGGGTTTCACCATCTTGGCCAGGATATTCTTGATCTCTTGACCTCATGATCCACCTGCCTTGGCCTCCCAACGTGCTGCGATTACAGGCATGAGCCACCGTGCCCTGCCCAAGATATGTTTTTAATAGGTGGTGGGTTCACAAATATATGCTGAATGCTAGATGCCATTCATCTAGTTTATACATTTTTAAAATATCCGCCATTTAAGGTAAAAATTCTAATGAGTAGGTAGGGAAGGATGAGTCTACAAGGAAGACAGAGACTGTGAAGAGGAGAAAGCACAGAGTATGATGTCCCAGAGCCAAGGCCAAGGTCAATAGTCTCAGGTGCAGATGAGTCCTGGAACTCAGTAACACCCTCCGTGAGAACAGCTTTGTTTTGATGAAGTAGTTCATGGGAGGGGTGGACTGAGCAGAAAGTCAAGGTTAAGAAATGGAACCAATGAGTATAGACAACACTTTCAACAATTTATGTTGTAAAGAAGACCAGAGAGACAGGGCTGAGGAGCTGGTGATTAAAGAGCCTGCTGAGGGAAGATTTTGTTTTGCTTAGTTTAATGACTGAGAGAGGAACTGGGTTGAAACTAATGACAAGGAATCCATTGGAAGAGAGAACTTGAATCTTCAAATTAGAAGAGGGATAGTCAGTGGTTTAGGTGTTATAAGAAGGCAGGAGGAGGCAATGACCAAAAATAAAGCCAGGCAGAAGGTTTGGACCTAGATGCAAGGAAGCTTACCTCCTCATTTCTATCAGGGCACAAGAGAGGCAAGCATAGATAAGATGCGGGTGTGGTGGTGGGAGGCTGAGGGATTCCAATCTGGCTCTTCTCTTCTATGCAAAGAAGGATGTTTGGGGGAGGTAAAGAGTTAAGTGAAGGAAAGAGAAGACAGATTAATGGTCCTTTCATTCAAGGAGTTTGTGGCTACCATAAATTTAGAGGGAGACACACCAATACATAAAAAACTACGACAGAAGCCTTCTGTCATAGTTTCTGATGTTTCTAACACAAAGAAAGGTGTGTCTCATGCCAGTGAAGGAATCGAGTCTGACTTTTAGAAAGGGTTACTACTGAGTTTGCGTTTGACAAATGATTTGGTATCTGTTATGTATGCGGACTGCCAGAATCAGGCATAATGGAATCAAGCAATATTTAGTGGAGATGAAAAAAGAAAGATATGCTCCCCACAAATCATGTTAGGATCTGAGGCAGACCTAATATAATGCCCCTAATTTAATATCTGGATAAAACATTTCTACTTTTGTGAAAAGAAGGCCAAATACTGTGAGCTTTCATAGTATTTGTGCAAATAGAAGAAATTTTCTCCTCCTTCTACCCTTTTCCAAAGCAAGCTACTACTAAGAGCTTAGTTGGTTCAGCGCCAATTGGGTATCTTTTGTTGGTGATGAGTGAATTAATTTACATTGATCTTAAATCTCTTCCTTCCTTCAAATAGGAAGTTAAGGGTAGGTAAGTACTTTAACTCCTACATATTATCAGGGCAAGTTCTGAGCCTAAGAGATGAGGTCTTGAGGTTGTACAGAAGTCAAGCAAGTTCTGACTTTTTTCCTCTCACTAAAAGTACTCATTGTTTGAACCAACTGTCAGCTCTGTTGTTTTGCACTGTTAGAGCACTGCTTTTTAATGACTGTTTTTCAGATCAATGCAGAGTAAGGCTTTCTAGCCTGCCTAACATAATATAACACATTGAACGCACTGGCTGCTGGATTATTAAGCCCTTGTGTTCTGCAAGAGATGGTGCAAGAAAAATAAGTGCTGAAATAAGAGAGGACAGAGAAGTAAGTTTCACCTTTCCAGCAAGAAACTGGGGGAGAAAGACATAATGGCTACTGTTAAGGTTCACCCTTATTCTACATCTTCAATTAATGCTCCCTCCTCTTGACCACACTGCTTTGCTAAAAAGTACAGATTATGGGTCCTGCAATCAGATGGACATGAATTTCATTTCTACCACTGCCTAACTGAGAAAACAAGGAAAAATTATTTCATCTCACCAAGTAACTTTTCTTTATGTCTAAAATAAAAATAACTTACTTCCTAGAATTGTAAAGACTAAAGGAGATGAAAATAGCTTTTGCCTAATGTAGGTCCTTCATACTTTGTTATATTATTAATATGTGCATTATATTTTATAGCACTTTTATGATGTGCCTTGAATTTCACAGTTGTGTCCTCTGATTGTAAGCTCTTCCAGAAACAAGATTGCAACATATTCATCTTTGAAGGCCAGCAGCACGTTACAGTTTCTTGCCCATGAATCAATGTAAATTAGAAAGTAACTGTTTCATTTTTTTATCCTTACAATGGAATGGCCTTTAGAAACATGGCAAATGACTTCACTGCAATAATCTTTTGGAGTTCAATGGTACGTGCATCAAAAGAGTGACATATTTGATACATGAAATGAATTTAGATCCTTTTATTTCATGTTATGTTAATGGTCAAAGAATAATGCTTTTGCATTTCTGTAGTAAACCATTTAAAATCTACCAAAGAACCACAAATTGCAAACTATACCTTACTTCTACGTATCAAGTCACAACTTGTAAGTCTAGGTTTTACTTTTCTTTTGATTTTTTTAAAGAAAAATATCACAGGGAAAAAATAAGTAATATAAGAGTTCTTTTGATCTGACTTGATTATGAATTTTTGTCAGTGTATTTCTCTCTTCTCTTTTTCACAGGATGTCACAATGACCTTAATAGTTTTCCATGGAAAAAATTAGTTGCAGAGAGAACAAACTGCCACAAAGAGAAGAAAATGAACAAAAGTCAGACAACTTACGATTTCATAGGAGGCACCTCTCTTTTGCTTTGACAATAGGTACTGTACTAGAACATTGCTATCCTGTACTATTGAATTTTAATATTGAAACTAATTGTTTAGGTTTTCAAATACCCTTTCTTGTTGTGGATCTACATTGCCCTACTTGTTAATTTGTCACACCTGATAATAGAGAAACTTATAAGAACTCTTTTCCTGCAAAGTTGGAAGCACTGTCTTATATGAAACACTAGTCTGGAGGTTGCGTGCCTGATGGGAGCAGGTATGTTTATTTCTAATGTTCTGCGTGTATGTCTTCCTGCTTGAACTGTTAGCTGTTTCAATACAGTAACCATTCCGTATTCATCTTTGTACTCCAAGAGTTCATTGTAATGTTAGGGTAGTAGGTTCTCAATGAATGTTTCCAGGTAGCAAGCATTAGTCTCATTTAAAAAAAGGTGATGCAAGCCGAAAGCAAAATTGCATTTTGCTTTCTCCCTGGATTGGGTCTATGCCATGGAGAGATATACTTTGGTTTGGTTGAGGTTAGGACAAACTGCTAATGAGAACAGAGAAGAGGCACTGAGGTCAAAATTGTTTGGTTTGTGCCATCAAAGCTTCCTGTACTTCTTCTAGTTGATAGTAGGTGTTCAACAAACTCTCATTGACATGAACAGAAACACTTCACTGCATTTTTATAATACTCCATAACAACCATCTATTGATGTTCAAGATATTTATAATGCTACTTTTGACTTCCCTCAGCATTATCTGCTCTTATGGTACCTATTTGTCATGATTTTGATAAAATGGAAGATATGGGCTAATGATTCAGGCTAGTCAGGGTAATTTTTAGGAAGATACTTACAAGATAAATGATCATCCTGCCTGTCCCCCAGTTCTAACCCTAAAATGATCTAGTGTCAGAAGACATTGATTCAAGCCGACAATTGAGACAACGTAGCATCAAGCTAACTTTCTACTGGTTTTAGTCCGACCTTGAACATTGGTTCTAATAAACTGGATTATTACTTGGTTCCTGTGAATGAATTACAGTGTGGTACTACCATTTCATGACCTGGCTTCCTATCTGTTTTCTTAGTGGTTTTTTATTTTTATTTTTTCTGGATTCTCCAACTACACTTAGATTGAAGCCGTCTTCCTTGGGCTCAGAATTCTGCTCCTGAGTCTCAGCCCCTGATGTTAGGACCTCCTATGTCATGAGGACCCCTATGCCATTCATCAACTCTCTGTATTGCTGGGTGATTTCCACAGTATTTTCTTGACATCATGCTTTTGTTGACCACATGCTGCCTGAGTTGTCCACAGTGGTTCTCTGTCACTCACAGTAATGGGGTGACCTCCGGATACTGAGCCCTCCATCACTGCCTGGGCCTAGCATGGACTGAGGTCTGACATGACAACTGGCTGGAAGGCTGGGGCTGAGCTGAAAATGCCACAGTGCCATCCCTTATCCATAAATATATCAGAGCCAATGTTAATATTTAGCATGAAAACTCTTTATTTTATGAATCCTGCTTTCTCAGATGCAGTATGAGTTATTTTTTCTAATGAAAATGAAATGTGAGGAGGTATTTTAATTGATCAAAGCTTTACCCCAAAAAACATAGACTAAAACCCCAGCCTCAAAAAGACACAATAAATCTGAAGTTAGAAAAATAACAACTAATGGGGGGAGGGGCTTTTTATTTACCTGTGATCAATCATTTCAGAGACATTAGATGCAAAAGTCAGACTAATTCAATGCTACTTTAGATATAAGTAATTATTTTGGTCACTCATCATCTATGATAGAATGCCAAGTAATTTAGGTAAATATTTCACATGAGTGATTATAAAATCTTTCAGAAATGAGCAAGCCAACGATTACTATAATTTTGGTTTTTTCCCTAGTCTGTAAGTTCCAGAACAGATGTCTATGTACACTTTGGCATAAAAAACAATTCTTATTTTAGAGAGTAGTAGAGGTAGTAGGTGCCCTCCTCTGGGAGACTTATTTTTTGAGCCACTGAAAATAAATATTTATTAAAAGCTTCCCAGCCAGCTATTCCTTTTAATTAACAGTCCCTTTAACATCCAATATACTTCTGTTATTCCCTTAAGGACCATTTTAGCTTCAATCTGCATTTATTATTGAATTTGCACCACAGAAATTCATTAGATACAGACAGTGTAAGAATTCCTTTATGTATCCATCATTTTAATTCAGTCTAAACCATAATGCCTCTGAGTCATCTCAAATATTCTTGGGGGTTGTGGTAGAGAAAGGGTGGAGTGGACCAGAGGAAGGAACCAGGTAAAGGGGAAACTGGGTTTTCAGATACGTTTGCTGCAATCTAGGGATGTGGTGGGGCAGGCCAGAGGAAGGGGCAGAGCAAAAGGGAGGAACTGGACATTTGGATGGGTTAGCTCAATCACATAGTCTCAGAACACTACTGTGTTCTGTAAACCATCTTTCTAAACCAAAACCAATGTGATTTTCTTCCAATGTCATCTGTAAATCATAAATATTCTTAACAAAGATTCTGTCCTAAATAGATCTATGCTATAATCAACTTTGACAAAAGGAGTATATCTAGACAACTCATGACTTTAATCCTGAACCAAAACTATTTGCCTTGTCCTTGGCTCTCTTGCTACATACCAGGAGTCATGAGTGAGGAGAGTGGGATGGACCACAGTGAGGCTGGAGGTCGAATGTGACTGTCCTATTTTTCACAGCCTAAGAATCGGTGCTACTGGTCACAAGATGTGGAAGATTTGGTGTTTGGGTAGGAACATCCCTCAACAGATTTCCAAAATAAGATAAAATGGCTGTGATCGTGCTTTAGAGACTGTAAATTATTAGCGTGAGCTGTCACTGTTACTTTGGAGGGGGCCACATTGAACGGGTTCATCTGAAATTAGACAAATCCTTTATGGTGCTAAGACTCCATTCATTTGAATTTTGAATTCATGTTGGAATGATTTTTTACGGTGTAGGTGATTGTTTTTGGCTTCATGTAGCCACCAGCTGAGATCTAAGATCCCAGAGTAGCAGGGACTCTGTGAGATTCATTAGTGAGTCTTCTTGCTTTTAGTTCAAATCACACTAAATCATGAGGGTCCATCCAATTTTTAGGATTTTCAGAGAGATGCTATCATGTTCCTGTGTTAAGGTTTTTACTTGGAGAAGAGCATGGAAAATATGGAAAGTGCATTAAAAACTCCGGTGTTTCTTGAATAGGTAGCCACTTTCTCCTTTTCACAGAACATTGATTAAACACACCTTGGGGGTTTTCTAGACCAACGAGGCATGGGCATAATGAGGTGGTTTTGTAGAATAAAAAGTTCTTTCCATTTGGTTTTGTTTTTTTAGAGACAGGGTCTTGCTCTGTCACTCAGGCTGGAGTACAATGGCATGATCATAGTTCACTGTGGCCTTGAACTCCTGGACCCAAGCAATCCTCCTCACCATCCCAATTAGCTAGGACTACAGGCAAGTTATTCTCATTCAAATGGGTGCTGAGTCTCTCCTGGGAATGGCACAGCCTCAGCATGGGAGTACCAGCAACAGCCCTCTCTAGAAGGCCCTCCAGAGAGCAGGTTAGGCGCTGCCACAGATCTTATTTACTTATTTTGCAACATTAATAAGAACATGCTCCTCATGGACACTGACCAAGGCTGCACAGAAAACCCAACCATTTACTGCATTTACAAAAATTCCCCTGGAACCACTGGACTCCAAACACCTGACATTTAGTGCCTGGCTTACTTATCTCTGTGTCCTTGCAGCTCAGAATAGTGCTGTGTACACAACAGCTGGTCCATGAATGACTGCTAAAGCTAACTGCTAATAAAATTAGTACCTGTCATTTAAAATAGGTCTCCCTGTCCCATTCCACTCAGGTATCAAGTTGACACATTGCTCTAACCTGGACCTGCTCTCTCACTTGAACACTCAGGAAATGCATGTATAGTCTTAAAGATTGTTTATAATGAAAATGACACCGTGAAATCACCTAGTTTAGGAATGGCAAATGCACAGCGTTTTTGCACTTTCTCCACTCCTGTCCTTGCAGTCAGCATGGCTCCTACACAGTCCCTCTGGATACACATTCCATGTGGACCTCTCCAACCACAGTGCCTTCTCCACACTGAGCTGCCACTGCAGAAGAAATGGCCTTCCCTTCTTGGATGTAGTTTATCCTCACCATTTTGTGGATGGGAAAATTGAGGTTCAGAGTGTGAAATGACTCTCACAAGACTTAGGTTGGGGAGGTGGGATTAGCTCCCAGACTTTGGGAGCCTGTTACCAATTGCCCTAATGCGCACACGCATTCTTTCTCTCTTTAGTAGTTTAAATGCAGAACACTTAATGCTAAAAATCAAATATTGTGGTCACAAAATTCTAATCCTTAAAGAAAAGCATTTCTCCTTCAAGTTCTTATCAGAATACCAGCCAGTCCTCCAGGAGTCTTTTTGTAATAAATATAGCAGAGCAGATTTGGTCCTCACAGGTGTTTGTCTCAGCACGGCGGTTTCCCCAGGAGCTGAATGTCGGAACAAATGGTGGCCTCTCCTGCTGTTCCTTGAGGTCGGTGCCCCAGCGATGGGGGGCCTCGGGCAGAATGGGCATCCCAGGGTTTCTTTAGCCCAGAGAAGACCTGTCATGACTACCAGGTCTCCTGGGGTTGGAACTTGCATGCCTGGGGCTGGGATGTAATTGAATTACCAGCGGTACGGAGAACAACATCCGTGACCTAAATTCAGGGTGTCTGTCTGCCAGCTTTTGGCACAAGGTTGGCTCATAATTTGACTCACATTTTAAAATCTTAATTGCTATAATAACTGGGTCTGCCAAGTTCACCAGCCAGCCAAGGTCTTAGAAGAATTTTAACCAAAGGATGGAATTTCCATCTGGTGCTGGATGAGTCCTGAAATTGTAGCTGCTTCTGCTGCCCCTCCTCCTGCTCAGATACATTTATTTTAGGACTGCTCACATTTGGAGATTGCTTATAAAATCATAAGTTATCGTTATTATTGGTAGCTGTGATGGACAAAGATTAGTCTGTTCATTGAAAGGGTAGGAAACTGTGGGTGTCCAGGGTTTAAATGACTAGGTCAGAAACACTCACAACTGCAGAAAAACTTGGTGAAATACCTCACCTGCATTCTAATTCGTTATTCTGTATTCATTGGTTTCCCAGAGGAATGCTGCTTTCAAACGAGAGCCCCCAAAACCCCAGCATGAGAAGATCTCAGTGGCTATCCTCCCAGGCCAAATCACTGGAGGCAGCAGGTGACTCGAAGTTACTTTTGATATTCAACACAGTTCACTTTCTATAAAAGAATGGCATTGAGGAATATGGAATTTACCCTCATTTTAACCTTTATTTCTTTCATGCCAGCTGGTTGATGGGGTATTTGCCCAGACTAAACAAGTGGACAACCCCATCTAGTGGCTTCCAGAGTACCCTGCTCTCTCTCAGCATCTTGGGTCTCTTTTGCCCAAAGACCATGCATGCTGCTGCTGGGTAACTTGTGCTTTTTCTTCCACAAGGGCCAGAGCACACCTCAGGAAACTGCCACGGGCAGTGCCTCCAAAGCCCTAGCACAACTTTGATCTTTTCCCGAAGCAAATTTAGCAAATCAGCACTCCCTTCATTTCACCCATTACTCTAATAGCATCCTCAGAATGGGTTGGACATGAAGCTTGTACAAATCAATGTTATAGCTCCTTGCCAATTACTGTTTATCCTACCCTAAAATATTCCTCCTACTCATGATAGTAATGTTGTAAAAATAACACAATGTATATAGCAATTTTTTTGAAGAGTGAATTAGGGAATCTATCAAAGCACTAACAGACTGGGAAATGCATAATAATAACGCTTTTTACTTCTATGGTTTCTGTCCACCAAGGGAATTATAGATGCTTTATATAAAACACAGGATTAAAACAGCAATTAAAATGCTATAAAACCAGAGAAAGGAAGCAGAATAATGTAACCAAACAACTGTGTCATATGAAGTTCCTTAAGAAAAAACTAATCAAATGTTTTGTCTTGTTTAAAGAATCTAATTCAGAACTATCCTAGGGAGGAGACAGATTCCACATCTAAGAACCACAACAACCTGGGTCCAGTCTCTTTCTCCTTGTCTTGACGCCATCTATGATTAGAAGATGATAGAAAGGGTCTTAGATTATATAGCTGTCTTTGGATTCTAGTGATCACAGACAGCTTTATGAGGAAAATTTAAATTAAACCCAAAAGAGGAAAAGAATACCATCAAATAAAAAAAGATGCTCATAAAATTCATGAAAAGAGAATACTTCTAAATAAGATCTTGATGGGCATTAATTACATCAATGATGGACTATTGTTCTACCGACATTCCAACATAAAGAATTTTGGTATTCATGCTAAATTCCAATGATCATACCCTAAAGTCCCTGCAGTTTTGACTATTTAGAGACTTATTGTTTAAATCTCACCAAAAGCGCTAAATTAGGACCCTAGGATAAGAATCTCTGAGGTGGCAGAAATAACCATAGTGTGGGGTTTGTATCAACTTCTTAAATATGCCTTCTTATTCTGCCTTTGTAATTGGCTATATAAATAAAGGAAACAAACATCAAATTTATTACTTAAAGTTCTCATTCCATGAACCTTGAAAAAGACAAAGGTGTCATTATAAGTTGGCAACTATGAGTTTTTGTTATTATATTTTATTAACTTGAGGAAATGGTTTAGTAACCTCTATTGATAGAAATACCCTGGTCTAATCTCCTATTTTCAGATGGAAAGTGCTGATTTTTCCCATTAAAAAAAACAGAGTCAGAGTGAATAAAGGCAAAAACTTCATTGTATCCACATCTAAAAGTCACAGAACAGGGTTCAAAGTGGCCACATTTTTAACTAAAAAATCACAAGAACCTCATGGCTGGAAGCTTTTTAGAATACTTATCCTCATTTGACCATGAAATTAAATGGTGCTAGAACAGACTGTTTCAGAGCAAATTTAACCAGAATCTACTGATTTAATTCAGTAGCTGGTAGATGACTCTGGACTGCAGACCAAGGAGAAGCCAGGGCTTTATTGACATAATCAACTGCAGAAGCTCTTCTTGTGTTTAGTTTTTTCTTTTCTTTTTCTTTTTTTCTTTTTTTGCTAAATTACAGAGACATTTTCAGTTATTTTAGGCTCTATATAACTTTTCTTTTACCTTCCAGCATGCAAAGGAAATAAAAAGAATTTTAAATCCACCCAACTTCAGTTTTTTAAAAATGATGATATGTCCCCAATGACTTTTTTCTCTATAACCTGGGGATGCTAATGGGAAACTAGGTTATCATTTCCATTGTATATTAAGAAATTTGTACCCTTTTCTTAGGTATGATACTTATCTGTAACAAATTGTGTTAGACCCTAACAGCCTACAAATTAACTCACCTGATTCACTTCATGATCTGGGTTCCCCTCACCTTCTAGCCGCATCTCCAGCTGCCCCACTTCTTTGATCTGGTTACACTGGGCTTATTTTAATTCCTTGAGTATCATGCCCTCTTCAGCTGGCTGGACCCTCTCACTACTTCCCTATTTTGTTTGACTAATTCTTTCTCTGTCTTCATTTGCTCCTGGGGGCCCTCTGAGCCCCTCCCTGACACTCCAGGCTGAACTGAGGCCCTCTCCTGGGGGTTCTTTAGCAATTGTGTGGCTGCTCGTGTGTTTCCCCATGACACTGTGAGTGTCATCCATGAAGGCAGAGGAAGGCTCTGAGAGCTTGCATATGCTGTCATTGCTGTGCTTGTTTTCCCTTGGGTCCCTCTACCAATTCCAGGCACATGAGCTCCCTGTGGGCTTTCACTCCCAAAATGCCAACTGTTGCAACTCTTTGCCAGAAGGCTGCCCTCAGGCAGCTGGTATTTGCTCAGCTGGCTCACACATGGAGCAGGTAGTGCCTGGGAATTCATGCGAGTGTGGTTGCCCTTAAATAATAACCAGCTGCAGTGGGGATATAAGCACCCTAGTTCCCAGGTGGAGATGATGCTGAGGGTGACTTAGTGGTCTCTCTAGAGCTTTCTGAAGGACAGACTCTATAACACCCTCTGTGGGTCTTTGCTTTCCTTTCTTCCCCTTCCTGTCTCACTTCCTTATTCCTCCAAGTTTTTCCTGAGCATTCCTGAACAAATCTTTTCTCACGAATCTCCCACTCAGGGTTGGCTCCTGAGGAACTCAACCTGAAAACCATATAAAGAACTCCCATAAATGTTTGTTGAGTGAATTCAAGCATCTTTTTACGCCCAAACTTTTAGCCCTCTTATGTTATGGTTGGAGGCTCAGAGAGAGTGTGACTTGTCCACACTTACTCAGGTAACCAACGGCAGAACAAGTCTACTAACACCAGTGCCCCTTCTACAAAATTATATGCCATTTATTCCATTATATTGAAAAGATACTTTGAAAAGAATAATTTGAATCTTTAGATCTTTCCATTTTAAACACAATAGTAATAACAGAAATAAGCTAATATTTATGGAGTGCTTATCATGTGTCAGGTGCTATGCTAAATGACTTATGTACATTATTTCATTTGAAACTCACAATGTTCTATAAAATAGGAAGTATTATTTTTCCCATTTTATAGATGAGAAAACTGGGGCTTAGAAAGGATAAGGACTTTGCTGAAGGTCACACACTTGGAAGTCTGACCTCAGAGCCCATTCTACCAAAGACCATGCATATTTTCTCCGATTTAAAAATATTGACGCAGTTGTGCATAACATTATTTTAAATCAATCCAAAGAAATATATTTTTAAGTTCACACTTAGTGTGTTTCTAAGGACTTTGGCTCTTGGTCTTTTTCTTTTTCTTTTTTTTTTTAGAGGGGGTAATGGAGCCCTTTTGAAAGTTATAGATGTTTTCTTCAAAAACATGCACACACACACAGACACACACGCACACACAAATATTGACTAGAGTTTCCAGATGAATTAAGGACCCCCTGAATTAAGGATCCACATAAATAGGTTAACATTCTCTGCTGTAAGGCACATTCAGACATAACATCATCATTAATGAAAAGCCTCTAAATGATTAGCGGCAGATGATGGCAAGGGAGCAAGTGTACCAGGCGAATTAGATAGCTTTGTCCCCACATTCTAGGTTTTAACTAAGGCAATCCATAGTCGTGGCTATAATAAGCAGCAAGATAACAATTTCCTACAATATTCTTTATTAAAAATTGTACTGAGATAATTGTTGATTCACATGCAGCTGCAAGAAGTAATACAGAGATCTCTTGTACACTTTGCCTTATTTTCCCTAATGGTAACATTTTGCAAAACTGTAATATATCTCAGCTAGAGTACTGACATGATAACACTCCACCAATCTTACTTATATTTCTCTCATTTCACTTGTACTTATTTGTGTGCTTGTGTGTATTAAATTCTATACAATTTTGTCACACATTTATGTTCACGTATACACCACTTTAGTCAAGATACTGAAAAGTTCCATTACTACAAATACCATGTTGCCCTTTTATAATGACATCTATTCCCTCTCACACTTTCTCTTCCATTCCCATTCTAAACTCTTTGCAACCCCTAAATCTTTCCTCCATTTCTGAAATGTTGTCATATTAAATATGAGATTTAAGTGGAATCAAATAGTGTGTAATCTTTCAGGGCTGGGTTTTTTCACCCTGTATAATTCTCTGGAGATTCATCCAATCTGTTGTGAGTACTGGTGCTTTTTCTATTGCTAAGTAGTGTGCCATGGTATGTGTATTAGTTTTTGATTGCTGCTGTAATGAATTTCCACACACTAAATGACTTACAACTTTTTGTGTTGGTGTCACTGGGTGAAAATGAAGGAGTTGGCCGGGCTGTGTTTCTTCCTGGAGGCTCCAGGCAGGAATCCATTCCCTTGCCCTTTCCAGCTTCCAGAGGCTGCCTCATTCCTTGGCTCATGGCCTCTTCCTCCATCTTTAAAACCAGCAAAAACAGGGTAGGCCTTTTCTCACCTCGCAACATTCCAACCTCCTCACATCAGATTCTATTGGTACCACTCAGAAAATCCAGGAGAATCTCTCCATTTCCAGGACAGCTGATAAGCAATCTTAATTCCATGCAACTTTAATTTGTCATTGCCATATACCATGGCATATTCACACGTTCCAGGGATCATAATGTGGACATCTTTGAGAGGGGCATTATTCACCTGTTGAAGGATGTCTGGGCTGATTCCAGTTTCTGGATATTTCAAATAAAGCCACTATGAACATTCAGGTACAGGATTTTATATGAATACAAATTTTCATTTTTCTGGTATAAATACTCAAGATTTAGATTGTCAGATTGTATGGTGATATGGTTTGTCTCTGTGTCCCCACCCAAATCTCATAGCAAATTGTAATCCCCATAATCTCCATGTGTCGAGGGAGGGACCTGGTGGGAGGTGATTGGATCAAGGGGTTGGTTTCCCCCATGCTGTTCTTGTGATAGTGAGTTCTCATGACATCTGATGGTTTTATAAGTGTTTGACAGTTCCTCCTTCACACACACTCTCTCTCCTGCCGCCTTGTGACTGTTTTGCCTTCCCCCATGATTGTAAGTTTCCTTACGCCTCCCCAGCCATGCAGAACTGTGAGTCAATTAAACCTCTTTCCTTTATAAATTATCCAGTCTCTGGTAGTATCTTTATTTATTTATTTTTATTTTTTGAGATGGAGTCTTGCTGCATCGCCCAGGCTGGAGTGCAATGGCACGATCTCGGCTCACTGCAACCTCCGCCTCCCAGGTTCAAGCAATTATCCTGCCTCAGCCTCCCGAGTAACTGGGGCTACAGGCACATGCCACCATGCCCAGCTAATTTTTGTATTTTTAGTAAAGACGGGGTTTCACCATGTTGGCTAGGCTTGGCTAGGCTGGTCTTGAACTCCTGACCTTGTGATCTGCCCACCTCAGCCTCCCAAAGTGCTGGGATTACAGGCATGAGATACCATACCTGGCCCTCTGGTAGTATCTTTATAGCAGTGTGAGAATGGACTAATACATATGATAACTGTATTTAGTTTAGTTTTATAAGAAACTATCAAACTGTTTGCTAGAGTGGCTCTAACATTCTCCATTCCCACCAGCAATGCCTAAGTGATCTGGATTCTTCACATCCTTGCCAGCAACTGCTGCTGTCACTACTCTTAATTTTAGCCATTTTGATAGGTGTGTGTTGATATCTCACTTTGGTTTTAATTTGCACTCCACTAATTGCTGAAGATGTTGCACATTTTTTCATGAGCTTACTATCCATCTGTAGATTCTTTTTTCTTTTGGAGACAAGGCCTCATTGTCACCCAGGCTGGAATGCAGTGATACAATCATAGCTCACTACAGCCTCAACCTCCCAGGCTCAAGCGATCCTTCCACCTCAGCCTTCCAAGTAGCTGGGACCACAGACATGTGCCACCATGTCTGGCTAATTTTTAAAATTGTTTGTAAAGATAGGGTCTCCCTATATTGCTCAGGCTGGTCTTGAACTCCTGAGCTCAAGTGATCCTCACTCCTTGGCCTCCCAAAGTGTTGGGAGATTATTACAGGTGTGAGCCGCTGCACCCCTCCTGTATATCCTGTTAAGTAAAATGTCTCTTCTTGTCTTTTGCCCAATTTCTACTTGGGTTGTTTGTTTTTCGACTGTTGAGTTTGGGAGTTCTTTGTAACTTCTAGGAACTAGTCCTTTGTTGGCTATGTGGTTTGCAAATATTTTCTCGCAGTCTGCAGCATGTCTTTTCATCCCCTTAGCAGAGTCTTCCATAGAGCAAATGTTTTTAATTTTGATGTAGTCCAATTTATCAATTTTCCTTTTCTGAATCATGCTTTTGGTGTCAAATCTAAGAACTCATTGCCTAGTCCTAGGTCTCAAATATTTTCTCCTATTTTTTTTTTCTAAAAGTTTATAGGTTTAAAACATACATTTAAGTCTGTGATCCATATTGACCTAATTTGTGTATAGGTGTGAGGCTAAGGTTGAGGCTCTTTTTTTTTTTTCTGCATACAGATGTCCAATTGCTTTCACACCTTAAATAGTAATTCAAGAGAATTTGGATTTTGCATATGGAAATCCAATTGTCTTACCACCAATTGCTCCATCTCCAAGGCTAGCTTTCTGTCATTGAATTGCCTTTGCACCTTTGCCAAAAATCAGTTGAGCACTTATGTGAATCCATTACCTTTTATACCATGTGATAAGGTTTGGCTGTGTCCCCACCCATATCTCATCTTGAATTCCCATGTGCTGTGTGAGGGACCTGGTGGGAGGTAACTGAATTTTGGGGGCAGGTCTTTATGTTGTTCTCATGATAGTGAGTACATCTCATGAGATCTGATGGTTACTATAAGTGGGAGTTTTCTTGCACAAACTCTTTATTTCCTGCTGCCATCCATGTAAGATGTGACTTGCTCCTCCTTGCCTTCTGCCATGATAGTGAGGCTTCCCCAGCCACATGCAACTGTAAGTCTAATTAAATCTCTTTCTTTCTTAAATTTTCCAATCTCAGGTATATCTTTATCAGCAGCATGAAAATGGAAAAATCACCATGTCATGATTCCATGTGGACCCTTTTTGTACTGTTTTAGGAGCTGCTTTTCTTAGTCTTAGTTACAATGACCTTTTTTGCTGTGTCTCTGTACTTGAAAGTTGGATAGCTACCTGCAGGAGATGCTAAATAGCAAAGTATAATGAAACTTCAATAAGCATTTCCTTAAATGAAAACGGCCTACCACCCATTTCAATGTTTATAAACCATGTACAGTTTATCTGCCCACATGCACAGCTTTTTGACAAAAATGCACAGTTTTTTTCATCTCTGTTTAGGAGCAGGTAAATACACCCCACTTTAAACAAAATTGTGGTTTGTAAAATTTGCCTTCTGTAAGCATCATCTAAATCTTATCTTTCACCCAATCCCTTCAGCCCCTTTTGTTAGTTCCTCTTAATCAGAAGAGAGAAAACTAAACCACTTACCTACATTTCTTGGTTGAATACACTGACACTAATTTTTACTTACATGGTACATCTACCATTAAAATTAAGAATTTAAAGCTTTTGATATCTAATTGGGGGTAGGAAAGAGTTTTATTTTTATTAAGGGGCAATGGTAAGATCATTTCATGGATGAATATACAAGTCACATCTTTTTCCTTCAGTGATTGGAAGGGCATTGAGCTTGGTGGGTTGGGAATGAGAACTGCTAGAATCTCATTAGGCTAATTTCCCTAACATCACCAGCATCAGTCCTAATATTTATACAGTGCTGTGTTTGTTAAGCTAATCAGTAATTTTATAAAATATGTCAAATTTAATCCTCATTGCCATTGTGAAGTATTAATATTATTATACCCAATTTACACAGATAAAGTCTAAAAATCAGACATGCTAAGTGACATACTCAAGGCACATATGAACTCAACTGAATCTTCTGCCTCCCAGTTCAATATTTGCTTCACTCTAACAAGCAGAAAAGCTTGACCTTTTTAGGCTAATTTGGGAGTAAGAGATGAAAACTCTATCTGTAGCCTTCCTGTGTCCCCCTCCTTTCTCTGTGTCCCTAGAGCAATCAGGTGTCCAGGAATTCTCACTCCAGGAGAACTGGAGCCCACCCTGCCACGTATGAGATTCCCCTGCTGGCGGAACGCCGTCAGCACTTTCTGTAATGACAGAGATGTCTGTATTGGCCCTGCCCAATATGGTAGCCACAGCCACCTGTGGCTATTGAATCTTTGGCATGTAGTGCTGCAAGGAATTGAATTTGAATGATCGTCAATTAAAATGTAAGTTTGTATAGCTATGTAAGGCCAGTGACTACTATACAGAACAGTGGGTTCTAGACCTTTCCCCTGTAGTCCCATCGCCACTGGCTGAGCCCAATCTGGGTGCCTCTCTCTCCCATAATTTCTGATTGTAATCTGTTTCATAGTCTTACATTAATATAAATAAGTATTTTTAAATTCAGTTATTTTATTCAAGTGTTTTATAATCTTATTATTATTATCCCTTTTCTGATATGATGAAGCTTATCATTTCTGCCTCTGGTAATAAAGTGTCTGATGAGAAAAGTGAGAAACACCAGTTTGGACCTCATTTCATCACTATTATTCTTAAATTAAAATATAATCCTCCTTTACTCTTAGCCTCATAGTGCAGAGCCTTTCATTGTTCCTTCCTTCCTGACCAACAGCTGCCTTCTGAAAACCCAGTTCTCCAGATGTGCTTCTCCAATGGTGGCTTCACCTTTGTTGGGGCCACCATCCTGCCTGACTCTTGTCTTGCATCCCCACGATGGAAGCACTTATTCTCCCACATTCAGTAAAGCTGCCCTGAAGGTGGCCAGCTGACTCTCTCCCTTTAGGGCTATTTCTGCATGCTTGCTCCTCCCCCTTGTGTAAGCCCTCTGTCTCCCCTCATTTCCATCCTACACTGCAGCCTCAGTGCCCATAGACTCACTTTCCATTCCACGACCCATCTCCATCCAGATGCTTTCATGCCCATGAGGACAATGCATCTGAGGCTTAATGCCTGCCCACTCTATCTCCTTGCCCTTGAGGACTCCCACCTTCACTCCACCTCAGCTCCTGTCTGTCACCTGTCCCTGAACTAGTCATCACCCAGAAATAAACTTAAGAAATTCTGAAGCCGCAAACATTCCCATTTCTGATTTCCACCTGCTGTTTATAATACCTTCATTTTCACTCAGATTCAGCTCCTGCATCTGTCATTTAACCCATGGAGACTTCCAGGTCCCAACACTCATCTTTCAGGCTCATCTATCTTTCCTTCCTTCAACACACAGCATAGAGTCTATCGTCCATCATTTCAGTGACTCCCTTACCAATAATCCCAACACCTTTCCTGCACCCCTGGTTCAACTGAACCACCTGCTTCAACTTTCACATGCCTGAGCAATAATGTGCTGCTGGAAGAGTTGTCCTATCAGCTCTTGGTATCCATGAATTCATGCTTCTCCACCTGCAGCGGGGGCTTTGACACCTCCAGACAGTCCTGCGTCCTTAGTCGTGCTCCATCCCCTCCCAGAAGGCCTCCCTTTCCTGGGGAGCTCCTCCAGCCCATGGTTTCAGTGACTGTGAGTTGGTGATGTCTAAATCTGTATCTCCGGTACAAATCTCCCTCCTCAGGTCCTGGAAGACAGCTCCCCTTGGATGTCCCACAGAGACCTCAAATGTACCATGTCCAAAACAATGTCAGCCTCTTCTGACTCAGAGCTGCTTCCCCTATATCCCACCTCCAGCCTTAGAGGATCAGGCACCTGACACTCAGCACATACAAGAGAATTCCAACTGTCACTCTGGCCCTTCCTGTTCTTCACTTTGTACACCAAGTCACCAAGTCGTTCTATTTTCTACAACATTTACCCCAATATGTTGCATCTTTTCACCCCAAGTCTTCCTGCAGTCCACACCACAATAATTTTAACAGAATTCTTACTCACTCTGCTGTGCTTTCAGATTGTCACTAAATTATCTTTAAGACATTGTCTTTCTCAGAAACAAACATTATTATGTCCTTGACTGAAATTCCCCAATGATCCCCAATGCTTTCAGAATCAAGTTCACGGTCTAAACCCTTCAGCACCTGACCCTGGCTGGCCTGCCTGGTCTCACTGTTTGCTTCTCCCTCAGCCCTTCAATTCCACAAGTGGTGAGGAGGTCACACGGAGCCTTGTTCATTTCCTCATCTGTGACAAGCTCCCTCTTGTTCTCTTAGCCTTGTGCTCCTCAGGCTGCCAGAAATATCTCCACTTTGTCCTGGAGGGTGCTTATTATCACCTACTTATTAAAATTAGCAGGGCTAGACAAATCCATCTCGAGAGTCACTCTATAAAACAACTGGCTGGTGTTCTCCAAAATGTCAATGTAATGAAAGAGAAATAAACCTATTCCAGATTGACGAAAAGGAAAGAGACATGAAGATGAACTGCAACACATGGTCCTGGGCTGGACCCTGTTTGAAAGGCAAAAGATGTTGTAAGGAAGGGCCAGACAATTGACAACATAGAATGTGGGCTGTAAATCAGATAAAGGTCTTGTGTCAGTGTGAATGTCCTGAGTTTGATAACTACACGACTGTTCCAATAGAGAATAACCTTGTTCTTTAGAAATACACACTGAATTATTAAAGGGTAAATGGGCATGGTGTATTCAACCTATTCTCGAATAGCTCAGAAAAAATTTTACACACACATATGTGTTTATATTTACATGACATATATATGTTTATATATGTACATACATGTACGTGTGTGCATGCACACAGAGGGACAGACGGAAGAGAAAATGGTAGAGCAAATGTGGCAATGATATAGGTTGGATGTTTGTCCCCTCCAAATATCACGTTGAAATGTGATCCCTAATGTTGGAGATGGGGCCTGGTGGGAGGTGCTGAATCATGGGGGCCGATCCCTCATTAATGGCTTGCTGCCCTCCCTCCAGTAATGAGTTCACAGGAGATCTAGGACCTCCCCCTCCTCTCCTTCTCTTGCTCCTTCTTTCTCCATGTGATATGCCGCCTCCTTTTTGCCTTCTGCCATGACTGGAAGCTTCCTGAGGTCCTCATCAGAAGTAATGCTGGTGCCATGCTTGTAGAGCCTGCAGAACTGTAAGCCAGATAAAATTCTTTTCTTTATAATTATCCAGTCTCATATATTCCTTTATAGCAATGCAAATGGACTAACACAGGCAAGGTATTAAATTTGCTGAATTTTGAGTAAAGGTTATAGGTGATCTGTGTGTTATTCTTGGAGTTTTTCTGTAAGTTTTTACATTATTTTACAAAAGAAAGTTAAAAAGGAAGTTCTAGGATTCTTTGATTTCCAGTTTTGTAACTGTTGAGCAAATGTGAGAGATTCTGTCATCATTATTTTTGGTACATAAGAGCTAAAATTAAAAGGTGTTGTGGAAATTCTTCCAGTATAAAATATTTTATTTAAAAACTTGCTGGGTAAAGGCCAGAAAAATAGACTGTAAATGTAACTAATCATATGCAATGTTTAGAAAAATTCTGAGTATATACAAAGTAATATTATAATTGGATGATGAAATTGCTGATGGAACTTTACGTGATTTCATTTTCCTTGTTCTTATTGCTTGTTTTCTTCTAATTTACTACAGTAAATATGTGTAAGTTGGTTAATAAAATTGCAAATAAATTTTAGGTGCTTTAACAATGAATATATAAAGAAAAGAAAGCCAATAGGTCCATCTTCCCCAAAGCTTCAGTTGATGGGATCTGGGAGTAAAGGACCTTTAGGGAGAGCCCCCTTTGGGCGTATCTTGAACTACTTGATTATCTATGTACCTAAGTAGTCATATGTCTTCATTAGAGAAATATTTTTTAAAAACTTATGTGTTTAAAAGTTATGACGACATTCCCAGTCTCTTTTCTTTATTTGTATAACTTTCCCAATAAAACAGAAACTGTAACCTTTCCCCTGTAAGGATGAGCTTTTTTATCTCAGTAGATCATGACCAGATTATATGCCACCCTATGCCAAATCTCAAAAATCCTAAATTCTAGATTGTATGTTGTAGGTTTTCAAGGGCAAGAATCTTGCCTGTTTCAACCTCCGTTGAGTACCTGGTACATACTGATTTTTAACAAATATTTTATGCAGAAACAGCTCCATTCTAACCCATCTTGCGTTAACTGAACATTTTATGCACTTTCTAATTTGATTGCCGAATTTAACATAGTATTGGACCTTGAGCTAACGAAATTTTAATCCAATATTACTCATTCATCAAATCTCACGTTTCTAGTCTGAAGCCTCTTTTAAATGTGCTCCCCAAGCTCTTGGGTATCATTTCCTGACGTGTTGATCAGCATGTTGGAATTGTCTGTTTATGAGTAGACACCAATCCTCCAGCCCAAGACACTGTGAGCTCCTTGAAGCATTTACTTACGTGTCTGGAATGTAGTCTAGCACAGAATAGGCTTTTGAAATGTGTTTTCTATTGCTCATAAATCTAAGTCAACATCTCTATTTTATGGATGAAGAAATAGAGACCCTCAATGGTTAAGCATTTTGTTCAGGGTCACACAACTAAATATTAAAAATAGAAATAAGAACCCAAATGTATTAACTGATGGCCCTTATTCTTTCTTGTGTAATATATAATTTTGTTATTTCTTTTGAACATCTACCTACATTCATAAACACATACATATTTTGGTCCAAAACAACAGCTGTGGTGAGTATGAAAATTGCCAACTTTATCTCAGCAGTCCTGCTTGACTTCTCCAATCTTAGGGTCTCCTCTGGTCCTGCACAGTCTTGGGCAGTTTCTTTCCATCTAAAACTGTTACTTCCATCTTCTAATCTCAATAGGAGCTCAACTATGACCTTTTTACTTATGCGTAATTGGTTCCTTGTTGTTCATTAATTCTCTAAATTTGCACTGGAATTGGATTGCAATGCTTGGTTTCTGTGTGGTATTTGTATTTGTTTTCTCCATAAGAAAAAAAATAGTATGGGCAAATTGGAGGATGGAAAAAGGTGTAAAAGGCTTTTGAAAAGGTAATTAATTAAATTACTTGTTCATAATCTTAACAGGCAATTATGAAAGAGACCATTAGCTCCTGCCCAATCTCCAGTCTACCCTTTTCTTTTAATAGTGGGATGCCACATTTTAGCTGGCCATATGGACGTTCAGTCAAAGACCCCATTTTGCAGCCTCACTAGCAGTAGCTGAGGGTGGCTGTGTGACTAACTTCTAAACCAGGGAATGAAAATGGAAGTGATAAGTGCAACAGCATATCCTTAAAAGGAAAGAATATGCCCCCACCTCTCCCTCCTTCCCCTCGTGCTGGATTCCTGGTATGTTGCTGGTGGACACAGCAGTCACCTCCAACATCACATGGTGGAGGTGTGACCAGGATGTCAGAGCAACAAAACGTAAGGAACCTGGACCCCTGAGGACAGCCCAGCCCCATACCAGCTTTAGACCATTGATCCCAACTTCTGCATGAGAAAAATAGACTTCTGTTTATCTATGTCATCATTATTTTGAATTTCTCTGTTACAACAGGTGAACTGTTAGTCTATGAAATACTATCTTCGTTTTATGCTATTCAATCAGTCTTAATAGATTTGTGGAGTATAAAATAATAAAAATGGAATAAAACATTAACTAAAACACTCAAACATAAAGTGAATACATATGATCAGTAAATCTACCCCCATTTATAAGCTTGCCAAGAGTAGACAGATAATTAGTATTTATGCTCTATTGAGCAATTTTATTATCCTTTTTGAAAAATACCCCTAGGAGACACAGTCCTAGCCAAAAAGAAGCTTGAAATTCAGTAAGTGCCAA